>NW_022437083.1:1041206-1110375 GCF_009761245.1 Sapajus apella
TTTTTTTTTTTTTTTTTTTTTTTTTTTTTTTTTTTTTTTGTGAGATGACGTCTCACTCTGTCACTAGGCTGGAGTATCTGGGACTACAGGTGCCACCATGCCCAGCTAGTTTTTATATTTTTAGTAGAGACAGGGTTTCACCATATTGGCCAGGATGGTCTCAATCTCTTGACTTCGTGACCTGCCTGTCACAGCCTCCCAGTGTGCTATCTGGACTCGGTATGTTCTTGGAATGTGATTTTAAAAAGTCAGTCGCCTTACTTTAAGCCTCTCCTCTCACACAAGCATAGGTCCAGCTGGTGGAGACAGTAATCAAACCCCAACGTACTCTGGGTCGTGGCGCCATCTACTCAGCGCACCATTCATTTGATGTACACTCTGGAGAGCAGCTCCAGTGCTCAGGCCTCTGTAGGCCAAGGAGGATGAGGCTTGCCACTAAAAAAAAGTTGATGTTGCTGATTTCTAGAGAGTTAACAGATAGCAAGTCTTAAACAATTATAGCAGACCTCAGAAAATCACAACACAAAAGGCTGTTTTACTGCTGGGCTCTGCTGTGCTTGGCCACCATGACTCAAATCATCTGTATCATTTTACTACATGAGCTTGTTGTACCATAAATCCTAAAAGAACGAAATGTCTATAATTTATGGACAGCCTGAAGGACAAGAAGTGAAAAGATTAACTTACAGTTTTTTTAAAACCAAACCCAAACAAAATGAAGATCTTTTTGAAATGATCTCTGCCCTTCAAAGGATTGTGAGCGTATTTACAATATGACAGCACATTTCCTTCCTTTAGCCAGCTAAGCACAATGTGTTGAAGTAACTCCAGGTAAGTAAACTGAAGTACACTGCGCTTCCCAGACGCAGTTTCCAGGGCCACTTTACCCTGGGGTTGCTTGGTTGCTTTCCCCTTTAACGGTGCCATTTGATGACAGATTGCCTGTGGTTGAGTCCCCCTTACAAAGTTTTGGTCCAGAATTGATTTTGTGTATCTGTGGTTTATATTATTAACAAAGGAGGTAGTGTTTCAATTATCAGGTTTTGAATAAACTTCTACAAACTTTTAGAATACACTATTTCACATTCTAACTCCCTCCTGTGTCTAAATGATACCCTTCATGTTGACAATATTTAAAAAATTTATTAATGTTCTATAGTCCAAGTATCAATACACAGTATTTTAAGTGTCATGTATTTAAGTACTATTTAAATAAACCATATAATTAAATTATAATTATTTAGCTAGGATTCATCTATGGAAGCTACAAGCAAAAACTGATCTATAAGAGGATTCTGTCACAAAATGTGCTGTGATTATTAAATAATTAAAACACATACTTTAAATACTAAGTTAATACCTTTAATGTAAAAACATATACATGCTTTTGAGGTAAAGTCATAGCAGTGGCCTAAGGAATGCGGGTATACATGCTTTTGAGGTAAAGTCATAGCAGTGGCCTATGGAATGCGGGTATACATGCTTTTGAGGTAAAGTCATAGCAGTGGCCTAAGGAATGCAGTGGCATTGGTCTTTATTTCCTGGCACAGCTGTATTTCACGTGCATTGAAAACAAAGGCTAAATAGAAAGTAAATCTGATAATATTTAGATATAAAGCTGCAATTTTGGGAAAGTAGGAACAAGGAGACTAACTTCATTTATATTCAGAGAGATAAAGAAGTAGGTTGAGCTAAATTCCACACCATTATTAACATTTTCTAACTTTCCTTTAAAATTTAAAAATTTTGTCTCGACGCCAGGTAGGAATGAGGGAAGAATCAAGTTAAGAGGAATGAAGTCTCTCCTGCCCTACCCCGCCTTAGTCCTGTTTATTCAGAAGCAGAGGAACCAGGGGAAGAGGGAGGTAAAGAAGGGAAAGAATTTCTACCTGTTCTGAGCTCAGTTTTGCAGGACATAGAAATCAGTTCCCCCAAGAGTGACAGGACAGGTCCAAGGAGATCACTAGGTTGGTAGATGGAGCTGCCCTGTCTTAGGTTCACTTGCTTGCCTGCAGTTTTATCTACCCATAAGAAGAATAGACAAGACACAGGAGGCAAGACACATGATGCCGTAAGTCCAGGTCCACTGTCTCTGTGAGCCAAGCCTGTCAATCAAGGACACACTGTCATCTCCAAAGGCTTCTCCGTCTCCATGCACCTGCTCATCTCAAACATTTTTCCTTCTCCATGCACCTGCTCATCTCAAAGGCTTCTCCGTCTCCAGCCACCTGCTCATCTCGAAGGCTTCTCTGTCTCCAGCCACCTGCTCATCTTGAAGGCTTCTCCGTCTCCAGCCACCTGCTCATCTCAAAGCCTTCTCCGTCTCCAGCCACCTGCTCATCTCAAAGCCTTCTCTGTCTCCATGCACCTGCTCTGCCTTTCCAGCATCCATCTTTTCACACAGTTCTTACTTAGCATAGGGACTTGAATTTCTGGAAACTACCTCGGTATTTAATTTATGATTAACATTATTGAGCTGTTGCTAAGGGCTAATCTTATCAACTCAAAGTCCATGCCCTCAAACTCAGAGTCAAGCAGGTTAACAGATATAGAAACAAATATAAAAGTGAAATTAACTTATATCACAGATATGCATGTACGCACAGGACGTAAAGAAACAAACATGAAGAAAACCTAGCTAGCCCAAACTGGTGAGAGGAGGCGTTAGTGAGCCTTGAAAGGCAGCAGGAATTGGGCAGTTCTGATGTGGGGAGGAAGCAGGTGTGGCAGAGGAGGGTAAGGAAGACTACCAGGAGAGTGTTTTAAGTAGTAAAAGGTCAGTGTGACAGATGGAACAGAACGATACAGCCTGAATGCCATGCTAAGAAATGCTAATGAGTTTCCGTTTCACCCTAAAGGTTCTGAGTAACCTCTGAGGATTTTAAGCACAATGACACAGCTAGATTTGCTGTTCAAATTCCAATCTGACTGTAACAGGAAAAATGAACTGGAAGAAGTCTAGAACACTGCTATTCAATGTGTGGCCTGCAGACCAAAGACAGCCACAGGCCTATGACAAGATTATGGAAATTTCAAAGATAGTTTATGTCTGTGGCTCTAGTGGTAAAAAATTGGAAGTTTGTGACAGTTTTAAAATATGGTCCCACCAAAATATGATTTTTAAAAAACAGGACATTTATACAGTACCTCCCCCTATGGTATTTATAGTATCTGAGAAACCTGGTGGGCACCCCCAAGGGAGCAGGATTCACATGACAGTAATGAGACACATGGCCTTCACGTGCACTCCAACAGTGCGCACGGAGGAGGGGACAGCATCGCTTCCGTGCTGTTCTTGCCAAAAATGCATGGCTCAATCTAATCACGGAAAAACAGCAGACAAACTTAAATGGTGGGGCCTCTTACAAAGTAACTACCCGGTACACAAAGACATATTACGGTTACAAAAGACAAGAAAAGGCAGAGCAACTATTGCAGACTAAGGAGTCATGAGGAACAAATGTGGTGTGGGATCCCAGACGGATCCTGAACCAGAAAAAGTGGATTAGCTGGACACGGGAGAAACTGGAATACGATCCACAGTTCGGTCAACAGCACATCAATGTTGATTTCCTGAGTTTGATAACCGATAACCGTGTTATGGCTCTGTAAGATGTTAACGTTAGTGAAGGCTGGCTGAAGGACACATGGAGACTCTTTGCACTACTTGAAAACTTCTCTGTAAGGTTAAAATTATTCAAAATGTAAAAGGTTTTTCCAAATGGCTTCTGATTTATTTGACTCTTCTCTGAGAAGAAGGGTTTGTGTCTTCTTTTGAGTCTGGGCAGATTTATGACTGCTTTGACCAAGAGAGTAGCATAGAAGTGACACTGTGATTTCTGCTTATATTCTGTGTGTCTTTTTTGAATTTCATCTTTAGAGTATTTTATCAAAATATTTACTCTAGTTACCTCCTGCCGCATAACTAGTTACTCCAAATTCAGTGGCATAAAGCAATAACCATTTTATGAAGCTCATGGATTCTGTGGGTCATGAATTTCGGCAGGACACAGTGAGGATGACTTCTCTTTGTTCCACAACGTTTGCGGCCTCGGCTGGGAAGGCACAAAGCTGTGGGGGATGAGAACATCTGGGGTGTGATCACCTGAAGGCTTCCTCACTCACACTTCCAGCACCTGGGCTGGGATGACTCAAGGGATGCAATGTCAACTCTGCTGACAGGGCCATCTATCTACAGCTGCACTCCCCACGTGGCTTGGCCCCTCTCTGCGTGACAGCTGGGTGCCAAGAGGAAGCATCTGAGGAGCAGGTATTCCTAGAGAACCAGGCGGAAGCTGCAAGGGCTTTTCTAACCCAGCTTTGGAGGCCACAGCACCACTTCCATTGTGTCCGACGTGGGCATGTGAGTCATGAAGCCTGCCCAGATTCGAGTGGAGTGCAGCTAGGCTCCACCCCTGAGGGGCATGGCATGGCTACAGCACAGAACGGCATGTGAGACGGGCAACAGTTCTGCAGACATCTCTGTAGACGATGATCTGCCACAGTATTAGTCTGCAACAAGTAGAACATTTTTAAACTGCTTCTTTGGCTGGGCATGGTGGCACACGCCTATAACCCCAGCTCCTTGGGAGGCTGAGGTGGGCAGATCTCTTGAGCGCCAAGAGTTTGAGACCAGCCTGGGCAACATAGAGAAAGCCAGTCTCCACAAAAAACAGAAAAATTGGCCAGGCATGGTGGTGTGTGCCCGTAATCCCAGCTACTCAGGAGGTGGAGGTAGAAGGATCACCCGAGCCCAGGGAGGTCGAGGCTGCAGTAAGTTGTGATAATTCCACTGCCCGATGTCTCCAATAAGTAAATAAGTGCTTCCTCGCCAGTCTGAGTAGCACTGGCCTACAGAACCAGGCAGACCAATCCAAGGGGAATACCACTGGGGCCTTGTATTCATTTTCTATCGCTGCCTTACAAATTTCCACAAACTTAGCAGCCTAAAGCAACACCCATTTATTAGTCCAATTAGACCTGCATTAGTCCTACAGGTCAGAAGTCCAGCTCAGCACGGCTGGTCCACCGTATCAGAATATCACAAATATTGACCCGCTGGAGTCAACGGGTCAGCTGTGCTAAGTTCCAGACTGGAGGCTGGAGGTGGAGGGGATACATCTTCAAACTCACTCTTATCGTTGGCAGAATTCAGCTCCGTGCAGCTGCCGGACTGAAGTCCTCATTTCCTGGTCTCAGCTCGTAGACCCACGCACACCCCGTACCATGCGGCCCTCTCCTCAAAGCCAGCAAGCAAGAGTCTCCTCCACAGCAAATCCTTCGCAAGCTTCAAATCTCTTGGACTTCTGTCTCTGAACTCTAAACCACATCTAAAGGGCTCATATGATTGGACAGGCCCACCCAGATAATCTCCAGATTTTAAGGTCAACTAATTTGGGACCTTAATCACATCTGAAATATCCCTCATAACAGCACTAAATTGGTGTTTACTTGACTGGAAGGTGCTGTAGATACCCAGCAGCTGGAAATCTTCCCACCAGAGCCCGAACTCGCCCCGATGCCAGTTCCCTCACCCCTGCCTCCTTTCTTAAAAGTGGTTCATATTTGATTTGCTGAGTAAGCTGCTTCTGGCCTACTTGTGTATCAACCAAAATATAAGCTGGACTTTGTTTAGCTTTCCAACTACGCTGGTTAGGAGGTTTAGATTTCACATTTGCTCAGCAACTGACTGAACACTAGACTATAAGCAAAGCTTTTTTGTTTACATAATTTACCAGTCTAGTGGACCAAGGACAGTCATTTTAAATTAAAAATCTCTAACATCAAGCTGAACTTCAAATTTTTGGATCAGTGAGTCAGATTCTAAAAGAAACAGTTTAGTTATGGTATGATATTATGTCTACCCTGAAAGCAATAACATTGTGACATTTCTCCTTGAAACGTCTGCCCTTGCCTGCAATTCTTGCTGATCTGCTTCTGAGAATTGGCAGAAGCATTATCATTAACGTACATATATAGGGAGTTATTTGTCACAAAAAAAGGGGAGGGCAGGGTTGAGATTTCAGCAGCTTTAGTGTAGATAAATTTTAGAACTGGTCATTTTACAAAGATCTATAGAGTCCTCTTTATGGACAGACATTATACTTCTTCCCAGAGGAAATTTATACGCCAGTAGGCACAAAACATATATAAAAATAACTTAATCTAAGTTATAAGACTGACTGCTTAACTTACTGAGAAAGCCTTAGAATCAAGTTAGAATATAAAGCTTTTCTAGAATGTACCTCCAGTTGAGGGAAACTGTCCATTGCCTAACAGCATAAGAAATATGGATTTTAGTAAAAGAAATTTGGTTAGGTTAAAAGCAAGTATTTTCCAATAGAAAGGAGATTTTAAATGTAAACAGAATAATTTTATGTTGCATTAACAGCTTTGTAAAATGCTTTTCACGCCTATTACCTCAACAGATGTTCAATACAGCCCTGTAATATTCCACACCTGTTGAACAAAAGGCCACAGAGTGTCTCAATCACAGGAAGCACGAAAGGAGAAAGGGAAAGCTGCAGTCAGGAGGCTCCCACAGAGGGCACAGGACCCTTTCATGCGGCACCTCTGACTCCTGCCGACCCTGGATGCTGTGATGTGGCTGTGAATTCTGTTTCATCCGGGGCTTACGTGCTCCGTAATGCTCCTGCCACCCAGCCGAGGGCTTTGGCCTCTCACCCCCACATTCTGCCAGCGCTGTCCGTTCTTCCTGGGTCCCGAGGCTTCACTCTCTCCCTGAACCCCGCTGCTCTGCAGCTGGCCACCTTTCTCTAATGACTGAATCCTCGGCATTCTCCCCGAGACATGACTCCGTACTCACACCTCGGCTTCACAGGTTGAAACCACATGTAAGAGGCATGCTCATCCTTGCACCAGAGCCACAAGGAGAGTGAACAGAAAGAGGCAGCATCAGTAAGAGAAAAGATTGACATCAGAGACCAAAGGCAAAGTCCCTAAAAGGACCACTAGATTGTACCCGTGTCCAGTTTATGATTGCCTGACCATTGCCCTGGCTCTGAAAGCCTGACGCTGTGTTCTCCCAGGCATCCTGGGGAAATCCCTGTCAGGACCGTCCCTAGTTCCTCACCTGGAACATACAAACTCAATATACCACCACAATAGGAAACAAGATCAAAGAGTTTTCTTTACAAATCCTGGGCAGGAGGGCAGGCCTCCATCCCTGGGTCACATGAGGCAGGAATGAAGTCAGACACAGAAAAAGAGAAGTGCATGGCAAGTGGCAGCATACGGAAGGGAAGACGGTTATTTCAAGTTCACAGGCAAATGCCTGAAAGGTCCCTTTAGAGAAAGCAGCAGGGAGTGGGAGCCCACTCTGCTGGGCAGGAGAGATGCCTCTAGGTTCTCATCTCTGGCCACTGGCTTGGGCCATTTCGGTATAGTGTAGAAATGGAAACCGAGTCAAGGGTGACTAAGCCTTGTTTTCTGTATGAAAAAGTTAAATTTACGTTGAACATGAATGTCATGGCAACATAAAATCACAAGAATTCACTACACCAAGGTAACAGAGCTAATTTGTTTCTTAGTTTATAGCCTTAACTGCTGTAATGTACGGGAGAAAGGCCTGGCTGGACAAGGGGAGCAAAGCTGGAGTGCGAGGGGTGTAAGAAGAGGGGGGAGGGGAGGGGGGGGGGGGGGGGGGGGGGGAGTGAGGGGAGGAGGAGGGGGAGGAGAGAAAAGAACCCAGGAGTTCAAGACCAACCTGGGTAACATGGCAAAACCTCATCTCTACAAAAAATACAAAAATTAGCTGCCATGGTGTGCCACACCTGAAGTCCCAGCTACTTGGGGTGCTGAAGCAAGAGGATCACTTGAGCCTGGGAGGTTGAGGCTGCAGCAAGCCATAATTGTGCCACTGCTCTCTAGCTTGGTCAATAGAGCCAGACTCTGTCGGAAGAAAAGAAAAAGAGAGAGAGAAAGAGAGAGAGAGAGAGAGAGAGGGAGGGAGAGAGAGAGGGAGGGAGAGAGGGAGGAGATAGTAGCTGTCTTACTATTTTTATTGTTGTTGTTTTAAATAATGTTTTCATGGACATTCTTCTTTTTAAATGGGCATTCTTGCATACAAACATTCGTGAATATCTTATACTATTTTCTTAGGATATATGTCTAAAAGTGGAATCAAAGGTGTTTAACACATACTGGCAGTATGCTCATCACAAAGGGCATACTAATCTGTACCTTTGTTAATCTTAATTTTAAAATGTGTATATCGTGTACAACATGTCAACACGTTTTGAAATATGTATACATTATGAAATGGCTAAATCAAGGTCATTGAAACATACATTATCTTCTTGTGGTGACAATACTTAAAACCTACTCTCACCAATTTTCAAGAATACAAATACTATAGTTAATACATTGTTATTAACTACAGTCACCGGGTTGCATATTACATCCTATCTAACTGAAATTTCTTAGCTTGTGACCTGCATCTCCCCAGCCTTCTGCCTCCTTCGGTCGCCCCTCAGGAAACACCAGTCTCCTCTCTACTTCTGGGTCAATTTACCTTCCACATGTAAGTGAGGCCAGGCAGCATCTGCCTTTTTGTGCCTCACTTATTTGACTTAATAGAACGTCCTGCAGGTCCATCCATGTTGCCACAAAGGACGTGATTTCTTTGTTTTTAAAGGCTGAACAGTATTCTATAGTGTAACTCTACCACATTTGCATATTCACCTATTGATGGACACAGGTTGATTCCATATTTCGGTTACTGTGAATCATGCTGCAATGAACATGGGAGTGCAGTATCTCTTGAAGACCGTTATTCCAATCCCTTTGGATACATGGTCAGTAGTGGGATTGCTGGGACATGTGGTGGCTGTAGTTGTGATTTTCTGAGGCACCTCTATACTGTCTTCCATCACGGCTGGAAGACATCAACAACTTCCATTCCCTCCATTCCCATCAACAAGGTATAAGAGTTCCCTTTTCTCTACTCCTTCTCCAAACTTTCTTATCTTTCATTTTTGGTTACAGCCATTCTAACAGGTGTGAAGTGATTGCTCATCATGGTTTTAATCTGCATTTCCCTGCTGCTTAGTGAAGTTGAGCATGTCTTCATACAGCTGCTGGTTACTTGCACATCTTTTGAGAAATGTCCATTCAGATCCTTTGCTCATTTTATCTTGGGGTTGTTTTCTTACTGTTGAGTTTTTTGAGTTCCTTATATATGCTAGATATTAACCCCTTATCCGATATATGGTTTGCAAATATTTTCTCCCATTCTGTAAGCTGTCTCTTCACTCTCGTTTCCTGAGCTGTGCAGAAGTTTTCTAGGTTGACAGAAACCCATTTGTCCATTTTTGCTTTTGTTGCCTTTGCTCTGAGTTCAAAGATACTAATTTAAAAGGCAAACAGTGGGGTATGAAAGTATACATTTCACTAGACTCTCAATAAGCGCGATTAAAAATCAAACTCTACCAATTTGGTTTTGTTTAAGTATGCTATCTTAATGAAATTTTCTTTTATTATTAAAGAGAGTGCCTCTTTTTTATGTTTATTGTTAGGAATAGCCTTTTCATGTCCTTTGTCCATTTTCCCTTTGGGCCTACTCTATGTGGGAATCTCAAGATATCTAATAAAACCTGTCCCAAGCCCATTACTGGGTATATACCCAAAGGATTATAAATCATTCTATCATAAAGACACATGCAAACGTATGTTCATTGTGGTACTGTTTACAATAGCAAAGACTTGGAACCAGCCCAAATGTCCATCAACGACAGATTGGATAAAGAAAACGTGCACATATATACCATGGAATACTACATAGCCATAAAAAATGATGAGTTCGTGTCCTTTGTAGGGACATGGATGAATCTGGAAACCATTATTCTCAGCAAACTGACACAAGAACAGAAAATCAAACACCGCATGTTCTCACTCATAGGCGGGTGTTGAACAATGAGAAGACATGGACACAGGGAGGGGAGCATCACACACTGGGGTCAGTTGGGGGTGGGCTAGGGGAGGGACAGCAGGAGATGGGGAGGGTGGGGAGGGATAACATCGGGAGAAATACCAGACATAGGTGATGGGGATGGAGGCAGCAAACCACCTAGCCGTGTGTGTACCTATGCAACAATCCTGCATGATCTGCACATGTATCCCAGAACCTAAAGTACAATTAAAAAAAAAAAAAAGCTGACCATTTGTTTACCCTGTAAACAACTGAGTTGAGCGGAATTTGTGACTCCAAGCAGAGAGAGGAAATGCACACCAAAAAAATGGTAGATTCTGAAGATACAAAGTGTCTTTGAGCCATTTACCTCATTGAAGGACCATGACTTCACCGCCTGGGTTTTTTTCCTATGTAATACGCTCTGGCAAAGAATGCTAAGTGATAACACATGTTTGAGATGGTAACAAAAATGTACCAAGCAAATCACAGAACGTTGTTTGAAACTCAGACCACTGTTTAGTCTGGCAGCTCTTAATTACACGGCTAAGGCCACATCTGTATGGCAAACACTGTAATGTATTCTGGCCAATAACTGTCATCACATAAAATCAGAAGACTCTTGATATGGAAGAAGGTTTGCTGCTGAGACATGACAGATGAATTCAGAGTCCGAGTCACATCGCATTCTGTCAGGTTTCACTTTGTGCTTAGCTGGCTGTCAGTGGCAGGTGTATGCAGTGTGTTCCACAGGGCACGCTGGGAGCCAGATGTAGGGCTGAGTGCCTCACAAGGTCGTGGGGTGAGCCTTATGCTGTGCTGAGGCGCAGGATCCGAGACATAAAGAGACAGGACACAGAAGTACAAGGAAAATGCAGCTGGGCTCGGGGGGCCACACCACCTATAAGCAGCGAGCGGCTGGCGAGGCGAGGCCCCGAATATCCAGAAGCATGAGTATTTACCGTGTATAGGTTAGGGGGCAGGGCAGTGAGTGAAATCATCTTTAAGGTTAGTGATAGGGTCGTGAGCAATAAAACATGGGGTCCACCCCCATTAGGTCACCTAGGCCAGGAGGTGGACAGCGCGCAGCATGTTCACCATAACGCGTGCCTTTATTAAGAGCAGACAACAACAAAGTTTGCACGGCACAAGTACTTTTTAATTCTAAAACGGTAAATGACCTTGACAAACTGCCAAAAGAAAGTATAAACAGTAAAAAGGAACCATGAGGCCAAAACAGGTCAAACATTAACAGTATCAAGAATTGACTCTCTCAGACTTCAGAAGGTACACCGATCAATCACATCAGGAGATTCTGTGTAGCTATTATTTCTACAGTCAGAATACCATCAGCTGATGGTTTTACCGGCTGCAAAAAAACAAGTCACAGCTCCTGAATCAGCTATATGATAGAGACCCAGTAACCACATAAACACAAAACGTAAGAACACCATAGAAATTCTTTGTTGCAAGACAATGTTTCTTGTTGCCACTGTCTTCAGTGCTGCAGATTTTAACATCAACAGAAGCAAAATAAATTTGTTTTACAAGTTCAAAATAACTGAAAGACATTAACTGACAAGCCAAAAATCAAAGAAGCCAGAAACAAAAGTTGTAAATGCTCATCAAGCAAAAAATAAATAAATGGTTGGGTGTGGTAGCTCATGCCTGTAATCCCAGCACTTTGGGAGGCCAAGGCAGGCAGATCACCTGAGGTCAGGAGTTCGAGACCAGCCTGGATAACATGGTAAAATCCCGTCTCTATTAAATATATAAACATTAGCTGGGCATGGTGGTGCATACCTGTAGTACCAGCTACTCAGGAGGCTGAGAAAAGAAAATCACTTAAACCTGGGAGGCGGAGGTTGCAGTGAGCCGAGATAGTGTCACTGCACTCCAGTCCGGATGACAGAGCTAGACTCCATCTCAATAAATAAATACATGTATCTGTCAAAATAAATGTTGCTAACATTAATATTCTGGTATAAGGCAACTGTCACCTTTATACACTCTTTAATAAATCAGTAAAATTAAGATGTTAATCTGTATTTTTTTCAAAAAATAAGTAATTTGAAGAATATTTCTTTTAAATCCTGAAGATAATGAAACCTGTGAAGTCTGGGTAAAGAAATGGAAAACGGCATTACGGGAAAGGGTGAAGTAGACAGCTCTGACGCCAGACCTACCCGTGCATGAGAACCCACGCACTCCACTGCAGGACAGCAGTCAGTGAACGGCTGCTGGCCGGCAAAAGCTTCTGATGGCTTGTGTTTTACCAGCGCCACCATAATCATCCTCTTCTCAGGAGCAATGACATCTTCATCCCCGCAAATACAAAAGAGAGGTCCCGTTTCTACTGGCACACAGGCCACTTACAGCTCTCACCTCCCCACTGGACCAGCTAGAAAAGCTCACTGTGCACTCATGCATACAAAACTACAGAAACTCCTTAGAAAGCTTCTATACAACTGAGTCATTTCTTAAAAATGACTGGCGAGTTGAGAAGCCTACGACGGCCTGCTTGGAGCCTAGCTCTGGATTTTACATGATACTCTGAGAGCCCCGGCAAGACCTTCCTGCAATAAAATAATTCAGGTATTTAAGTGCTGCTGCTTTCACAACGCTTTCATGTCGTCTCCAAAATGGCCTGAGTCTGTTGAACCATCTCTGGTTTTGCCTAGTGGCCCAGGAACCCTAAGGCTCTTCCTAGGAGGGAACTTAGGAGGAGATGACCAGAGACCTGTGGGCTGCATGCACTGCCCACCCCTCCGGAGCGCTGTCAAACTTCAATAGGAAGCACATGGAGAATCGCTGCCCCAGACTGTGTCTCAAAATGCTAAAGTCTGAGCCAATAACAAGCAGGTAATAAAATACGGCCAAGGGCATCGTGCACCTGAGACTTCACCACCATTCTAGATATACATGCAGCAGGGAACCTGGAAGACACACACGTTAAGCAGAAGTTCAAGAAGAAAATGGAAGAATGGATCCAACAATATACACAACTCTTAAACCATAAAACCACAGTCTTTATAGCCTGGAAAATCCAGGCTGAAATCCACCTTTAGGAAGAGTTCCAGGGCAGGCTGAGACTCAAACAGGAAAAAGAGGCCACTTAAGTACTAAATTCTGAACGTGCTTAAATGACGTATCAGGTAATGTAACACGTTTTTCCCCAACAAGAATAATTATTTCCTCATAACTGTATAAAAGGCAGGTATAAAAAAAAGGAGCTCATAAAAATGACCACAATTAATACCCTTTTTTTTTTGAGATGCAGTTTTACTCTTGATGCCCAGGCTGGAGTGCAATGGCAGGATTTTCTGCTCACGGCAACTTCCGCCTCCCAGGTTCAAGCACTTTTCCTGCCTTAACCTCCCCAGTAGCTGGGATTATAGGCGTGCACTGCCATGCCCAGCTAAGTTTTGTATTACTAGTAGAGATAGGGTTTCTCCATGTTGGTCAGGCTGGTCTCAAACTCCTGACCTCAGATGATGTGCATGCCTCAGCCTCCCAAAATGCTGGGATTACAGGCGTGAGCCACCACGCCCAGCCAATACCTAACATTTTTTACTATCTATCTTAAAGTAAGTAACAAAGGATGGTACCAAATGACTACAGCTCCAAACAGAATCAGGTCAACAGTAACAAGGCAGTAGGACAGTGTCAGTCATTGTTTTTACGAATATTCTAAAAACAGCAACCTGTACTATTGTTTCCAGTCATCCAAATAAGAATTCAGCGCCTGTCCACCCAGCTGGCAGACCTCATCACTTGCAAACTGTCTCCTTAGCCTACCCCCAATCACCCAGCCGGCACCCCTTCAAAAACCGCACTTTCAAGCATCTCAACGCCAGAACACAACTTCTTAACTTTCCAGCTCAATTACCCCTCTCCGCTTGTGACATCTTCTCTTCTCCCTTAGGGAATGTTGGGGGAGGAGGGTGGGAATCCCCAAGAGGGTAAGAACATCCATCTAGCGGGTCACCACTTACCTTCCAACATCACTAGTTTTACCCTTTCCAGGAGAGAAAGCGTCAAAAAACTTTCAGAAAAAGCTGGAAGCAGGCTGGGCGCAGTGGCTCACACCTATAATCCCAGCACTTTAGGAGGCTGAGGGGGGAAGGCTGAGCCCGGGAGACCAGCCTGGGCAACACGGTGAAACCCTATCTCTACTGAAAATACAAAAACTAGCCGGGCATGGTGGCGTCTGCCTGTAATCCCCAGTACCTGGGAGGCTGTGGCAGGAGGATTGTTTGAGCCAGGGAGGCAGAGGTTGCAGCGGGCCGAGATTGTACCACTGCACTGCAGCCTGAGTGACAGAGTGAGACGCTGTAGCAAAAAAAAAAAAAAAGCCAGAAGTGAATCTCCACAATAACTCAACTTTGCCACCATAATGCAAACACAGGCGCAGACAATACATGAGAGAAAGGGCATGGCCATGGCGGCAGCCCATCTGGAACCACCACTGCAGAGACGCCAGCTGCGGTGCGGGAGGCGCAGCCAGGGGTGCACACTCTGAGGGGTAGCATGAGCCAGGAGCAGACGGGAGCCCCACCCTCCAGGGTCCGAGGGGCAGGGGACCCGTGCTCCTGGCCACAGCTGCAGCCGCCCAGCCACGGCTTCACCCCAGGCAGCCCTGAGCTCTCTGGGCCTCGAAAGTCCCTATACCCCCGGCTCAGAAGTGCCTGCTCCTGCTCCCTGGCCTCTCCCTGCTCCTGACACCTGCTCCAGTCCTGGCTGAGCCTGGGCACTGTCGCAACCCAGCAGGGTGTGCACATGCTCGGGTGGTGCTGACACGCCAGCCCCCTCCCACCTTGGCCCCCTCCAGACTCTGGGTGCCAATGAGCACAGAAGGAAGGCCAGGTGGGGGTGCTGAGCGAGGCCTGGCACAGGCCTGCGGGTGCCCCACAGCATGAACAGCCTGGGCCACCATGGATGGCATGTTGATGGCAGAAAGTAGACAGCTTCCTGGGCGGAAGAGGGAGGGCTCCCAGTGAAACCCCACCTTCAAGCCAGAGACAGCCTGAAGCCTGGGAACCAGGCTGCCAGTTCTGGGGAGAGTTCACGGCCCAGAGTGAGAACTTACAGTGCTTTTTCCAGACCCACCCATGGCTGCCCACGGGCCAATCACCATGCACTTCCTTCTCAGCCCATGAAAACCCCAGACTCAGCCAGACTCAGACAGACATTGGGGCACCAGTGGAGGGAAGGAGCTACCCACTTTGGGTCCTCTCAAACAGTCAGGACGACCTACCTCTGGAAAGGAGCTCCCCACCACGGGTCTCCTCTCCACTGAGAGCTGGACACTGAGGGGATGACCTGCCTCTGGAAAGGAGCTCCCCACCACGGGTCTCGTCTCCACTGACAGCTGGACACTGAGGGGACAGCCTGCCTGTGGAAAGGAGCTGGCCACTCTGGGTCTCCCGGGAGCGGCTCTGTCACTCAGTGAAGCTCCTCTCTGCCTTGCTCACCCTACAGTTGTCCACATTCCTCATTCTTCCGGGACACGGCACAAAAACTCAGGACCTACCACACGGCGGGACTGAAGAGTTGTAACGCACATGCCCCCTTCTCGCTACGTTGCCCGTGGAAGAGCCCAGACCCAGGGGCTCCCCACGCCAGGGCTGTGACACACTCTTTGGGGCTCTGCGGTTCCCAGTGCCTCCAGGCTTCTGCATGCTACCACATGCCCTGGTGTCCACAGTGGAAGCTGCTTGTGGTATATCTGGTCCGGCCACAGCTTCGCACAGAGCTGGCACCTGTGCTGGCATCTGGAGTTGCCTGCCCTGCCATGGCCGGCATGCCTGGCTTTGTGCGGTGGCTGGACCCCATGCTTATTCACACACCCGATGCCACTATGCGCCTGTCTGGCCTTGGCAAGCATGGGATCAGGCCGACAGCCCCAGCCAAGCGCAGCCTGCCAGGCCGAGTGGGCAGAACGAGCCCAGCAGGCTGGAGCAAAACCCGGGCAAATGCGCCCGCGGCCACAGAGGTTTCCAGATGCAACAGCAACACCCTAAGGGTCAGCCCCTACACTAGACTGTTCTTATTAACACAAAGACAACACTAAAATATTCATCATCTTAAAAACAAACAAAAAGCCTCCTTTGACCCCCCTCCCCCCACATCTCCTCCTAGCTGTTTCTCAGCTCTCCCCTTTAGAGCAGAACTCCATCAGAGTTATTGATGTTCCCTGTTTCCAGTTCATCATCTCCTCCTCAGTCTACTCCACCAGGCTTTCGCCCCACACAGCACTGAAAATTATCCTTAAAGTACTTACACCTTCTAATGCCAAAATAATGGTAATCCTCAGCCAGGCATGGTGGCTCATACCTGTAATCCTAGCACTTTGTGAGGCTGAGGCGGGCAAATCAACTGAGGTCTGGAGTTCAGCCAGCCTGGCCAAAATGGCAAAACCCCATCTCTACTAAAAAAAAAAACACAAAAATTAGCCAGGCGTGGTTGTGGGTGCCTATAATCCCAGCTACTCAGGAGGCTGAGGCAGGAGCATCACTTGAGCCCAGGGGGCAGAGGTTGCAGTGAGATGATCACACCACTGCACTCTGGCGTGGACGAAAGAGTGAAACTCCATCTCAAACATAAATTAATTAATTAAGAATGGTAATCCTCTGTCTTCCTGATACAGAGCATCTCAGCAGCACTGGATATGGTTATTCTCTCCTTCTGAAAGTCCCTGAAAATGGGGGGCTTGCTTTTCATCACACTGACCCTCTCAGCAGCACTGGATATGGTTACTCTTTCCCGGAAGTCCCTGAAAATGGGGGGCTTCCTTTTTAAACACCACAGCTGGCACGAGCACAGCCGGTTAGCTCCTCACCTCAGCCCTACATCTCGCCTTCCCAGGAAAGGCTGTCTTTGTCCGCCCGCTCAGAAACAGCCCACCCCACCTCATAAAACCCTCCATTCTCTTAGCAGGCTTCACTGTCCTCCACGGCACTTGTAGCTAGTGGAAGGATGTTTGTTTCAGTTGATTTCTTGTTATCATCTATTATACCTCCACTCAATCATAAGCTCCATCTAAAGCCAGGACACTGCTCGTTTTGTCCACCTCAGTGAACATAACTAGTTGTAAAGTGACTCAGTGAATAAATGAATGAATGACAACTCTTTTGCAGGCAGAAAATGCCAACATGATTCTGTTCTGAAGTTCCATGATTCTATGATATAAATAAACTGCAAGACGTCAAGAGACAGAAAAGTGAAACGGAATTTTCTTGTGGGCAACTCAGGAAATACTTTGGGAGAAAATGCTAGGTAGCATTCCATTAACAATGATGATCTCTAGATTTCTATTTAAATACAGGAGGAAGGAACTGTCAATCAGTGTTGATTGCAGCCCCCAAAATACCCAGGCAGTTCTGACCAAAGAACAACCAAATGCTAGCTTCCAACACAGCAGCACTGAGTGACTCAAGCCTGCGCGGCATGTGACCGTGGAGAGCTCTCTGCCAGGCTCTGGTTACCCCTCCTTGAGAGAAGCTGTCAATGAACCCATGAAAGCCAGGGAAGAATAACTACAGTGAGCAGGCCCCTAGCCTATAGGGCTGCTAAGAAAATATGGATTCGAAAGATTAAGTTATCCCTGACAGCAGAGATGAAGTCTCAGCGGACGCAGCTGAGCCTCAGACAATATGGACAGGCAATGAAATGTTTACCAAGTTACCATGCAACAAGGGGAAATCTCTACGATGGGAAGCAAGCTAATGGACGAAAACAAGCAGAAATATTTACCACCTAGAGCAGCAAACTCACGTAAGGTTTTTTATATCCTGAAAAACATAAATCACCTCAAGACAGGCTTAGATCAATGACCATTGATCTTCCTTATGAATACGTAAGAAAAATAGAATATCTGGGGCAAGACTCCTAAGCATTTAGGTTGTTTTTCTACAACCCTATCAGAAAAAGAATACTGGGGTAGATGGAGATAATTAACAGCCACTTCATCAGTACGTAGGTAAAGACTTGCGTTTGTTCCTGCGGGAGATGCAGTGACGAGTAACATCACAATTACATACAAAGGAGGGATGCCAGCCCCATCAGTGCGGTTTAAGTCGTGCCAGAACAGGGCTCGAGACCTAGGACAGTGGGAGAAGGAAGAGGACCTGGGCGCAAACTACGAATCAGGTTGTGCCAGGAGCAACAAGGGGTGAAAGGCGAAAAGAGGTCGGGGTCGGAACCTCACGCTGACGGAAGGGGACAGGACGATCATGCTTTTGTTTGTATTCACACGACACTGAGAGTGGCTGTGTTGACAAATTGGACCGTTCTAAGTGCGACACAATGAAACTTAAAACACTTTAAGTCCTTCATGATACTCATCTGGATTTTTACAGAAGAAAGGGGCTCTGCTGAGTGGTACGAAGCACCATGAATAAACCACGAGATGTGAACCCAAAATGTGTTCGTGCTTCAAGTTGACTGTGGGCTTAGGATACACAAATTACTGGTGGGGCCTCATCTTCCTGATGCATAAAATGAAAACATTGGCACCGGATACTAGCAATATCTTTTTACTCTGTATTTTTGATGCTTTGATATCCTGGCGTCTTACTAATCTAGAGGGAATGCCTGTCCCAGGCCTGGCTAATTCCTAGAGACAGCAAAGAACGAGCCTTTGCACATGTCCTTCCTACGCAAACCAACCAGCCCTTAGCTCATACCCGCAGCTGCCTCCGTTACTGAGCTCCTAACACTGCAGGCCAGTACTCCCCTGCCCTAATCACTCCAGAGCAAGGTTCCAGACACCCAAAGACAGACCCGACACTCCAGAGCCCACTGAAATTACTCAAACTAGCCAGTCCTAAGCCTGCTTACCCGGTTTCGGCTGTTCCTTCCAAAAAAAACCACAGTAAAAGCTCTTGTGCACATTTTCCTCTGCCCCCGACTGACCTGGTTCCACCTCACTGGCACCCAGCGGCATGGTATGCTCTTCTCTTGGATCTTTTAGTAACAAAGTATTTTTGCAATGGCAAATTTTCCCCATCTATTGGCCTCACCATCCCTGAATAATAAAATCTACATTTTAAAATACCCAGATGATTTCCAAAGTTCCATCTAGCTCTAAAATTCCAGTATTTCTGTGTTCACATGAATAAACACCAAAACGTTCTATTCCTTTAAAGCAAGAATCAGCAAACATTTTCTAAAAAGTGTCCAGAAGAAAGTATTTTAGGCTTTGCCAGATACAGAATCTCTGTCTCACATTCATCTCTTTAAGTTTTACACTTTAAAAACGTAAACACCGCTCTTACCTCCCAGGCCTCACACAAAAACAGGCTGCAAGCCAGCTGGCCATACGGGTCACAGTTTGCCAGTCTCTGCTTTAGATGACAAGGGAAAGTTTACAGACCTTAGGAAGTCGTGCAAAACACAAAAAGCTTGACTGAATCCACAGTCAGATTTAAAACCACTCCGCAATGCACAGCTGGGGAATCACTATTTATAAATGTATACAATCAACCTAAGTTGTGTCCTTGTGAATCTCACACCAAAAAAGCCGTCCACTGCTGACCCAGAAATAACTGCTAAGAATTCATGTGACCATACACTCACATCTATGTTGAAAGCAAACAGTGAGAAAATATCACTGTGTTGAAATAACCATCCTGGCTGGAGTCCAACAGACACAAACCCAACCGGTTCACAAATCAAGAAATCCATTGCAAGGACAGCATATATCTATTCTAAATATACTTATAAATTGTGGATTTCTCTAGAACCAGACAAGACAACGTAAAACAAACACATCCAGCTATCCACATTTCCTTTAGAATGAGAGATGCTGTTTTACCAACAGCTTTCAAAGATAGTTAGCCATCACTAGCAGCTGAATCAAGAAAAAGGATTTCCACAGGAAAAACAAAATGCTAAACTTTTCAACAGTAAAATAAAACTTTATGCTCAATACAGTTAAACGATAATATCACTGGAAGAATACAAAACACTTTAGCAAAGGCAACAATTAGGACTATTTTAATTTGCTCAGTGTTTTAAATACTTTATGCTTGCTTTATCCCCTAAAATTCTACTTTGACAAAAAGTATGGATGTGTGCCCAATTTAAACAAGTGGCTGAGGGCACTGGAACATGAGCCATGGTCCAGAAAAAGAAGAAAGAGCCAGTTAAAAACAGATGCTTAAGAGTTCAGTCCCCACTAGGGAAACCTTGTTTCTTATTCTGCAGAGGGCCAGTGAAGAAGAAATGAGAAGCCACATATGAGTGACCCTCAGACAGACACAGGAGCTTCACAGACTCGGAGGCTGACCTGTGTCTCATTATGAGGATTTCCAATATACACAGGCAGCTTGAGAAGCAGCCAATTATTTCTGAAGAAATCAGTTCATTCTAACCAAGTTGTTGGGATGCAGTGGCTCACGCCTGTAATCCCAGCACTTGGAGGCTGAGGTGGGAGGATCACTTGAACCCAGGAGTTTGAGCCCAGCCCGGGCAACATAGCAAGCTGTCATCTCTACAAAAAAAAAAAAAAAAAAAAAAAAAAAAAAAAATTGGAAAACTACCTGGGTGTAGCAGCATGCACCTGTGGTCCCAGCTCCTTGGGAGGCTGAGGCAGAAGGATTGCTTGGGCCTGCAGTTCAAGGCTGCAGTAAGCTGTGATCACACCAGTGCACTACAGCCTGGGCAACATTAGAATGAATTTATTAACACAGTTACATAGTTATTTAACTCATTCAGAGTTCATCAAAGGAAATATTTTAGCTGTATAAATTCAGCTAATTGAGGGTAAAAAACTTAAATGGCTTATTTTAACAAGTTTAACAAATATCTCAAACATCTCTGATGATTTGGGCTCTTGCGTCTATCAGACTACAAAATTTAAATTAAAATACATAAGAACATGGCAAAGCCTAACTTTATTAGGGCACATAACAAACTGAAAGGCAGACTTAAGTGGAAGCCGTGACTTGGGTATCCTCAATGGCTTGCACAATTGCTTTCCAAAGTCAATTCAAAAAGACTGTCCCGCCCATGCAGTTTTTTTTCTGCTACTGAAAACCTTTTTCCCCCAATTTTTTTGTAGGGTGCTGGAGCTCTGGTTTGAGTCAGTATCACTAGACATTTCTAACTTCTGTCAAAGGAATTACCTCTTCTAGGGATGCTCATAGTAATATTTCTTCCTCTAGAATAATGAAAAGGATGAAGAAAGGGAAGGAGGAGGGGGTTGGAAAGGGACACTTACATAGCATTTTCTATGGACTAGGGGTCCACAGAAATACTGGTATTTCTTTTATTACTCTCATTTTCCAGGGGGGAGGAATTTAGGTACAGACAAATGAAGTAACTTTGCCAAAATCATATAGTTAGTTGGGTTAAATTCCTTTAAATGCTACTATCATCAAAAGACACAGCATTAAAAAATCATTACATGTATTAAAATCATTACATTGTTTAATAAAAGCCTATTTATAAATCTGTCTCTTCCATTAAATACTAAGCACCCTTAGAGTAAGAACTTCCTTATCATTTATTTATGCCATCATTCAGTAGTTGCTAATTAAGATGTTTGATAAATTAATGAATGAAAGAATGAACAAATGAACCAAAAACTAATGAGAAGTCAGTGGACGACTGGTGAGTGTATGGGCAGAACCACTTTTCACTGAACACTGCATCATTAATTCACTGTACACTGCATCATTAATTCACTGTGAACTTCATTTAAGAGAACCCTAAAATTTCATTCCAATGAACAGAATTTTATGAATCTTTTGTCATAAAACAAATAGCTCTAACAAGCAAACTAAAATAACAATTCTTAGATACAGAACATAAACAATTTTTTTTTTTTTTTTTTAATTACAAAAAAAGTTAAATTTTGCTCCAAAAGAACTCAAGGAAGTTAAAATCTAATTTGTTTGCTAAGGAAGATTTGCTGAAAGCTAATTATCTCTTAATGGAAACAAGATTCTGGAGTGCTGCTTTCTCTGAAAGGAATGGTTTTGGTGCAACCTACTGTAAAATTAAGGCGAGAGAAAAGGGCAGAGCTCAAGGGAGTTCACACACCCCTCCCAATAAAGCTGCACCAACATGGCAAACAATGTACCTTTCTGCTGGACCTCAATAACAAACTAGATCCATGAGGGCAGCCCTGTTTAAACAACAAAAATCCCAGCCATGTACAATGCAGATTTGATCATGCTCGTCCCTCACTTGAAGGGGAACGATAAATTCCCAACGGTCATATGACTAAGCTTTGAGGGCTTCTATCAACTAAGAATCCCATAAAATAAGAATAAACGTACAAAAATAATAATGCTTCACCTGGCATGGGATGGTTTAATGTTCCAATAGTTATTACCTGGTACTCTAAACTCATAATATATACAAACAAAATTAAAATGCATATCCTTCAAAGAACATGGTGCTGTTGGATACAACTAATAAGCAAGTTAAATCTGTAACAAAGGGTTCATGGTTACTTTTACGTATTTGGAACTCTATCTGCACAATCAAGGCACGCTACTCTTGATACACATCTGTAGCTGAGCATTTTGCCTCAAAACCACTCACACCAAACTGCCGGGGAGGATCTCTAGGGCTAATGAATTGCCACTTTAGGCACTTGCCAAGAAGAGGGGTGATATTCCCCAGCACGAGGCCTAATTTTCTTTTGGTTACAGTCAGCAAATAAACAGAGCATTCACAAAAACTGACCACATATTAGGCCACAAATAAAAGCAAATAATAAGTAACAGAAATAGGACAAAAAAAGATTACCTGATCACAAAGCAAGAAAACCAGAAATTAATATCAAAGACTCAATCGTCACATAAGGGAATGGCAAAGATCACATATACACTAATTTAATAAAGGTTTTGAATTAAGAGATGTACTTGTACATAGATGGTGGAAAGAAAGCTGGTACAACTCAGACTGGGGGAAATTTGGCAACATCTCTCAAAATTACAAATCCTTAGACCAGTGGTTCTCAAACGTGTTTGCACAGTTAACAGCTGGGAAGCGTCTAATTACTGATGCCAGTGTCTAGCTCTAGAGATTGTGATTGACTTGGCCTAGGGCACAGCCTGAACTTCAAACATTTTAAAAGTTCCCCAGGTGATACTAATGTACAGACAAGTTTGAAAACTGCTTGCTTAAATGCCTTTTGATAGCAATTCCACTTCTCATTTATGGTACACATATATTCACACATATGATCAATGACCCATTTCATTAAATGTAGCTTTGTTTATAATACCAAAAGATTAGGAAAGAACAAATATTCTTCAAAAAGAGACTTGTTAAATCCATATGTAATGTTCATAAAATGCGACACTATGTATCTGTTAAGAGTAGCACAGATAGCATATGAATTACATGTCAATAATGCTGTTAATTTTTTTTTTTTTTTTTTTTGAGACAGAGTTTCGCTCTTGTTACCCAGGCTGGATTGCAATGGCGCGATCTCGGCTCACCACAACCTCCGCCTCCTGGGTTCAGGCAATTCTCCTGCCTCAGCCTCCTGAGTAGCTGGGATTACAGGCACGCGCCACCATGCCCAGCTAATTTTTCGTAGTTTTAGTAGAGACGGGGTTTCACCATGTTGACCAGGATGGTCTCGATCTGTTGACCTCGTGATCCACCCGCCTCGGCCTCCCACAGTGCTGGGATTACAGGCGTGAGCCACCGCGCCCGGCCCAACGCTGTTAATTTTTAAAAAGAGGTGCAGAAATGGTAGAGACAGCATGCTACTGTCTGTGAAAAACAGTACACACACACACACACAAACACATGCACAAACACACACAGACACACACACACAGACACACACACACACATACACACACATAAACAGACGCAGAAACACACACACACACAAACTGGCAACCGTGGTTCTCTCCTGAGGAAGAATTGCTTTTCTCTGTGTGCCCTTTCAAATACTGAAGTTCCAAACATGTTATGTATTAACTCTGAAAAATAAATGTTTAAAACTAAAATGAAATATAAAATCAATGTGGTCATATTCCCCAAGCAGAATTTTTATGAGGTAACATTCAAAGGGGCACAAGTGAACTTTCTGGAATGACAGAAACCCTCTTTATCTTGATTGTGATAGTGGATTACATAATTGTGTATCTTTTTCAAAACTCATAGAACTGTATACCTCAAATGGGTGATTATACTCCATGTAATTTATACCTCAATAAACCTGTGTTTATTTATTTTTTTAAAAAAAAGCTTACATGACACCCAAGGCCCCTTGAACGATGCTGATAGAAATGTAAATTGGTACAAGTAACCTGGAAAACTCCTGCACCTTTGTGGCACGGCGTATCTGTCAGATCTGGGTGAGCACACGCCCTTGGACCCAGCATTTTCACCCCTGCGTGAGTACCCAAAGGACACACATACAGGGGTTCACCACAGAGCGTGCAGAGGAAATTCACGACAGCAGAAACATGCAACAACCCAGTCTTGGTTAAAAGTAAACTGGATTGGGCGACTGTGTGTATTTGTGCAATGGAAAGCCAAGGGATGGTTTGGTTTGAAAAGCAGTGTTGCCAAGACCAAGGAACTGCAGGCAAAGGCCATAAGCAGAGAAAGATACACACATCCTTGACCATATGAAGGGGTGGTCACTCTCACTCATGGTGAGAGAAACTCCTGTTAAAATGACTCTGGAATAACTCATTTCACCTGTCACATGGCAACACTGCAAAATTTAATAAGTTTTGATGGCAAGACTTGTAGAGGAATAAGCATCCTCAGTATCTGCTTTGATAGTGTAAAACGGTAAACCCCAGCGAAGGTAATTTGGCCATATTAATAAAAAGTTCAATGTATTTCTCCTTTGATACAGCAATACATTTATAGGAACTATCCTATAAGATAATGTGTGCAAAATTACACATTTTAAGAATATTCATTATTTGCAATTACACAGATTAGAAACAAGTCTATTAGACACTAGATAAATTACAATATACGCATGCAATGGAAGATCTCACCATTGTAAAACACAGTGTAGAAGCTCTCTATGTATTGATACGGAAGCAAATCTAGAAAACAGACAGTTAAGTGAAAAAAAAAAACAAAAGAAAAAAACATACATAACATGCTAGTTGCATACAGAAGGGAGAAATGAGGACAGCCGCAGTGGCTCATACCTGTAATCCCAGCACTTTGGGAGGCCGAGGCAGGCAGATCACCTGAGGTCAGGAGTTTGAGACCAGCCTGACCAACATGAAAAAACCCCATCTCTACTAAAAAATACAAAAACAAATTAGCCGGGTGTGGTGGTGCATGCCTGTAATCCCAGCTACTAGGGAGGCTGAGGCAGGAGAATCATTTGTACCTGGGAGGCAGAGATCGCACCATTGCACTCCAGTCTGGGCAACAAGAGCGAAACTCCGTCTCAAAAAAAAAAAAAGGGAGGGGGGAGAAATGAAAACATACGTATTCACATTAGCTTGCATTTGGACACATAATGAAAATACTTAACCACAGGAAACAAGAAAAAAGAAGAGGAAAGAACGGGAAGAAATAAGAGTTCTCAGAATCTACCTTTTTAAAAATATTGCTCTTTTCTCCCCCACTAAAAATTCACTACTCATTGCAAAATGTTGCACTTAAAATCCATTCTTAAACAGTTAGGGAAATAAACAAACTCAAAAGTCTGATTACTTTTTCCCCCTTTATCCCTTCCTTAAGGTGTATAAATGGACTTTGCAAGTTGCACACATGCTGCTAGGACCTCCCTTTGCAGTGTGGGACAGTAATTGGTCTTTAATGCATTGCTCTTGTCCTCCTTAACCTTCGGAGCCTCAACCATAATTGACATGAAGCAAGACTTACTTTAACGCTCTGTTTCTCAGGAAAAGACAAACAGAATCCAGAAAGAGACCACAAATAAGACACAGGTATTCGGAAAGAGACCACAAATAAGACAAAGGTAGTGTCTAACGGGGACAGGGGAGGTAAATAAGTAATTTCAGTTAACAAAATGATTTAGATATCTTTGCATATCAGTATTGAAACTGTATCTTGCCCTTTTAAACTGTTACATGGTGTTCTGCAGTACAGCTATATCATAATTTACGTTTTACTTATATAAAATTATATAAATTATATAAAATTTTCTCATCTTTAAAATTATTTGCCTTAGTAGAATTTTATTTGTGTGTATGTGAATTTTTCTCTGGAACAAATCCTTCAAAGTAGAATTGAAGGTTGAAGGCTGTGTACCTTTCACACTTTAATTAAATACAGTGAATAAACGTTAAGAGAGATTCACTGTCATTAGTTAGTTACCTGAATGCAAATAAAATGAGATCCCATTTTCATTCATTTGTTTGGCAAAGATGTTGACAAGAGTATGAATAAAAATGATATGAAAAGACCTCCAAATCATTTTGCTAAGTGAAAAAGTAAATTTCAGGAAAATACATACAGAATGATACTATCTAGGCTTTTTGAAATCAACCACCACAAAGTAAATCTATTTATTTCAGTATTTATGTGTGTGTGTGCATGTACACAGGTATATACACATAAGTGTATATATATTCATATATATACACATAAGTGTATATATATTCATATATATACACACACATATATACATACAGAGAGGGAGGCAGGCAGGCAGACAGAGAGATAGATAAATACACAGATAGACAATAGACAGACAGACAGAAATTGAGTAGCCAGAAAAAAATCCAGGAGGACATACACCAAAGTAACAACAACTCTGAACACCAGGGAGAGGCCCGTGAAGCCGAGGGTGTCGGGGATAGAGAAGCCAAGGAGATCTCTTGATTTTATGGTTAGAATTTAAAGCAAAAGCAGTATATTCAAACATAGTTCAATCAAAACAAAAAAAAATACAAAAACTACTCCACTAAATTCTGCTTGTAAAGTTTTTTTTTAAAACTAGAGTAAATGGACTTCTAAACCTAGTTTCTAATCACTTTTAAGATGAAAAGATTCTACAGAGGCCAAAGAACTGCTTCTACTTCTCCAGGGTTGTTCTCAATATGAGGAAATTCAGCTGAATAGAGACGGCAAGAAGGAAAGGAGTCTTGGAAATACGACACGTGAATGAGCCCACGTTAACATTTAAAAACATGACTGCAACACGTTCCACCTAACGGAATGATAAAATGAGGATGCAGCATTAGCACTTGATGTCCAAAGTTCAGGAAAGAAACAACTATCTGAATTTTTATGCAACTTCTAAAACAGATTCACTCTTTAGAATTAAATTTCTTTTTTAGGAATGGAGAGTGATGCCTTCTGAGTGATGAATTTGGAAGGCTCATTGCTCAGGCTCTCTAAAAGACTACAGAAACACTGAAGCAAACGCTTTGCTTCCAACTGGCAAAGATAAAAAGGGCATCAGTTGAATGCCCCCCGGAATCTTCTGCAACATGGCTCAGAGCATCGAGGGCAGTATTTGCACGGCATCCTTTAGTAATGGATGAAGAAAGGTAGTGGAGTCTAGAACTACCACAGCCCAGCGCTCTATAACCCGAGAACACGAGCAGCTTGGCACCTGTGACTCAGTCAGGGCACGTCTGTGTCCTGACACACCCACTGGGACGAGTGTTTGGGATATGAGTACTTTCTAAAAACAGCCTTTCTTCTTTCCTGGTGACAACAGTCAGAGTGGCTCACAAGAATGCAGTACTTTCCGTGATGGGACAGCAGCCCAGCGGGAATGGAGACGGCTGGGGCTGTGTGATTTGGTTCTTTGTTAAAGGCCAACCTGTAGCTCTGGAGACACACTGCACCTACAGACGGTATTCAGATCCCAAAAGGTCCTCAGACAACACCTGTGCAGAAAAGTAATTTTCTTTTTCGAAAGCAAAAAGAACCTCTACCTTTCTTCCGCTTCTGTGGGCCTGGGTGTTCTCTAAGAGAAGCTATTCTTTACAAGACTAAAAACATCCTCAGCAACTAGTTCTAAAGAAATTTGGCATCATCATATTCAGTACCTTCAATAAAGGTAAAAGTCTCTACCGCTTAACAAGAAGTACATCAACTAAATAAAATGGTACCAAATAACAGTCAATAAACACTACTGAGATTTAATAAACTGTTCAGTACAAAATGAGGCACCGATTGACATTTCTAAAGTACATATATTGTCTTATTTCTTAAAAGAGATTATCATTGTAAAGCAGCATGCATTCTACAGTATGCCAATTCTAATAAAAATTTAAAATATGAGAAGAGTCAAAACAGTATAAATGACAGATATTACCACTCATGAAACATTGAAAAATGAGATTCTGACAACTCAAACATTGGTCTTTTGGAATCTCAGCATCTTTAGTAACATTTTCAGAACACATAAAATTCATTTTATAGGTGAGACACCAGAAAAAGAAATGTGAACTTCCAGTACCTAGTGAAGGTTGGGCTGTGTTCGGTCATCGCGACAAGCAGTTTCAGGGCATATGCTGGTACTGGGTCAGGTTCCACGAGAATGTGCTCATACCTGAAACGGTAAAGACATCTTTAAAATACTCAGCAGGAAAAATTATGTCCAACCTGGAATTCTATATCCAACCAAACTATCAATTTAGCTTGAGAGAGAGAGATATTTTACACACTAATAAAGATTTAAGTAATTTACCTCTCATGTGCCCCTTCTCAGAAAGTTACTGGCAAATGCTCTACTGAAATAATAAAATAAACCAAAAATTGAAAGATAAAAGGAAAAACAACTCAGTAGTTTTCTTCACTTAAATGCTACTCTGAAAATAGAAATAATATAGTATACCATAAGGTACAAACATCTGAAAAACATACAGACACTGAAATAAGCTTATGAGTCATAAAACCTACACAGGTTATTTAGCCTCTTAAAGTTTGGAACAACTTCACTTTCCAGTGCTGATAATGATAGTCACTTACCTCATAAAACATTGTTCTTGGGAAGATTCAGTGAGATAATCCATGTAAAACAATTAGTATTGAGCTGGGCATATCATAAGAGATCAATAAACATTAGGCATTTGTGTTGAAGGTCTCCAAGAACACCCTCACATTCAGAGAATTGCTAGAGAATTCACAGGACTCAGCAAGGCTACGATGTGGCACAGCTACGTAGCAAGGCCGCCTTCTGGATCACACGGGAAAGGGTCACACGGAGGACGGGAGGGTGCCAGGTGCCAGTTTCCTTATGTCCTCTGTCTTCCAGGAGGGGTCACACTCTTACCCCAGCACATGTGTGCGATGTTTCTGCCCAAGGAAGTCTACTGGGTACTCAATGGCCTAAGTTTTTTGTAAGGGGCGGGTCCTGTAGGCAACCTCTATCTAAAATGTATCAAAATTCCAGATTCCCAGAAGGAAAGCAGCTGTGTTCAGGGTAAACCATACTGTTTGCTCAAACAGTCGAGGCGCAGTGAACCACCCTTACCAGCTAAGTGTTAACTGGGTGCGCTCTGACAGCCAAGTTCCTAGATGTCTAGCCAATTGCGGTTTTGCTTACAACATTTTTGTAAACAAAAAATTTTTATGGATAGCAGCATCAGGCCTGCTATGTTAACTCTTCTTTGCACAGCAATTATTATTATCAATACTTGAAAAACCTAAGTTAAATTAGTACCAAAGAGAATAAAACTCAAAATGTCTTCATCAAAACTTCCACAACAAATTTCTCCGACGCTTGTTTTCCAATGTGATTTGCTAGGAAGAGGCTGGTTTACGTACTATGTCTTACCTATTGAGGTTCACTCTCCAGGATGCAGCAACGTGTAGATGCTCAGTAAACAAGCATCAAATGACTAAACCGACAAACTAACCAACTTGATTATTTAATTCTCTGGAATAGCCAGCTACAAAAAAGAGAGAAAAATGCCTCTAAATTTCCTAACTGGATATTTAAAAATCTGTGATAGAAAACAGACGCTTTTCATCTAGAGAGTAGGGCCCCAGGCTGACTCAGAGCTTATTTACTCTCATTTTGGAAATCATTGTGCAACAAGCCTAATTATATAGCCTGTAAGCAAATGTACGTATTTGCTACTCAGGAGGCTCAGGCAGAGGACTGCTTGAGTCCAGGCATCTAAGACTGCACAGAGCTATGATGGCATCCCTACATTCCAGCCTAGGTGACAGAGCAAGACCCTGTCTCTTTAAAAAAAAAAAAAAAAAAAAAGACAAAAAACCACTGCTGAAACACGACTGACTGAAATCGAAGTGTCCTGAGGCTGTCTGAGGTTATCTAACCTTGAAACAGGAGGGAGAATAAAGCTTGTACTACTAGCTTGTGCGTAAGGATTTTCCCAAAGAACATTGTTCTGTTTTCCTCCTGTTGGAAAAAGTAAAGGGCAAAATTCATAATGGGCATGTTTAGAATACAAATATTGAATATATTTTAGTTTAATCAAACGATAGGCTTGTAATGGTGAGCAAGATCCAGCCAAAGGTAGGCTGTGATTTATTTTGTCGTTGAAAGCGCAGCTAAGTTGATAGTAATTGAGTCCTGCACTCCTTCGAATGCAACTTAGCAGAAAAAAATATACGGTGATGAGCCCTGACTCCTGAAATGGCCTCAGAGAAGACTGACCAGTGAAGAGCTGGCCCATTTTGATGGACAGGGGCTGGAGAGGCGCACTCCATGTGCCCTGAGGCTGGCCACAGATTAAGATCACTGTTGACACCACAGTACCTGCTGCAGAAGGCGTCCCTGAACCTCACGCTTCCACCTCTAGGATCTAATCTAACCAAGACGTCTTTGCTAGAAGCCAAAGCAGCAGAGGTCCAGGCAGGAAAGGTCATTCATACCAAATTCACATCCATCCTGAAGAAGACAAAATCCCTTTTAAAAAAATCACATGTTCGGGAACTAAGTTAACAAGCTGAAGGTGAGACAGCCCCCGACTCTCCATTCTTCATTACCAGTCCTATAATTAATAAATCCCTATCCCGTCAAGTGCCTGGTATAAACAGGACCCCATTAGGTCAGCTGGGAGAAAACTGAAACTGGCTAAGTAACTCTGGATTATCGTGGGAAGATATTCTGAGGGACGTGATCAAACAATTGGTCAAGTAAAGGAAAGTGTCTTTCTGAATAAATGAAGAAGTCCATTCTGCAGGGATTCAGCCAGAGACTCAAATTTACATCCCAATGGAGTGTGCTGAGAATGTGGGGGAGTGGTCCCAGAATATTCAACAAACTTTAGGATGAAATACAATCAGGAAGATTCTGCTAAATAAAAAGCTAGAACACATTATAAAGCCACAATAATTATTATATATGGGGTGGACTAAAGAATACACATATACAGTCAGGTGCCACATAACAACACTTCTGGTCGATGACAGATGGCATATACAACAATAGTCATATAAAACTTTTTTCTATACCTTTTCTATGTCTGGATACACAAATTCTTACCACTGTGTTAGAGTTGCCTGCAGTATTCAGTGCAGTAACGTGCTGCGTAGGTTTGCAGCCTGAGAGCCATAGGCTATGCCACGTAGCCTAGGTGTGTAGCAGGCTCTGCCACCTAGGCTTGTGGATGGTAAACTCTATGATGTTTGCACAATGATAAAGCTGCCTAACGGTGCATTTCTCAGAACGTACTCCTAAGTGACGCATGACTATAAATCGAAAGGAAAGAAAGGTAACACCTAACGCTGGACAGGAAAAAGCAAATTTAGAAAGGGAGTTACACTGGTCAGACCGTATCTCAAGAAAACATGTATCTAATAAATTAAAATTTTAAGTTAAAAATGTTGACTTCATTAGAATACTGAAAATGAGTAAATATTCACATATTGTTGGATAAAAAGCCCTCTTCAGCCTAACAAATGTAAAATGAATGAGAAAAATACTTATAACTTTAAAGTTTTTAAAAGTTAAATATTTCTGAATGGCAAAACCACCAAAAACAAACCAAATGAGGAAAAGATTATTTGCAGAATGTGGGTGAAACAAAAAAGTTAATGTTCTTACTATATAAAGAGCTACTGCAAATCAATAAACCCACCACAGAAAAAACAGACAAAATTCACCAAAGAAGAAAATAAATGGCCAAGAAACATGGGGAAGAAATGATCTACTTCATGACCATCTGGATGGACACAAAGCAGAGTCAACGAGGGTACAATAAAATGGGCAGTTTCATAAAAGGAAGCTGGTGATACAAAGGTTCATCCTGTTTGGGAAAAAAAACAGCAGAATGTATTAAATACCTTTAAAATGCATATGATTTTAAGGGCTGGGGAGACAGACAGGGTCTGTCTTTGTTGCCCAGGTTGTAGTGTGGTGGCAAGATCCTGGCTCACTGCAGCCTCAACTTTCCAAGCTCAAAGGATCCTCTCACCTCAGCCCCGCCCCCTTCCTACTCCCATCCCAAAGTAGCTGAGACCACAGGCGCACACAACCACACCCATCTAATTGTTTTATTTCTTGTGGAGACAAGGTCTCACTATGTTGCCCAGGCTGGTCTTGAACTCCTAGACTATAGTGACCCTCCCATGTTGGTCTCTCAAATGCTGGGACTACAGGAGTGAGCCACGGCACCTGGCCAAAATGTATATAAACTTTTACACAGAAATTTTACTCCTAGAAATTCTACAAAAAGAAACAAGAATGTGTCCAAGGATGCAGCCATAAAAAAATGGTCTTTGAAGCATTATATATAATGTAAAACACAGAGAATTCCTAAATGTTTAGTGATTGGAAATTGTTTAAATGATTTTTAGTACACTTATAAATATAGGTATACATAATTTGATTATGAGACAGTCAATAATATAGTATTATATAAATATATATATAGTCACAGACATAGATAATAATAATACAATGTCCATGAATGGGGGGGCAGACAGGTTCCAAACAGAGAATTTTGGAAAGTACTGGGTAAATCTCACCAGGAATGAAGGAACCAAAGAATGGAGCAGGAATATATTAACTTCAAATGGTAGACAAGAAGCAAAACACTGAAAGTCTTGAATACTTGGGTAAATACTGTGAATGTGTTCTACAATCTTTAGGTTAAAATGTTTCTAAGCAAAGGAAGGATTTGAGGAAGGTAATGTGTTAAAATGCAGATCTAAAAGAATGAGACATGGATCTGAGGCTTGAAGAGTTTACAGAGATGTGTGTGGAAAGAGATATTCTGGGTTTAGGTACACAGCAGGTTGCCAAACAGCAAGGACCCTGAGGTAAAATCTAACCAACTAATGAGAATGTCCAGGACATTCCTCTAGACTGCTACAAGAAAAGGGTAGATGGCTGATGCTTTTTGGCATTTTCTGTACAGTCCCTTTGAAAATGTGAACTAGGTGACATCGTTAGTCAACTCCAAAACTGTGGGGATTCAGTCAGAGTGGTGGCAAAAATATTAAGGGAAAAATATGAAAGAAAGTTAGAGAACGTAGGCTCAAACCCTTTTGGAAAACGTAAGGGTTTTTTCTATAGTTCTTGGCTGAAGTCAGCCTTTTCCCCTTAGTTAAATAAATTAGAGTAGAAACAAAGGAATGTGGGGAGTTTATCTAACTAACTTGTTTACTCATGTGGTCTTAAAACTAACCTTTGAGCCAGATGGCCCTCTCAGCGGGAGGTGGACCAGGGAAATTACCCTCTAATGGTGTTTGCTTTGGGCTCAGAACCTGGCCTTTAATCTTTCTCCAGAAGCGTGTTGACTTAGAGCCTCTGTTGCTAAATCTATACTGAATAAATGCGAAGAGGACCAACTAGTCAGGGTTGTGTAGCTGCAATCTCTGTGAGTGTCTCATGACCACTTGTTCACTGGAAATTTGTGTCTGAGTACATTTATTCATTTGTCACGCAGCTGAGGTCTGTGGGACAGACCCTGACACAAAACTTTATAAAATGAAATTAAGCATAAATCAAATAATAGTTAACTTCAGGACTTTCCAGTCTTGTGATTTTTTATGTGATTGAGCTCTGTGTGATTCTCTGGTGTTTTGCATGGATACACAGACAAAAGTACATCAATAGTTAAATAGATACATAAAGGAATAGTGAAATGGACAGTCTGGTGGGAAAACCTACATATATTCATATAGGTATGTATATACACACACATACTTTTTTAAGTAAAAGAAACGTAGGTACTTCAAATAAGTGTTAAATATAATTGCATACAGTAAGCCCTACTCTCTTCTGGGTTGTCTCTTCAATTAGATCAACAGCAAATTTTCATTTTGAAAGCCTAAAATAGATAAAAGAAACGACTTCAATAAAGCAATACCCAAGATTTACAAAATACATCCAAAGAACTGAAGTGGTATAATTATCCTGATTGAGAAGGAGCAAATAATATTTAACTTTATGTTCTATTACCTACCACAACTCTCAAACTATCCCAATTCACATTTCAGTGGTTTGTATCCATAAGAAGGAGATCACTGTACCTAAATGTGCCAATTTCAGCACAGACTTAAAACATTATACAATGAGTAAGTAAAGGAAAGAAGGTAGAATATTATGATGCTTTTGATGCAAAAATATCTCAAGTTAAATTTTATCTACAAAAGGTTTATCAAAGGTGAAAAACATCCCATGCTCATAGATCAGAAGAATTAATATCATTAAAATGACCATACTCTCCAAAGCAATCTACAGATACAATAAAACCTCTATGAAAATACCAAGGACATTTTTTACAGAAATAGAAAAAGAATCAAAACATTCATATGGAATGACAACAACAGAAAAGGCCAGAAGAGTCAAAGAAATCCTGAGCAAAGAGAACAAATCTAGAAGCATCACACTACCTAATTTCAAAATATATTACAAGGCTACAGTAACCAAAACAGCATGGTATTGGTATAAAAATAGACACACAGACCAATGGAACAGAATAGAGAAGTAAGAAATAAATCAACACATTTGTAGCCAATTAATCTTCAACAATGCCATAAATACTAGAAAAAGGGCACTCTCTTCAACAAATGGTGCTGAAAAAACTGGATAACCAAATGCAGAAGAATAAAACTGGATCTCTCTCTCTCATCATATATATCATAATAGATTAAAGACATAAGACCTGAAACTATAAAATTGCTAAAAGAAAACACAGGGAAAATTCTTCAGGAGAGAATTTATAGCTAAGTCGTGGGAGAGAATTTATAGCTAAGACATCAAAAGCACAGGCCACATAAACAAAAATAGACAAATGGGACTATATTAATCTTAAAAGCTTCTGTGCAGCAAAATAAAGTCAATAAAGAGACAATCTGTTTAATGGGAGAAAATATTTGCAAACTACACAAACAAGAGGGGAACTAATATCCAGACTATATAAGGAACTCAATTTAGCAGTAAAAAATAATAATAACAATAATCCCATTTAAAAGTGGGCAACAGTCACCAACATTTCTCAAAAGAAGGCATACAAATGGCCAAAAAGCGCATGAAGAAAAGCTCAATATCAAATCATCAGGGAAACACAAGTCAAAATCACAATGAGATATCATCTTACGCCAAGTAAAATGGCTATTATTAGAAAGACTAAACAGAAGAGATGTTGGCAAAGATGCTAAGAAGGAGGAATTCTTATGCATTTTTGTTAAGATGTAATACAGCCATTATGAAAAACAGTATGGAGAATGCTTAGAAAACTTAAAATAGAACTACCACATGATCCAGCAATCCCACTACTAGGTATTTATCCAAAGGAAAATAAATAAATATATCAAAGAAACACATGCACTCGCATGTTTCTTGCAGCACTATTCACAACAGCAAAGATCAGGAATCAACCTAGCGTCCCTCAACAAATATGGTATACACACACAACGGAATACTATTCAACCACAAAAAAAGAAAGAAATCATGTAATTTGCAGCAACATGGATGGAAATAAATGTCATTATATTCAGTAAGTAAAATAAGCCAGGCAGAAACGGACAAATACCACTTGCTCTTATATGGGAGCCCAGAAAGTTTATCTAAAAGAATTAGAGGGTGAAATGATACATTCCAGGGACCAGGGAGGATGTCTAGGTAGAGTGGAAAATGAAGAGAAGTTGGTGAATGACTACAAACATGCAGTTAAGTAGAAGGAATAAGTTCTACTCTTTGATAGAGAAGTAGAGTGACTGTAGTTAACAACAGTGTATTGTACTTTTAAAAAAGCTGAAAGAGAGGACTTAAAATGTACCAACACATAGAAATGCTAAATACCTGGGTAGTAAGGTACCCCAAATACTCTGACTTAATCATTACACATTCCATGCATGTAACAAAACTTCATATGTACCCATAAATATATATAAATAGAAGGTATCCAAAATTTTTATTTGTTGAGACAGGGTCTCATTCTGTCACCGAGGCTGAAATACAGGGGCACGATAATTGTTCACTGCAGCCTTGAATTTCCTGGGCTTCAGCGATCCTCCTATCTCAGCCTCCCAAGTAACTGGACTATAGGCACAGAACACCACGTCCAGCTAATTTTTCCTAATTTTTTGGAGAGACAGAGTCTCCCTATGTTTCCCAGGCTGGTCTCAAACCCCTGGCCTCAAGCAATCTGCCTGCCCTGGCCTATCAAAGTGCTGGGATTACATGTATGAGCCAAAATACCCAGCAATAACTTTTTTTTACAGTACAAGGGTATAAAAATGCCATTTCTTTGATTATTACCATACATTAAGTTTGGGATACATGTACAGAATGTGCAGGCTTGTTACATAGATAAAAATGTGCCACAGTGGTTCGTTCCACCCATCAACCTGTCATCTACATTAGGCATTTCTCCTAATGCTATCCCAGTCCTAGCCCCCCACCCTCCAAGAGGTCTCAGTTTGTGATGTTCCCCTCCCTATGTCCATGTATTCTCATTGTTCAACTCCAATTTATGAGTGAGAACATGCAGTGTTTGGTTTTCTGTTCCTGTGTTAGTTTCCTGAGAATGATGGTTTCCAGTTTCATGTCCCTGCAAAGGACACGAACTCATCCTTTTTAAGGCTGCACAGTATTCCATGGTGTATATGTGTCACATTTTCTTTATCCAGTCCATCATTGATGGGCATTTGGGTTGGTTCCAAGTCTCTGCTATTGTGAACAGTGCTGCATATGTGTGCATGTATCTTTATAGGATTATTTACAATCCTTTGCATATACACCCAGTAATGGGACTGCTGGGTCAAATGATATTTCTGCTTCTAGATCCTTGAGGAATCACCACACTGTCTTCCACAATGGTTAAAGTATTTTGCACTCCCATCAACAGTGTAAAACAGTTCCTATTTCTCCACATCCTCTCCAGCATCTGTCTCCTGACTTTTTAATGATTGTCATTTTAACTGGCATAAGATGGTATCTCATTGTGGTTTTGATTTGCGTTTCTCTAATGATCAGTGATGATGAGCTTTTTTTCATATGTTAGTTGGCTACATAAATGTCTTCTTTAGAGAAGTGTCTGTTCATGTCCTTTCCCCACTTTTTGATGTGGTTGTTTTTGTCTTGTAAAGTTGTTTAAGTTCCTTGTAGATTCTAGATATTAGTTCTTTGTCAGATGGACAGATTGGAAAAAATTTCTCCCATTCTGTAGCTTGCCTGTTCATTCTGATGATAGTTTCTTTTGCAGTGTGGAAGCTCTTTAGTTTAATAAGATACCATTTGTCAATTTTGGTTTTTCATGCCATTGCTTTTGGTGTTTTAGTCATGACGTCTTTGCCCATGCCTATGTCCTGAATGGTTATTGCCTAGGTTTTCTTCTAGGGCTTTTATGGTTTTAGGTCATAAGTTTTAAGTCTTTAATCCATCTTGAGTTAATTTTTGCATAAGGTGTAAGGAGGAAGTCCAGTTTAAGTTTTCTGCATATGGCTAGCCAGTTTTCACAACACCATTTATTAAATAGGCAATCCTTTACCCATTGCTTGTTTTGTCAGGTCTGTCAAAAATCAGATGGTTGTAGATGTGTGGCGCTATTTCTGAGGCCTCTGTTCTGTTCCACTGGTCTATATATGTGTTTTGGTACCAGTACCATGCTGTTTTGGTTACTGTAGCCTCGTAGTATAGTTTCAAGTCAGGTAGTGTGATGCGTCCAGCTTTGTTCTTTTTGCTTAGAATTCTCTTGGCTATGCAGGCTCTTTTGGTTCCAAATGAAATTTAAAGTAGTTTTTTCTAAGTCTGTGAAGAAAGCCAATGGTAGTTTGCTGGGAATAGCATTGAATCTATAAATTATTTTGGGCAGTATGGCCATTTTCATGATATTGATTCTTCCTAACCATGAGCATGGAATCTTTTTCCATCTGTTTGAGTCCTCTCTTATTACCTTGAACAGTGGTTTGCAGTTCTCCTTGAAGAGGTCCCTCACATCCCTTGTAAGTTGTATTCCTAGGTATTTTATTCTCTTTGTAGCAATTGTGAATGGGAGTTCATTCATGATTTGGCTCTCTGTTTATCTATTATTGGTGTATAGGAATACTTGTGATTTTTTCACATTGATTTTATATCCTGAGACTTAGCTGAAGTTGCTTATCAGCTTAAGAAGACTTTGGGCTTACACAATGGGGTTTTGTAAATATACAATCATGTCATCTGCAAACAGAGACAATTCGACTTCCTCTCGTCCTATTTGAATATCTCATTTCTTTCTCTTGCCCCATTGCCTGGGCCAGAACTTCCAATCGTATGTTGAATAGGAGTGGTGAAAGAGGGCATTCTTGCCTTGTGCTGGTTTTCAAAAGAAATGCTTCCAGCTTTCACACATTCAGTATGATATTGGCTGGATGTGAAATTCTGGGTTGAAAATTCTTTAAGAATGTTGCATGCTGGCCCCTACTCTCTTCTGGCTTGCAGCGTTTTTGCAGAAAGATCTGCTGTTAGTCTGATGGGCTTCCATTTGCGGGTAACCCGACCTTTCTATCTGGCTGCCCTTAACATTTTTTTCCTTCATTTCAACCTTGATGAATCTGACAATTATGTGTCTTGGAGTTGCTCTTCTCGAGGAGTATCTTTGTGGTGTTCTCTTTACTTCCTGAATTTGAATGTTAGCCTGACTTGCTAGGTTGGGGAAGTTCTCCTGGATAATATCGCGAAGAGTGTTTTCCAATTTGGTTCCATTCTCCCTGTCTCTTTCAGGTACACCAGTCAAATGCAGATTTGGTCTTTTCACATAGTCCCATATTTTTTGGAGGCTTTGTTCGTTTCTTTTCACCCTTTATTTCTCTAACCTTGTCTTTTCACTTTATTTCACTGAGTTGATCTTCATTCGCTGATATCCTTTCTTCCACTTATCAATTTGGCTATTGACAATTGTGTATGTTTCACAAAGTTCTCATGCTGTGTTTTTCAGCTCCATCAGGTCGTTTATGTTCTTCTCTAAACAGGTTATTGTAGTTAGCAATGCTCCTTTTAGCTTGGAGGAGTTTGTTATTACCCATCTTCTGCTACTTCTGTCAATTCGTCAAACTCATTCCCTGCCCAGTTTGTTCCCTTGCTGGCGAGGAGTTGTGATCCTTTGGAGGAGAAGAATAATTCTGGTTTTTGGAATTTTCAGCCTTTTTGCGTTTTTTCCCTCATCTTCGTGGATTTATCTACCTTTGGTCTTCGATGTTGGTGACCTTCTAATGGGGTTTCTGTATGGATGTCCTTTTTGTTAATGTTGATGCTATTCCTTTCTGTTTGTTAGTTTTCCTTCTAACAGGCCCCTCTGCTGCAGGTCTGTTGGAGTTTACTGGAGGTCCACTCCAGACCCTGCTTACCTGGGTATCACCAACAGAGGCTGCAGAACAGCAAAGATTGCTGCCTGTTCCTTCCTCTGGAAGCTTCATCCCAGAGGGGCACCTGCCAGATGCCAGCCAGAGCTCTCCTGTATGTAGTATCTGTTGACCCCTGCTGGGAGGTGTCACCCAGTCAGGAGGCACAGGAGTCAGGGATCCAAGGAGGTAGTCTGTCCCTTCGCAGAGCTCGAGTGCTGTACTGTGAGATCGACTGCTCTCTTCAGAGCTGGCAGGTAGGAAACATTTAAGTCTGCTGAAGCTGCTTCCACAGCCACGCCTTCTCCCAGGTGCTCTGTCCCAGGGAGATGAGAGTTTTATCTGTAAGCCCCTGACTGGGGCCGCTGCCTTTCTTTCAGAGATGTCCTGCCCAGAGAGGAGGAATCTAGAGAGGAGTCTGGCTACAGCAGCTTTGCTGAGCTGTGGTGGGCTCCACCCCAAAACATTTTTTTAATTAAAAAAATTATCTAAGGAAAGAACAAAAATGAAGTACTCCTTTGTATTCGGATTCCTATCAAAGATGGTCAGGCTTATACCTATTTTCACATAGATTGCTTATGGCTAAGGGAGACAAAGCAGCAAGACAGAATCATCCCAGTGTCCTTTGAGCCACATTGAGAGAAATGAGGTAGTCAAACTCGTGACTTTTACTGGACGTTATTCCTAAGGCAGCTAAACAACCCTACAGTGTGTTGCTGCTAATAGAATCCACCTATAAATTCCAAATCCTAAAAGGAAATGCCATTTTAATTTGTAAGGAATCTATTCTTTCTCAGATTCCAAAAAACAAAGCCTGAATAATTTATGAAGTTACTATGGTCCTGATGATTTTACAAGTCACAGGAGAATTACAAAAAAGAAGGGCTGTACTCATTTTCCCCGGGAGAGAAATGTTGAATGCCATACTGTCAAAAAAATATTGTAAGCTCATTTACAGCAGCATCATCTCTTTTCAATAGAAACACTCAAAGCTAAAAAATATACATCTAAAACTAAAATATATGTTGGCAAAATGGTTCCAGTCTACCAAAGGCAAATTGCATGGCAAATGTTTCCCACGACTTGTGACATCGCTTCAGCCTTGCCTGACTACGCTACTGAAAACAGCCGGCCTCCCGCATTCCCCTTCCCGACACCCACTCTCCCTTGTAAGGCTTCGTACTTTTCTTTACAGTACTCACGACTAGCTGAAGTCACCCCGCACATTCATTTCTTCATTGCTCTGTCTTGCCCACAGGAATGTAAGCTCACTGGGGTGGGGGGATGGTGAGCTTGTTAACCATTGCATCCCCAGTGCCTGGCACATGAAGGTCACTTAATATGTATGTATGGAATTAATTAATAAAAAAAGAAAAAAAGGAGGCAGTGACGAAGACTGGAACGGTCTTAAGGTGCATATGCATAATCCCACAATATAGTATTAATACAAATTAGATTTGTATTCGCAAGGGTATTGAAATTGCCACCTCCCCAAGAAAAAGCAATGATGTTTCCTCAGTGAAAAATCTAGCCCCATGCACATTTAAATACCAAAAGAGAAACGTCCTCACCTTATGTAACAAGCCTCTGGAAGAAAAGTCCAAATAGCAGAAGACTACTTTTAGTACTAAGATTTCACTGATAATGACTTTGATACTAAATTCCTGAGAGGTGCTGATTTTAATTAATAAGGTCAGTTTGGGCTTAAGTTCCATTAAATACTGCCTCTTCTCTTCTGCATAAACCTTTAAAATTAAATCTTGTCTCTCAGCTGAATATAAATCATGGGGTAATTTTTTGAGTATATGTGGTATCTTTCCTCCCAGAAGAGAAAAAAATCTTTGCTCATTAATCACACAGATAACTCAGTTATGACACTTGCATTCCAACCATATTAAAGACAGGACAGTAACTGAATGGGGAGAGCGAGGGCACACACACTGAGCTAAGGGCAAGGTCAAGATCTGACTCCAAACAAGAGCCACAAGATAAAGATGGCCACGGTCAGTATCACCAACTTCGTAAGTATAGAGTTTCCTCAAGCTGGTGGCAAAATATGAAGTCAGAGTCCAAGCATTTGACACACCGTTTCCAGCTTATAGATGGCAGGATTCTGTAAGAAGAAATATAGGCAGCACAGATATGGGTACTGTAATCTTACAAATGTACCCTGGGTTGAATAATTGCCCCCAAAAAGGTATGTTCAAGTCATAACACCCAAAACACATCAATGTGACCTTATTTAGAAAAAGGGTTTCTGAAGATGTAGTTAAAAACTCAAGATGCAGTCATCCTGGGTTAGGCTGGGCGCTGTGGCTCACACCTGTAATCCCAACACTTTGGGAGATAGAGGTGGGCAGATCATTGAGGTCAGGAGCTGGAGACCAGCCTGGTTGACATGGTGAAACTCTGTCTCTACTAAAAATACAAAAATTAGCTAGGTGTGGTGGCACTTGTAGTCCCAGCTACTTGGAAAGCTGAGGCAGAAGAATCGCTTGAACCCAGGAGATGGAGGTTGCAGTGAGCTGAGATTGCACCACTGCACTCCAGCCTGGGTGACAGAGGGAGACTCCATCTCAAAACAAAACAAAACACAAAGAAAAAGATCATTCTGGATTTAAGATGGGCCCTAAATCTAAATCCCGTGACAGTGCACCCGTAAGAGAAAGGCAGAGGAAAATCTGAGGCAGGGGCACAAGGGAGAAAGCCATATGAAAGCAGAAGCACAGCTCGGAGTGAGCCCCCACAAACGCAGCATCGCTCGAAGGCACCAGGCACAGAACGGGTCCTCCCTCAGAGCCGCCCGAATGCCTGGATTTCAGACTTCTGGCTCCCTGAACTGTTACAGAATGAATTCCTTCTACTTCAAGACAGTTGGTTTATATAATTTGTTATAGGAGCACTTAGAAACTAATAAAAACAAGAAGCTGAATTCTGTCCACAACCTAAATCAGCCTGGAAGCACATTTCTCTTATCAGAGCCGTTAAACGAGGACTCAGCCCAGGGGACGCCTTGATTTCGGCTATGTGAGAACTTGAACAAGAACCCAGGGACAGTGTGGCAGACTTCTGACCTTGGAGCTGTGACCTAATAAATGGGCATCGATTTAAGCCACTAAGGTCATGGTAATTTGTTATGTATCAACAGAAAACTAACCAAATATTTAGAGTTTAATTTTCTTGTATTATATTAATACTTAGAATCTGAAGTTATACAAAAGTTTTGATGGTAAGTATCCTTTTCTTTTCTTGACCTTAATGAAAATGATCTTAATTGAGCAATACTTCTAAAATGGTGATGGACGGAGCACTAGAGTTCTAAAAGATGTCACTGGGTAGGTCATGCGAAATAGCGTCCTAAGGGCACAGAATGCTGAGAAACCCTGAGCTTTAGGAAGTATGAATTGTAAAACTCAAAACCAAATCAGTTTCAGAAAGAACAGGTTCCCTCCAGATTTACTAACATTATATAGGCCCAAAGTTTAATAAAGGTGGCTTCAATATAAAATTAGTATTTCAGTAAACATTTTTACATACATGACTTACACACTTCTTCAGTGAAAGAAAAACAAGAACTTCTGAAATTCTTAGAACTGTCAGAGAGTAAGTTCTGTGGAAAGGCAAAGGCTATCCTGATCTTGGTTATTAATGTTTCCAGCAGTTAGAAACACGCCTGTCAAATAAGATGCATTTAGTATCAGGTAACTAAATGAGCTGATGAAGAGAGAAAACGTTGTCTCTCCAGCTTATTTCACCTGACTCTCAATGTGCAGCTTTCTGCAGGAAACAAACCAGCCTGCTTCCTGCCCAGTCTGCTGCCTCTGCCATAGCTTTGCTTATCCCCTTCTTGCCTGGGATGCCTGCTGCCCTTTTTTTTTGAGACAGGGTCTCACTCTGTTGCCCAGGCTGGACTGAACTGGTGCAGTCACGGCTCACTGCAGCCTCGACCTCCCTGGGCTCAGGTGATCCTTCCAACTCAGCCTCCTGAGGAGCTGGGACTACAGGCGTGCGCCACCACACGTGGATAATTTTTGTATTCTTTTTCTAGAGATGGGGTTTCGCCACATTGCCCAAGCTAGTCTCAAGCTCCTGGGCTCAGGTGATCCACACAGCTGGGCCCCCCAAAGTGCTAAATTACAGGCGCGAGCCAGTGCACCCAGCAGCCCATTTGTTTCCTCTCCAGCCACACCCAGGTTTCAAAGTCTGACTCAAATACTGTCTCTTTACAAATGGTATTATAACCCACATGTGACAGGCTGTAAGCAAACACTATGAAGTTCATTCTTTAGAAAGTAAAGCATGCACATTGAGAAAGGGCAATGATTTTTCGAAATTAATGCATCAATTTAAATAGTAATCAGTTCACGGTATTTTGATAGACGTTGTGATGGTTAACTTGATGTGTCAAGTTACTCATAAGTAGGGTACCCAGACATGTGGTTAGCCATCACTTTGGGTGTGGCTGTGACGGTGTTCCTGGATGACAGTAACGTTTGAATCAGTACACTCAGGGAAGCAGATGGCCCTTTCTAACACAGGTGGATCTCATCCAATCAATCAAAGACCTGAATAGAGCAAAAAGGCTGAGTAAGAGGGAACTCCGTGCCTGACTGCCATGAGCTGGGACATAGGTCTTCTCTGTCTCTTAAATGGAACAGAAACTCTGGCTCCTCTTCAGCTTAAGCCCGCCAGCTTTCACACAGCAACGACACCACCACAGGCTCTGCTTTTGATTCCTGCTCTGCATTCGTGTTTATTGCTTTCTTATGCAGTCTTTAGTAATACTCTGCAGTTAAGTCTGTTTTCAGCATGTAATTTTGTCTGTCTCCAGCTTGTCAACCGCAGACCTTGGGACCTCTCAGCCTCTGCAACCACGCAGGCCGATTTCTTAAAACAAATCTTTATTTCACATACACGCATGCGTGCACACACACACACACACACACACACACAGCTCCTATTGGCTCTGTTTCTCTGGAGAGCCATCATATTGAGATTTATTCTTACAACTGAGCTTTTGTTCATATTACACAGCAGTTGTGATACGCACCTGGCACGTGGGTATTACATTACTTAACAAGATTACATTATTGTCCTTCCTGAGATTGTTTCCTGAAGTATTAGAAAAGACATCCACTCTTTCTCTAGGATTACCGTCTCTGCCAGGAACCATTTAACTACCAAGTGGATGAGAACAGGAGTCTCTCTGAGAACAAAGCAGAGCAGACGCAGGCAGAGCAGAGATGGCGAGAAAGGCATATCTAGGGAGTATCACAGGCGGAAATCAAGCCCTAAATCCAGCCGCATACACAAGTCTTTGACTTCTCAGTCATGTGAGCAAACAAATTATCTTATAATTTGAATTGGGTGTTATTTGCAAATAAAGTCCTGACTAATGAAACGCTTTCCTGTGCAAGCTGGGGTGCCTACCATACATGCGCGAGAAAAGAGTGTCACCTCGGCTTTCTCAAAAGTATCGTTTAAGGTCAAGAGGGCTAAACCCTTAACAAAATAAAAATATAAACCGCACTGTGCCTACTTGCTAAACTGAAGTGGGTGCTGTATAGTTCCCAAGGACTCTAGTAACTTCTTAATTCTTAAGCCATTGTATTTATATACTCAATGGAGAACACGGATTTTCCATTATTAGTATTTCTAAACTTATTATTACCAAGAGTTATCTTCAAAGATCAAACTCCTTGCCAAGGTTCTAGTTTTCCAGAGTCAAAGAAGTTAGATGAATGTGTTACTTGTATCTCCTTTACAGTTTTTTATATCACTTCCGTTAGCCCTTGCTGTATATGCCAGGAAGGCACGACAAACAGTATCTACTTTAACGGCCAGTTCATTTCTATGAAGTGTGTACCATCACTATTACTGCCCTATGATGATCTTCACTTTAAAGGTGAATATGAGATTAAAATAATGAGCCTGACACTAACAGTGATGGTACTAAACACTTGTCAAGAGGGTGCCATTTGCCATACACTGTACTAAGTGTTTTAAAAGAAGCACCCTGTTTAATCTGGACAATGATCATCTGAGGTAGGTACTTTCCACAGATGAGAAAACGAAGGCTTGGAGGCTGAAATGAGAGCCAGGGCTTACACTCTACAGCAAAATCAGTCTGAAAGCTTTGAAAATATTCCACAGCACATCCAAATAAATTCCATGCTGTTACCTGAAGTGCATTTCAAGTTGTTCAATAAAAACTTGAACTCATCTACATTATTTATGTTCTTGAACTATCCTGTGGTTTACATTTACATTTTCCTCTTTAATTCCTCATCTCTGGAAAAAGTACAGACTCACACTAAAGGAAATCTTTAATCCCAGCTCAAATCAGTAACACAGGGTCACTGAATTAGAGTTAACACTTTTTATTACAAACTGTTCCAAAGCTGGGCAGACTTCAGATATACAGAAATGTGGTTTCAGATTAACAGAGCTGCAAACAATCTATGACTAGACTGTGAAGTCCTGTTTGAGTGAATCTGATCCCTACTGGGTAAGGGAGACAGCTCAGGTCCCGAAAACGCTTCTCTACAAGTTTTTACATAGCATATATCCAAAGCACGTATTTTCTTTTTGTTTTTGTTTTTTTCTTAAAAGACAGAGCCTTGCTATGCTGTCCAAGCTGGCCTAGGCAATCTTCCAGTCTCAGCTTCCCGAGTACCTGGGACTACAGGCATGAGCCACTGAACTCAGCTCTCAAAGAACATCCTTTTAAGTATCATATTTTGTGCAAAAACTATGTTTAGGGCATTTCCTTTTCTGAAAGATGCTTATAATTACATATGAATACTTTTCAAAACTTAGAATGCACTAAAAGCATTAATCCCATTAGAGAAGGGTATAATCACTTACTGAATTCACACAAGTATAGAGTACAGACACACACTCATACATCACGAATGTAACTGAAAAGGTTCTTATTGACAGCTCATCACTGAGCAAACTCCACATGACACAGTTTCAGAAGTTTTTCATAGAGTTAATTGTCTTACTATGGGCATCAAAAGTATTCTTACAGTACATATTAATTATTAGAGCTCTCCCTGAAACCAACTGCAGAAGTGTCAAAGGAAAAAAGAAACAAGAGTCTGGCCTATCAATCAAGCCATTACAGACCAAGCTCCAGCCAGTCAAGACGGGCTCCCCCGACACTGGAAGGCTGAGGGTGGACACAGAACACCCACACACTTAGGGAAAGGCACCTTCCTCAACCAGCTGGAGTGGCTGAGTGCTTCACCTGCAGCAACTGGCCATTTCAGTTATTTGGGTTTTCTTTCATGTGAACCTCATATTATATGAGAGACTTCACACTCTTAACATTGGCCAAAATCAGAATGCAATTCCATCGGTCTCTTTATTATGATCATTATTTTTTTTTTAATGAGGACAGCAGATCTTAAGAAGCTGCAACAACAGAGGGACGCATTCAGTCAGGCTGTCTTTCCTGCATACGCGCCGAGCTGACCCAGACTGCGGCACGGGCCCTGAAGAAAGCCACGATCAGGTAGCATATTAATGCGTGATACACAATCTAGCATTTGTTTAATTTCGCAAAGTCTTCTTTAATACTGACGTATAACATAGAGGTTTGGAAACTAACTTTGATACAGTTGACAGCGTCCCCTCAACTATAAGGTGACATTCTGGAGTTTCGCACGTTTGCATTAGGTGGTCTCAGGAGTCATCCTGTTGTGTGTTTGCTCTCCGGGCGATGGAGTGAAAGAACACAAAACCCCTTTCTCTTCATGAATACTCACTACCTGTTCCACCTCCTCCCAACCCCTGAGAAAGTCCTGCTCATAACTAAACCTCATTTCAATTCCAAGAGTTTGGGGAAAGGGATTACCTCTGTCTCTGTTATATCTGAGTAGAGCCAGGAGAAGTCTCAATTTCATGTTCCCATAGTCTTGTAATATTGATCTTAAATCATATCCCTTACCCCTTGAGCCATGAGCACCTTTAAATCTGTATAACTTCAAAATCATGTTTCTGGCAGAAAACAGATTAAGCTCTAAATGGATGTCTGTGAAGATGAACTGAGATTCTCCTGAGTCTTCTGCAGGCTAACAGTTACTGTATCTGTCTCTAAACTTTTTTTACAATGAGTACGCAAGCATATGTGCATAAATATAAGGTCACGAAGACCCCAATGCGTCACTGAACCTAGTTCCACAGAAGCTTCCTGGATAGCCTACCCTTCCCTGCATGAAGATAGTTGCATGATACTTACTGGGGAAGTAAGACATCTCGAATGAGAGCCAGAAGACTTCTGTCAGAGTCAACACCGGCCTCCTCCTTGCCATCCCCAAACTCCTGGTTCACAAGTAGACATACGGTTTCTGAGAGCAACCGCAGGCTGAAGAGTCTCCACTCCACTGGGAGAAAACACAACGCCAAGAACGTGACTCCATGGAGATGGAATGCAAACGGAATGTGTAGCTGATGGAATTCTTGCCGGTGTCATCACACTTACCGTTCTGGCTTTGAACCAAGGACACCAAGGGTGGCAGGATATAGTCAACGACCTAAAAGAAAGCATGCAGAAGACTCAGTTCCAGTCTCCATCAACACAAACTACATTTTTTCCACAGACAGAATCCCTAATCAAAGGAGTAGAAAAGCAACGGCTAAGTTTATCCCGGATTTAAACTCTCCATGACATTTCATAAACCACCAAGTTCATTTAACTCTAAAAAAGTCATCAGGTCAAAATGACATCATGAAAATCAAAACAGCAATTTCTCAAAACCTTCAGGGTCTACGAAAGGAACTTCCGAATGTAAATACAAAATCTAGTTGGCACAGGTTGGCATGAAACCGTCAAAGTAATATGTATGAGCTGATGATCGTACATCAAGTTTAACCTAAACAACAATCAAAATGTTGGGGAAAAAAGAGACACAGAGTCCCCATGTTTTATCAAATACATCCAACAACTACAAGTTCGTCCTTGTTATATTTAGAAACAGACCCCAAAGATATAAATCCATACCTGAACCACCCCTGTGAGCTCCTAGTGACATCACAGCACAATCAAACACAGCGTGAAACTTCACCCAAAAAAACAAGTATTTTCCTCCAAAATACCAATAAAGAAAGAATAAATCCCTACTCTAGTCTAACGAAGAAAACGACTGTTTCATTTGATGAACTATTTTAGTGACAATAAACAAAATTCCCATTGTTCGTGTGCTCGTTCTCTCTATACTGATAAAAGAGCAGGAGAACCTGTGCACGGCCAGGTGACATCTTGCTGTCCCTACCAACAAAACGACGTCCCGCACAGGCAAGAGTCTCCACACGCGCTTGGTGGCCATCTGTATTAACAAGTTCTATCTCCAATTGACATAGGAAATGTATCTGCAATAGTGTATCTCGATATTTTTACGAGAACCCTAAGAACCAGCGATGTTTTGTTTGCCCTCTTCCAATAAGTGATGTCCGATCACATCACCCAAAGCACAGATATCGTGCTCCACCAAAGTATTTTGAGAACTCCAAACTTGTAGTTATGTCTAAAGCAAAAACTATGCAAAAGAAAGAAATACATACTGCTATTGACGATACCAACGTGACTGACAGCTATCTTAAAGGCTGAAGAGTGTATATCAGGAGAGGAGTAAGACTGAAACAAATGATCTAAGTGCCCATCTCAAGAAATTCAAAAACAATTAAACATGGCCGGAAAAGAAAGCCTGTCAGACAGAAGAAGAACACAGAAAAATCGACAGCATTTATGACACACAGTAGGAACGAGGCTTGGCGTCACCCTTACTAGAGCATTCTTTCACACATTTCCCTTCATCACAAAACCCACACCACGACCTCACTGACGCCTTACCCACCAACCCCAAGGCTTTGGTCATGCTGTGTTCTACGCACCCATGTTTAACCATGCCTTTTACCTACGGAATTCCAGTAACTGGCCTTAGAGACCCAAAACAAACTGTGGAGTGTCCCCCTCAGGAAGGAATGACAGCTTTGTGCCATTGGCCAGACCACCAGGTGGTCCATTTCTTAAGATATACATCGCAACCAGCTGTGCTGACCTGCACCCTGACGCTTCACGGTCTGCTTTGCCCAGCCCAGCCTACATACCCTACCCTATTTATCAATTCCTGCACTTTGTCTAATAAAAAATGCCAATCAGCTCTTCAGAGGGGCAGTCAGGGAATTCTCTCTCTCTCATGATGCTTCCCTTATGCCCGGGCATGAGCTCCAATGAAGCCTTGTATGGGAAAACTCTTTTGGCCTCGTCAATTTCTATTTCACTGAGAGCCCAAGGACGATGGTCAGTAACATTTATATGTACCTACAACAACCAATTAAATAACTCAAAAAATATCCCATTTACAACAGCAATATCATGATCTTAGCAAGAATATATATATTGATATAAATGTATATGTGTGCATATTTGTGTGGATGTGTATATGTAAATGCATATATTTACAAGTACTATAGTCATCGATGGACTTCTGGACTCTAGACCAACATGTAAAGAGCTTGGAAATCATCACAACCAACCATACCACAAAGAAAAGGCTGAACAAACTAAAAATCAACAACTTTTCTTAGATACATCAAAGAACTGAAGTTATAGGAAACCACCAACCCCAAAACCAAAGGGACAAGCGAATTTGGAAAATCGGAGTTTACCAGGAGCAGGACCCGCCACTGGAGCCACCAGAACAGCAAGTAAACGGTCATTGACTGATTGCTGGAGACTGAACATGGACCAGCTGGAGAGATAAGACACTCCTGGAGACCCAGCCTTGGGGGAGCCCCTAAATGTTACCGTCAGAGCTCCCCACCAACACTTCTCAGAGTGAACGTGAAAAAATCTCCTGGTACTTCAGTAAGGGAAGAGGAAATTTACTATTTTGAAGTACGTTCAGAGCATTGTTTAACAAAGGTCTGGACTCAAGGGAAACTATTTTACAACAGCCTAACTTAAAGGGGTTTTAGCAGAACTTAACTCCCTGGGCAAGGGGAATACCCAACTCCAGGCCCTTCTAGCCTTCTTGTCTCACCTACAGTGGGAGGTTGGGGACACTAAGAAGCACTTGTGAAGGTCACAGCCTAGGTACTAACTAAAAGAGTAAGACCTAATCACAGGACTGTAGAACACCCCTTCCCCCACCACCTTACCACAACATCAACATGGGTGCAGTATAACACAGCCTTACAACTGACACAGGTGGTATTTAAGATGGAGCTCTTTGGAGGGAAACCCAAAGACAACAGGAGAGAAAACGACTCAGTTACTAGAGGAAATTTTAGTCTCTGAAACCTACAACTATCACAAACAAGGAACACAGCCTAGCTCCTGGCCTTCGGTAAACATAAAACCTTACACAAAAGGCCCATTTACCTAAGCTCAGTCCACCTGAAACATCGTGCTGGAATGAAATTTTCAAAGTGCTAAGAGAAAAAAGCCACCAACCTAGAATTCTGTATGCAATGAAATTATCCCTCAAAATTGAAGGAGAAATGAAGACTTTCTCATAGACAAAAATTTAAGAAATTTTTCACCAATAGATTTGCTTTATAAGGAATACTTAAAGAAATTCTTCAGAGTGAAGGAAAATTGTAGATCAGGAATATATAGCTACATAAAGAAAACAAGAACGTTAGAGAAGTGAACAAATGAAGGTAAAACATAGTCTTTAATAAAAAGACTCAATGAGGCCAATTCTCTGAAAATTAATCTATAATTCCAACACACACACACAAAAATCTAACAAGGTTTTCACACCCCTCATATGGACTCTTTAATATACATGGAAAGCAGAGGTTCAAGAAGAACAGAAAACTGCCCAGGTGTAGTAGCTCATGCCTAGGAGCCACTTTGGGAGGCTGAGTTGGGCAAATCACTTGAGGTCAGGAGTTCGAGTTGAGCCTGGACAATATGATGAAACCTCATCTCTATTAAAAATGCAAACTCAGCCAGGCATGGTGGCACACACCTATAATCCCAGCTACTTGGGAGGCTGAGGTGGGAGAATCGCTTGAACCTGGGAGGCGGAGATTGCAATGAGCTGAGATTGTGCCACTGCACTCCAGCCTGGGCAACTGAGACTCTGTCTCAAAAAAACAGAAAGCTTCCAAAAAAGCTTGGGAAAAGGATGGTTAACTCTAACAAGTTACCACATTTACTCTGATGGAAATAAAATGCTACAAGCACAGAGCTAGACAAGATCAATGGAATAGAAAAGGGAGTCCAGAAACAGACATATATAGGAACTTGGAAGTGGACAGAGTACTACCAACAGGGGGTACTAGTCATTAGTCCATTCTCATGCTGCTATACAGAAATACCCGAGAGTGGGTAATTTATAAAGGAAAGAGTTTTGATTGACTCACAGTTCCGCATTGCCCGGGAGGCCTCAGGAATCCTACAATCATGGCAGAAGGCAAAGGAGAAGCAGGCACCTCCTTCACAAGGTGGTAGGATGGAGTGAGTGCTGAGGAAAGGGGGGAACGCCCCTTACAAAACCAGCAGATCTCATGAGAACTCACTCACTGACACTAGAGCAGCATGGGGGTAACCGCCGCGCGATTCAGCTACCTCCCACAGGGGATGTAGGAGCACGTAGGGATTACGGGAACTACAATTCAGGATGAGATTTGGGCGGGGTCTCAGCCAAACCATATCAAAGGGAAATTTAATGAAATAATACAGTATATGTCCATATAAAGCTCACAGGTTATTTTCTCTCTATAACTGATAAAGGGAAATCTGTGTGACTGATAACATCCCAACGTTTACACAAACATTGTATGCAGACCTACATTAGATACACACAAAGACAGACACACAAACATGAAAGTAACTGTTTAGATGAGCTGACACAGTATGTAGGTAAAGGGATTTTGTCACTGCCACGATCAAAATTTAATAGCTATTAAGGGCTAGGAAAGAAAAGACCCAATTTATAAGTATGTATTTACACAAATATAAAATAACCACCAGTATATACATAGGGATAGGCAGAAAATCCAGGTTTCACGGAAGAGGCCGAGGTGCGTGTTACTGTCGCTACTGTTGCCTTTGTGTTTGGTCACCAGAAATAAACAGTTACTAAGAGTTAGATTTCGAGGCCTGAATTGGAGTCACGGAATGACTTGGGACTTCTTGTATTTATTTATTTGAGATATTTAGAGAAATTTACTTTTACTTTAATTTGAAAATGTACAGATGAAAATTAAAACAATCATCTAGATAATAATCCAGAGGACACCAGACAAAGATAAGAAAGTAACTTGAAATTAAAAGAAAAAAAAATTTGTTCAAGTGACATATTGAGGAAACGTTCTAGCCTCAGCCTCTGGCCCCAAATCCCTCGAGGTGACACTCACAGGAGGACTTCTGTGAAATATGAAGAGCTGCTCCCAGCGTGCCCGAAGTGAGGGCAGCGCTGGGCCAGAGCAGAAGGGAGCTCTCAGAAACACAGCAGGCATGACTACCTGGCAAGCATCAGGAAAAATTTGTTCCTTTTAAAAACATATTTTTTTATTTCAATACATATAGTTTCCTAGAGAACTGTACGCATTTTATTCATTTTCTGCATTTAAAAACATCATTCTGAGGCTGGGCACAGAGGCTCTTGCCTATAATCCCAGCACTTTGGGAGGCTGAAGTGGGAGAATTGCAAGAGCCCAGGAATTCCAGGTTACAGTGAGCCGTGAGTGCACCACAGCACTCCAGCCTGGGTAACAAAGCAAGACACTGTCTAAAATACTTAATTAGGTGTGGCACAGTGGCTCACGTCTGTAATCCCAGCACTTTGGGAGGCCGAGGCAGGTGGATCACAAAGTCAAGAGATTGAGACCATCCTGGCCAACACGGTGAAACCCTGTCTCTACTAAAATACAAAAATTAGCTGGGCATGGTGGCGGGTGCCTGTAGTCCCAGCTACTCAGAAGGCTGAGGTAGAAGAATTGCCTGAACCTGGGAGGCAGAGGTGGCAGTGAGCTGAGATCACACCACTGCACTCCAACCGGGTGACAGAGCGAGACTCCGTCTCAAAAAAAAAAAAAAAAAAAAAAGAATTAATTAAATTTAAATAATACATAAATAATAAAAGCATCATTCTGAGAATGCATCCACAGGCCTCATCAGACTCCCAAAGGCTTCCAAGGTACAGGGATCTTTAATGCACTTAATTTTAATACACTTAAATTCCCTTAAGTGTAGCCAGAATGGGGCAGCAGAAACTCAATGAAATAAACTCACGAACAAATCAGTGTCCAACGTCAAGAAAAGCACTCTGCTGGGCTGCCTAGCTTCCTGTCCCTCCCCATGTAAGGGTACGGAGGGCAGGACCTGTACAATGTTTCTGGCCAGTCCCCATGTCTTGACAAAAAGACTACCTTCACCAAAGGAAAGAAAATCTAACAAAAGGGCCATCAAGGTAAAGATACTTTCAAAAAAGAACTTCTGATCAGAGTGTTTCAAATGCTAGCCCAACACCGCTGACGGGTGTATTCCTGACAATGTACTTGACACCAGCTCCCAAGCACATGCCGAGGCGGGGACAGCCCAGGCAACACTCCTTTCTAACCACCTGTCCACAGGGGCTGGGCGAAGGGCTGGACTCTCAACCCAAGGCTAAGGTGAAGGGAGGTGGACGCAAACACGATTCTTTCTGCCTAGAACGCTCACTCCCCACCCAGAAGTTAACACCTACTTGCCTTCAAGACTTAGGTCAAGAACTGCCTCCTCTTAAAATCATCCCCAGACTCTGTTAGAGTAAACAGGGCTCCCAGCATGCACGGTGCACCCACCAATGGAGCACTCTTCAAACCATGCTCCAATATCGGTCATCCCCTCCCTCCTCATGCCACCCCCTCCCCCAGCAGAGAAGCCATTCAGAGTAGGACCTGACTCTGGCCCACCACTATCTTCTCAAAGATGGCAGACAGAGCTCATGGTGGCTCACACCTGTAGTCCCAGCTGCTTAGGAGGCTGGGGTGGGAGAACTGTGTGAACCCAGTTGTTTGGGACCAGCCTGAGCAATAGAGTGGAACCCCATCCCTAAAAAATGAATAAACAAACAAATAAATGGTTTATAAAAGGCACTTACTAAGAATATATGAGTAACGAATACATGAGTAAACCAAATAGCTAAACAGTTTTCTGGAGGCCACTTTTTACCTCACTGCTGTACCTCCGTTCATACTATCTTTTTAGTATGAATAAGATTCTTTTAAAAAGATCTGAACTTATAAAACTATTTGTTTGTGGTACTGAATGCCAGTTTCTTTAGAACGAAACAAAACCTTGTTTGCTTTTGTATCCTGGTTATCAGCTGAGGTTACCCTAAACTTTGAGTTTCAAATACAACCATCAGCCCTACATGCTATAAGCAATTTGGTGTCCTTTCCAAGGTTTCTGGGAATTTGCAGGCTTATTTACTTTCCCACGGTTCGCTGCCAACTCTGAGTGTCTACCTCACCTACCTGCTTTTTACCTTCTCCTGCCCGCTAGTTGCTTCTGGGAGACTGAATATACTGGTGGTAGCCAGACTACACACGACAATGGAACTCTAACCCACGGCCTCTACAGAAAGCAGGAAGGCCAGGACCACAGCCTCTGCAGCAATCAGCCGGGATGCTCAGGACGTAGGCGATGACTGGCAGCTTCAGTATGTTTTGTGCTCGTCCAAATTAGGGCCAGCTAGAGAAAGCCGAGTATGTTCCCTAACCAATCACATAGGATGTCCTGCTTCTAACGAGCCCACTTCCAGATTCCCCACCAGGAGCCTCCAATCCGGGCACGCTGAAGTCTTCCCTCTCCCACTCCCCTCCTTGCCTTTAAGTCTCTGCCCAAGGCCAGTGATGTTGGCCAACTTCTCTGCTGTAGCAGCTCTGAAAAAACCACCTGTTTGTTCTCATTTGGTGGGTCTCTGTTGACTTCTACCCACCAGTGAGTCATAGCACACAGCCCCTTTTCAATCATTACATTTAGAGGACTCACAAACTCTTGGTATGTATACCAGGCTTTATGGAGAGTCTGGAGTGACTGAGGTTTTACTGCGGCGACACCAACTGAAGTCTACCTGTTTCTAATCATCTTCAATCACTGAAGCTTTAACTTTTCTCACAGCCGTCGTCCGTCCGTCACCAGCTCTGGGCTCCTGCCCTGCGCCTCACTGTCCAGCTTCTAGGCAGCCTTTCCCTTGGTTCCTGCCTCCTTTCCTCTTTTCTTAGCTCTCCCACCGACCGATGCATTGTTATTTCTTATGCAGACAAATTTTAGCTACTCTGCTACCCCCATTCCTTCCTTCATCCAGGGTTTGGGGCCACTCCCCAGTCCTACCTACAAAAGAAACAGAGGCTCAGTACGGACCATCCATGGCTTCACAGCTACAGAAGGGCCAGGCACACGTTTCCAGCTAACAGCTTTTCTCTGTCTTCAACAAGACCACTTTCCAGGACAGAGCACCTACATGCGGAAGGGAGGTTCTTCCCTCATAATCCAAGCTTATGCTGTTACGGCAGGCAGTCAGGCAGACATGAGCCGGACAGGAGGGGCCCCCACCCCCACCAGGAATATCAGGCGACATCAGGTGACAGGTGCTTGTTACTGTCACTCTAATCGGTCACGAGTCAGTGTCAGGGAAAGGCAGTCTCCCAATAGATAGAAACACCTGGAACTGGAGATCAGAAGCTTCCCGATAAGACCTCAGGAGTTAGGTGACTGGGCTCAATGCACACTAAGAGGCAAAATAGCAGAGTTTAACTGGCACAGGACCTTCTAGGAACGTTCTAGAGGTAAGGGAAGAACTGCTTCAAGTGAGCACATGTACAACTTAACACAGTGAGCACGCGGCCCCCGAAAGTTCTGGAAGCCACTGCACAAGCGGACAACCTGCCCCAAGGGAAGAATCAGGGAGAAGAAATGAGACCCAGGAAGCATGTGGCATTTAAAGCCCCAAGTCCAAGGTCAAACCACAAACTTGAATTTCTCAAGGGGCCCCCTGGCCCTCTTCCAATTGTACTTTACTTCCTTTTGTTCCTGCTATGAAGCTTTTAAATAAACTTTCACTCTGGCTCTAGAACTTGCCTTGAGTCTGCCTATGCCCCTCAGCTGAATTCTTTCTTCTGAGGAGGCAAGAACTGATACTGTTGCAGACCCGTACAGATCTGCTGCCACCGCCAGTACCTCCGCCCAGAGATGGGAAATTCTCTCTTTCAAATATCCTTTTAAACAGTAGTATCTATTTATTTATTTCCTTTAGCATCCATTGATACTTGTCTAAAGTTGTGGCTAAACTGCCTCAGGACCTGAGAAATTTCAAAGCCGGTAACATGCCGGAATGAGTTAATACCATACTTACTGACGAATCACGTTACCTGATGTCTCTGGATTTAAAAGAATAATTGGAGAGTGCAGTCTGATACACAGTGAACCTCATCTGCATTTTGAGAAGTCAGATTAAAACTGTACGCCTGAATGGCAACCCAACACCACACAGCAACAATGCAGCAAGACCAGAAAGAACAGAAAAAGGACAAAGCCCTAAAAATTATCTTCATTAAATCACTTCTAAGTCACAGTGACAAAACCATGACGACCAAATCTGACACTATATGACAGTGAACATGTTCTAAACCTTCAGATGGGCATGGCTTTGCCCGCTGGTACTAGGTCACCTTTTTAAAAAGAGGCTGAATCGTTGAGACAATAGTACCTTTTTGCTGCTGTGGAGTTCGCTAATTTGCTCACCGATGTTCTGCCCTTCCAGAATCTTCCACAGAATATATATTATATACATATACATCACATGTATAATCATATATGATTACATACATATACATTGTATATTTACATACACTACTATATGCTATGTATTTCATAACATATGTACTCATATAGTTAATGGTATTAAATACAACTGCACCCTAATCAAGCTCCTGTGTACCGGTGATCTCCACTATAAAATTCCATCACTAATTATTTATCTTAGTGTAGGCATAATATACTTACATGGAGTAATCCGAGGAATTTTAATACTAGCAATATTGATTTCTTAAAGATATTCACTTGTGCAAGTTCATTTGTCTGCGTGTTCTAAAAGCAGAGACCTACTGAACTCTTTTTGAAAATGGAAATTCCCAAGTCAGGTGACTTTTATTTCTTTGCTCAAAAACTAGGACCCCCGCCCATTTTTTTTAAAGTGTGTGAATATATATGCACACCAGTTTCTGTGTGTATCAGTTTCTCTGCATGTTAATGATTCTCAACGGCATGTCCCAAATGAAATCAATGTCTATGACTTAGGAATGCTAAGAGAGGTCTGGGACATTTAAGCTAAACAACAGCAAATGCATTTGAAACACATAAATAACACTTGCTTCACTAAACCTTATTTCATTTGTTCTTGAAGTTACTATTGCCCAAGACTGATGCTTTGTTTAAATCTTCTTTGCAATATTAAACAGCTATAAAAATGTTAAGAATTCCCATGGTCACATTAGGTGGGTAACACATTATTGGCAAGACAGTGTCAAAACAGGCATTCCCATACATTGCTGGTGAGACAGACAATGGTAAAAGCCTACGTAAGGGACTTTGGCAGTATCTAACAAAAGCACAAGTACCTTCACCCTTTGATCCCAGCATCACCCTTCTAGTGATTAGACTGCCAAATCGCAATTTACCCTGAAGATACACCTCCAATAGGAACGTGAACATGAACAAGGTATTTCTTGCTTAAAACTGCAAATATTAGCAGCCACCTAGAGGGCCAAACACTGGTGGAATACTGTACTGTTTTAATAAAGAGTGAGAAAGAGCTCTATGAGCTGATATGGAGTAATTTCTAACACTCATTATTAAATAAAAAGGCAAACTGCAAAAGAACATATATGTCACATTCAGTGCAAGAAGGAAAAATAAGAAAACATCTACTCACTTTAGAGAAAGAAATTATTAAAAGGCTAAATCAGAAAACAAGGAAGTAGGTAATCTACAGGAGTAAGGAGAGTATGACGGACGGCAATGGAGTAGAACGGATGCAAATTTCAGGGAAGGGGTGACGCTGCTCTGAATACATCTTTTTCCACAGTTTTGACTTTTTCGAACTACATTCATGTTCTACATATTAAAAAAAATCAAAAGCACACCCTATGACAAACTTACTCATGTAAACAAAATTATTTTTAGAATAAATGGTTGCTTACTGAAAAAAAAAAAATCAAAAGCAACAAAAGAGGAAGGAGCAAAAGAAAACCTAAAATTGAAAGCAAATGGACACAAATCAACTGTGCTTCAAACAAATACTGTAAGTACACTGAGAGCAGGGAAGGGAGCTAAGCCAAGTACCTTGTGAACGCAGTATTGACTGATTACCCCCAAGGGCTGCTTGGAGATGAGAACAGGTTGGGAGGCAAGGAATTCTGCAAACAAATCCTGACGTCATTTGGTTTGTTTTGGTAATGGTTTCAGTGAAGCAATTCCACGACAATTTTAGATGTACTACAGGAGTAAGCAAATGAGAAAAGGTGCTGATGATGCTGGAAGCCAAAACTTCCACAAAGGGACACACAAATGCAGAATGGGTGAAGGCAAGAACGAACTGTGCGGGGGGCTGAATGTGAAGAGGGCAGTGTGAACTCACGAATCCAAGTATGCATGTGTGTGCATACAGGCACGTGTAAGTACGTACAGCTGTCCCTCGGCATCCACAGTGCACTGGCTCCAGGGAGAGAACAACGTGTCAACACATAACTGAGTAGGAGCATAGCACAGTAGGGCTGTTACGGCGGGTGTGTAGAAAGCGATGGACCCCAGAGCAGGGAGGGCCTTTCTCTGCTGGGTGGCAGGAGAGTCTCACAGACGGGACTTCTGAATGGGGCTTTGAGAGAAAAGGAGGAGGGGACAGAGCAGACAACCTGACTGGGGGATGAGAAGTCTAGGTTCACACAGGGAATGCTGAGTACAGTTGGGCCTCAGTATGAGAGAGAGATCCCTTCCCCATAACAAAATCCAGGGATCCTTAAGTCCTTCTACAAAATGGCATTCGTATTTGCATATAAACTACACACGACCTCCCATATACCTTAAATCATCTCCAGGTGACTTATAATGCCTAATGCAATGTAAGTGCCAGCTAAATAGTTGTTATACTCTATTTTTTAAATTTATTTTTTTATTGTTATATTATCATTTTTCATTGTTTTTCAAATACTTTTTAACTGCTGTTGGTTGAATCCAAGGATGTGGAACCTGTGGATACAGAGGACCAAACTGTCTGTGACTGTATGATATCTGTGTGTTTATACGCACGTGTGTCGGTGTCTACGTGTGTTCATACGCGTGTGTGTTGGTGTCTGTGTTCATACGCGTGTGTGTTGGTGTCTATGTATGTTCATATGCATTTGTGTTGGTATCTATGTGAGCCGCTGTGCCCAACCGAAAAATATTTTTTAATAAATTTAATGTAAGCCAGGTGCTGTGGCTCATGCCTATAATCAATCCCAGCACTCTGGGAGGCCAAGGCGGGTGGATCACCTGAGGTTAGGAGTTCAAGATCAGCCTGACCAACATGGAGAAACCTGTCTCTACTAAAAATATAAAAAATTAGCCAGGCGTGGTGGCACATGCCTGTAATCACAGCTACTCGGAAGGCTGAGGCAAAAGAATCACTTGAACCTGGGAGGTGGCGGTTGTGGTGAACCGAGATCACGCCATTGCACTCCTGCTTGGGCAACAAGAGCGAAACTCCATCTCAAAAAAACAAAAAAAAAAGAAACAAAGAAAAAAAATTAGTGTAGCTTACGTGAACAGTGTTGGTAATGCCTACCGTAGTGTACAGCAATATCCTAAGCCTTCGAGGTGACTCAGCACTCAGTACTGACTCACCCAGAGCGACTCCAGTCCTGCAAGCGCCTCTCAGAGTAAGTATCCTACCAAGGTACGCCATTTATCTTTATACAGCATTGTCACCAGACCTTCTCTTGGTATACTTGCCATTTGTTACAGTCACCTGCAATATTCAGTGCAGTAGAATGCCGTACAGGTGTGTAGCCTAGAAGCTATAGGCTATACCGCAGAGCCCAGGTGTGTAGTGGGCTAGACCATCTAGGCTGGTGTAAGTGCATTCTGTGATGTTTGCACAACAGAAAAGATCAGCAAACAAGGCATTTTCAGGACCTAGCTCCATCTTTAAGCAAGGCATGACTGTATGTACAATCCAAAAATCTAAAATCCGAAATGCTCCAAAATTTGAAACTTGTTTCTGAACTTCTTTTTAGAAATGGGGTTATGGCTACGTTGCCCAGGCTGGCCTTGAACTCCTAGGCTCAAGCTGTCCTCCCACCTCGGCCTCCCAAGGCTGGCCTTGAACTCCTAGGCTCAAGCTGTCCTCCCACCTCAGCCTCCCAAGGGTGGCCTTGAACTCCTAGGCCCAAGCTGTCCTCCCACCTCGGCCTCCCAAGGCTGGCCTTGAACTCCTAGGCCCAAGCTGTCCTCCCACCTCGGCCTCCCAAGTAGCTGTGACTACAGGAGCTTGGCACCACGCCCAGCTTGAAACTTTCTGAGCACCAATGTGACACGTAGAAGCACTGCTCACTGGAGTAGTTCAGAGTTTCAGATTAGGCATGTCCAACCAATAAGGATAAAGCAAACATTCCAAAAATTCACAGATTTCAAAACCCCAAAACCAACCAAAATCTGAAGCACTTCTGGTCCCAACTGTTTGAGATAAGGGAATAACCAGCCTGTATATAGGCTCAGACCTTTACCAACTTCTAAACCTTTTTTCATATTTATGTAAATTTTTAATTCACAAATAAGATCCATACATAAAGATGTACTTATCCTAAGTATACAATTTAGATAATTTTCACAATGTGAACACACTCATCTAAGCAGCACCTAGATGAAGGAACAGGACATCGTGAAGCCGCCTTTGTCAAGATCTGCCAGTCACCACCCAAGAGTAACCACTATCCTGACCTGGAACAGCTTTGTCTATTCTTAAACTTTTTGCAAATGGAATCATGGTATTTTGTATTTGTCAACTTTAGCGCCACATTAAATCTGTAAGGTTTATCCATGACGTTAAGTATAATTGTAGATTGCTTGTTTTCTCTGTGGAAGAACACTCCATCATTTCACTACACCGTAATGTATTCATCCATCAACTGTTGATGGGCATTTGGGTAGTTTCCAGTTTGCAGCTATGAGCATTCTTGTATACCTGTCATTCCTATTGAATACATGCTCAGCAGTAAACTTGCTGAGTCACAGTGTATGTCTATGCTCAGCTGCAGTAGCTACTGCCAAAATGGTTTTCAGAGTAGCTGTAACAACACACACTCTGAGTGCAGAGTTTCTGGGCTCCATTTGCTCCATGTCCACACCAACACTAAGTATTAACTCAAATAGTTAACTGGCTTAAGGCTAAATTATTCAATATTTATTAGGCTCCAGCCTCTCCCTGAAAAATTTACAAAAGGATAGGTTTTTTTGTTAAGAAGATGAAGGCTTAGCTTACTTTCTGAACTTAAAGAGAAAAATGTTTTAATCAAATTATGCACATTGCAGCCAGAATTTTCTAACAAAGAAGTCATCTTTATTTCTCCCTTTGCTATTAATAATATTTTCTGAAGCCACCATAAGTGGGAACAAATTCTCTGTACAAAACAAATCATGTGGCTTTCTGACTGCCCTATACGCCACGTTGATTACCTCAACTCTGAAGAGCTAAATGGTCTAAAACTCTGGGAAAAATCCGAATTAAGTGTTTGTGCTCAGCAAGAACCAAACGCATTTGGCCACTTCCATACAATATAGTATTGATCAACAGCCTTGAACAGCACGTGTGCTAACATTTCAAACAACAGCATGTTCCCTGGGGGCTGGATCTTCCTCTTCATGTATTCCAGTCATGCTCAACAAGAGGTAATTAGAAAGTTTCTCATGAGTTATAACATTAAAAAATGTTTTCATGAAGCCAGTAAGTTGCAATAATACCTCTTCTATCACAGTAGATGTTGTAATTACAATTAGTGTGCTTGCATTTCATAATGAGAAAATAAACTAATTTCTATTTAAATGCAATATAGGTATTTATAAACACCAGACCTTAACAAATTAGCCATAAGGTTACTGTTCATTAGGCAAAAGAATCAGCAAGCAACATCCCAGCGAGTCATAGCTTATTTGATGACTTGGAATTCACTGCTATGACACTGACCATGACAAACAGGTTCCTGGTTAGGGTAGGTACTGTGACTTGGATTAACTATCTTACTGAAAACAATGCAAAACGCCGGATAAAATCTAAATACCCTAAACCTTAAGCTCCGAAAATAGGGGGAGCTTTCAGACTAGTTTCTGAAGGAAAGACTTAGGCAGAGGGTTGAGAACATGAGAGCATGGAGCTGACCGTGCCCAGGAGGCACTCAGCAACAACACAGCAGAGGTGTCCGTGGGACCCTGCACTCAGATCCTCCCAGCACACAAGTTTTATGATTCACCTTACACAGAAACAGGCACCTGCAGAGAAGGGATTATACTCTCAAAGTCAGGAAAAACTAGATTCATTCGCCAACCCTTCCACACACATTCACGCTCCTGAAAACTGAGAAGGCTGCCCTGGGAAGTTACAATCTCAGACCTACACTGTCAGGAACTTACACACTGGGGACAAACGAGGCTGACCTGAAGCACTGTCCCAACTGGCAGAGGCCTCAGGTGCCCGGCAGAAGGAAACATGTTATGGAGAAAGGAATATCCACGCTGGATTTCAGGGAATGCCCTGTAACGAATTTCAGGAACAATGTCCAGGAAGGATAAACAATATTCAGGCCTCCAAGAAAACAGGAAGATTTGGGCATGAACAAGATATGACAGACACCGCAGACCAGAAAAAAGATGACTTTCTTTAATTGTACTTTAAGTTCTGGGCTACATGTGCAGAACATGGAGGTTTGTTACATAGCTATACAGGTGCCATGGTGGTTGGCTGCATCCATTCCCCCGTCATCCACATTAGGCATTTCTCCTAACATAGGCTATCCCTCCCCTAGACCCCCACCTACCGACAGTGCCCGCTGTGTGATGTTCCCCTCCCTGTGTCCATGTGTTTTCACTGTTCAACTCCCACTTGTGAGGGAGACTATGTGGTATTTGGTTTTCTATTCTTGTGTTAGTTTGCTGAGAATGATGGTTCTGATATTAGAATTACCACATACACTGTAGAACTACATTTAATAAACATGAATAAATAAGTCACACACTAGGAGGTATCTACAGGGAACAGGAAATTATAAAATAAAAAGCAATACAGATTTGAAAAAAAAAATAAGCAGAATTTCTAGCAATGATAGACTTCTACAAATGAAAAATAACCAAAATTAGAAACTCAACAGCTGTACGTGGCAGGAGAAGAAGAACAGAACACAGGAAAAAAAAAAAAAGAAATAATATCATTTGGAATATAACACTAAAAAAGAAAAAGCTGGTATGTACAAAAAGTAGGAATTAGAAAATACAGTGAGAAAGTTTAAAGAACACATGATCTGAATTGCTGAAGGAGACAGAACAAGAGAGAGAGTAAGCAAAGATAATGGCAGAAAGTTTTCCAGACTGATGAAAAAGGACAATCCATAGATTCAAGAAGCACAGAGAATCTGAAACAGAGTAAGTAGAAAAGAAAGTTAAATTTAGTTACATCACAGTGAATCTACAGAAAGCCAAATCTACATCTCCTCCCCCAAAAAATGTTTTAGAAGGACACAAGGGAGAAAAAGAGAGATTTCCTTCAGAGGAAAGACTTGAGATGAACCACAGTCCTCTCAACAGCAACAATTCAGAACATAAGATAAAGAAATAACATCTGCGCAGTGCTGAGCAATAATATCAAAAATAACTACCAAACTGAAATGTAATGCTCAGCAAAATATCCCTCAAGGAAGAATAACTTTGTCAGACAGACAGTCTGCCACCAGCAAACGTAAGCCAAAGGAGACTATAAAGGACCTTCTGTAGTCAGAGATAAGCGAAGGCGGCAGTGAAAACTCAGAAGAAACGATGCATACAAAAGTGGTAAATACGTGGGTACATGTAAATGAACATGAACTACATTAAGGCAGTGATAACAAGGTCTGGTGGATATTTAAAAGAGAGAAACAAAACAAGACAGACTGAAAAACGCCGCAAACCACCACCAACAACATACATATCAACGGGGACTGCACGGAGTTACGCAGGCTGAGGTCTGGATATCACCAACAGAAAAGAAAGTTTCTCTTCAACTTTAGCTTTTAATACATTAATATGCATGATGTAAATTTTAGGGTAACCAGTGAAAGAATATAAAGAGAATACATAAATGCCAACCTTACATAGGGAAAAAACTAAATGAAAAATAAAATATCAATGAAGCAAGAGAGAGGAAGTAAGAAGAAGATAATGTATGACAAAGTTTGAAAGAATACAGTAGAATGAATCCGAAAAGACCAACAATTACACTGTGTAAACAGAGTACATGCTGTGTGGTTAGAAGTCAAAAATTGGCCAAATTTTATTTATTTATTTATTTATTTATTTATTTGAGACAGGGTCTCACTCTGTCGCCCAGGCTGGAGTGCAATGGTGCAATCTCAGCTCACTGCAACTCTCCCTCCCAGATTCAGGCAACTCTCCTGCCTCAGCTCACAAGTAGCTGGGATTACAGGCATGCACCAACACACCCAGCTAATTTTTGCACTTTTAGTAGAGATGGGGTTCCACTATGTTGGCCAGGCTAGTCTCGAACTCCCGACCTCAGGTGATCTGCTCACCTCTGCCTCCCAAAGTACTGGGATTATAGGAGTGAGTCACCACGCCCAGCCTGGACAAATTAATTTTAAAATACTATATGATATTCATATTACAGAAGTCTAAAACATAAAAAGAGAGATGTTGGAAAGAAAAGATTGAAAAAAGATATAGCAGGCAAATATCAATCAAAAGAACGTTCACATGATTATGCTAAAATGGGACAAATTAGTGTAAGGCAGAAAACATTACTAGAGATTAAGAAAGCCACTTCACAACGACACAAGGCTGATTTCACTGGATGACGTAATCTGAAATTTGAATACACCTAATAACATGGCCTCAAGATACATAAAACAAATATTGTCAGAACTACAAGAAATAAATGCACAATAGTAATAGTAGATTTATACACATCTCATTCAGTAATTTATAGAAAAAGCAGGCCAAAATTAGTAAGGATAAGATTTGAACAAGATAACTAATAAATTGCTCGATGGACATACATTGAATACTGCACCGAACAGCTATAAAATATTTTTTTTCAAACATACAGAATATTTACGAAAAAATAGCCTCACAATGGGCTTTATATAAACCAAGTCTTGATGAATTTCAACATATTAAAATCACCCAGACTACATTCTCTAACTTCAAAGCAGTTAAACTAGAAATCAATATACAAAGATAACTATAATGTATCCATGGCATTTAAATACATATATGTTAATAACCCATGATTCGATAAAGAAAAATATAAAATATTTTAACTAAAAGATTAAAATTATATGTGCCAAAACTTGTGAGATGACACTAAAGCAGTATTTAAGAGAAACATAATCTCAAATGCATAAATTAGAAAAGAAATATGGAAAACGAACAAGCTAAATATTTACACCAAAAAGTTAGAAAAAGAATACAAAATAGACCCAAAGAAAAAGAAAGGAAATGAGAATTATTACAACAATCAAAACAAAAAGAAACAGAAGTGATTAGCAAAATGAAACAATGACATTCTAAACCATGTTTTATAAATTCAAATTTCCAAATCTGTATTTAATAAAAACCCAAAGTAGAGCTGAGGTAATTCCAAGATGTCACAAGCCAAAGAATATAGAATTTAAGTGAAGGATTTAATGCACAGACACACAAGTTAACTGTGTTTGATGGGTGGGGGCAGAGGGCAGGGAAATATGTAAGGAGACAAACTGCAGATTCAGTTCTACAACAGTATCTACGTGACCATGAAGGTGTTAAAATTAACTTTCTCTTTACTTCATAATATCTTTTTTAAGTGCAGTTGTGATTTCTAAATTCAGTACTTTTATTCGTTATCATGACAGGCAATTCACAACTCATGACTGACTGCTATCTAAAATTTTCCCTACAGGGTTGGTTGTTCGAAATTGACGAACAGTTTCTTTCACATCAGACTCTGCTGAGTCATGCTTTGGATGTCCATGTAATTTGTTATCTGAAAGTGGTCACTATTGCTTGGGTCAAATGCTAAATGGGGCAGATCACTGGAAGCAGGCATAAGGCTGAGGTGCAGGAAACACATCGCCCCTTTACCACATCACCCATGCTTCAGTGAGGGGGTGGGGCAGGAGGAGGGCAGGAGGGAGCCATGTCCCTGCTGCACAGCAGCTTCTAGGGAAAGCCACTGCCGGGCAAAACCTGCTGCTGCTCCTTGCACCATAAGCTAGCTGTCTTCCTAACTGGCTCCTCTTCTGGGGGCCTTTCTGCAGAAAGAAAGGGAGGGGGGATTTCCTCCTCCTAAAGTCAACAGGCAGCTCACCTAAGGATCCTTCTAGGGCACAGTTTCTCAAAGGAGAGCAATTGTGCAACCCAGGATACAATGTCAATGTGTAGAGACAATTCTGGTTGTCCTACTGAAGGGAGAGGAGTGGGGCTATCAGCATCTAGTGAGCAGGGGCCAGGATTTCTGCTAAATATCCCACAATGCATGGGACGGCCCCACAGCAAAGAACTGTGCATCCCAAAACGCCTTCAGTGCAAGGTTGAGAAAGCCGGCTAGGAGGGTTTGTACTAACAGTTACAACAAATAACCAGGCAAGAAGAAAGTACGCTGAGGGATAGGTGTGGACCAGGAAGGAAGGAGAAAAACGAAGAAAAACCCTTAGAAAGTCAACAAAGGGAAGGGATTTCCTGTGTTCATCCTGCCAGGGTAGCAGGGTTCTGAGTGGTTATTTCATGAGAGGAACGTGCATGTATGAACCAAGCACTCTAAGCTAGGTCTCCTTATATACAGAATTACCAAGTAAATTTAAAAAGAACTTTTTTCAAAAGCTGCCGGAACTGACCGTAGAGTGATAGTCTTTCAATAAAACAGGGTACTGTATTATTGCTTCAAAAGCAGACAACGTGATCTTGATCAATTCTTCTGACGCTGTCAGTCCTAGAAACACAGGTAATTATTATAGGTATTTATTTACATGTTCTAAATCGCAATATCAAAGTACCTCAAACACATAAAGTGTTCCACGGTCTACTCACCTATGGCTCCATCTATGTTTGTTTCTCCTGAGTCTACAGATTTAATATGACTCTGAAAAGAACAAATATTTTAATAAATACAGTTTCAAAATAACTCTGAAATAAAATACAGGTAGTTTACATTTTGCCCAAAACTGTACCTAATGCTCTTAATAACTCATAGACAGTAATAAATACTCTACACATATTATAAATACTATTAGTTTTTAAATTACATTTAATAATATATGTGAATTATTAACTATAATCATTTTTAAATATACAAATCACTATCAATGAGATTTAATGTTGGAATACAGTCAGAGTTACTGTAAGCACTTGCAAAAGTGAGAATAATACAACTGATACATAGCCATCTCCAATAACATGCCACGCTCACACGTTTGCCGTATCGGTAGTTAGTTAGAATGGCATCTAACTAGGGGAGACTCATCTCAAAGGAAGGTCAAGCCTTAGCTACCCTGAATACAAAGTGTGTCAAGTCAGCAGTTTTGCTCTCAAGGCCTGCCTTCAAATTTCACCACTGTTTTTAGTTCCTGCTAGATACCTCTTATTCCAATTCCCTTCTTTGTGCTCCCATGCACCTTGCTAGTGTCTCCTTTGCAAGGTGACACCCATTGCTGTCTGACAGGAAGAATTTCGTAGCTCGGCTGTGAGCTCTCTGAGGCCTCAGCTCCCCAGACGAGGGAGTTTTCCAGTCTCTGACCCAATGCTCTGAACAGAAAAGGCATTCCATGAACACCATCTTAATGAAACAATCACTGCCATGCTAGGCAGAGCCCCCACATTACCGTCTGCAAGAACACTGCAACAGAGTTCTTGACCCTAATGAACAAAACCATACATATACATTATTTTATATATGGTAACAAATGGCAAATAAAATATAAGATGACCTTGGAGCTAAAAAGTTACTAAGTATAAGCAATTAGCCCACAGTAGAAATTGGTCTAGTGCGCTCCAATGGTATGTCTTCAAAACATCTAATACAGCCGGGCGCGGTGGCTCACGCCTGTAATCCCAGCACTTTGGGAGGCCGAGGCGGGTGGATCACGAGGTCAAGAGATCGAGACCATCCTGGTCAACATGGTGAAACCCCATCTCTACTAAAAATACAAAAAATTAGCTGGGCATGGTGGCGCGTGCCTGTAATCCCAGCTACTCAGGAGGCTGAGGCAGGAGAATTGCCTGAACCCAGGAGGTGGAGGTTGCGGTGAGCCGAGATCGCGCCATTGCACTCCAGCCTGGGT
>NW_022437083.1:1110475-1149028 GCF_009761245.1 Sapajus apella
AAAAAAAAAAAAAAAAAAAAAAATCTAATACAATAGAATCTATGTAACATGTACAAAAGAACACAGACATATATTCTGTGTTACAAAGAAAACCCTTAAACACCACCCAAGTTAAGAACTAAGACATCCCCAACTGGTAGCATAAACTCCCCTATGCCACCTGCCTACCTCACTTCCAGAGAAAACCACTATCCTGTATTTATCATTTTCTCAGTTTTCTTAGTTTTAACACATATACATGTGTCCCTAAATAGAAAATTGTGTATTTTTGAGCCTTACTGAAATTATAGCAAACTAGCTACAGTTCATACAAACAGGATAGCAGCCGCTAAAATCTTCAGAAAACATAAGACCCAAAATTGCAAAACAACTAGAAAAAAACAGAGGGGTAAAGCTCCATGACTTTGGTCTGGGCAATGACTTTTTTCGATCAAACCCCAAAACACAAGCAACAAATGCAAAAACAGACAAATGGGATTACGTCAACCTAAAAAGCTTCTGCACAGCCAAGGACACAAAAGAGTGAAGAGACAAGCCACGGAATGGGAGAAAATATTTGTAAACCACAAATCCAAAATATATAGGGAACTCAACTCAATAGTAAGAAAGCAGATAACCGAATGTTTTCAAATGGTCAGGCCAGGTGAAGTGGCTCATGTCTGTAATCCTAGCACTTTGAGAGGCCGAGGCACAAGGATAACTTGAGGCCAGGAGTTTGCGCAGCATAGCAAGGCTGTCTCCACAGAAAAATAAAAAAATAGCCAGGCATGGTAGCATGCACTTGTAGCCTTAGCTACTCAGAGGCTAAGGTGGAGGATCACTTGAGCCCAGGAGATCAAGGCTGCAGTGGGCTATGATGGCATCACTGCGCTCCAGCCTGGGCGACACAGCAAGACCCTACCTCCAAAAAAAAAAAAAAAAAAAAAGCAAAAGTCAAAGGAATGAATAACCATTACTCAAAGAAGATATGCAAATGGTTAACTATGGAAAAAATGCTCAACATCACTAATCAGGGAAAGGCAAATTAAAACTATAATGAGATATCACTTCACATCTGTAAGAATGGCTATTATCAAAAAGATGAAAGATAACAAGGGTTGGTAAGGATGTTCAGAAAAGGGAACTCTTGCACACTGTTGGAGGGAATGTAAATTAGCACAGCCATTATGAAAAACAGCATGAACATTCTTCAAAAGAATTAAAAATAGAAGTACCACATGATCAAGGAATTCAACTACTGAAATACATACATATGTTTTTCCAAAGGAAGTAAAATCAGGATGTTGAAATGTCTACACTCCCACGTTCACGGCAGCTTTCTTCACCACAGCCAAGACACAGAATCAACTCAACTGTCCACCAACGAGGAATGGATCTCACAGACGTGGCAAATATACACAAAGGAAAACCTGTCATCAGCGGCAACATGGATGAACCTACAGGACGTTATGTTAAAGGAAATGTGCCCGGCACAGAAAGACAAACGTCATGCGATCTCACTCACAGGTGGGAACTAACACAGGTGAAGTCTGAGTGGAGAAGAGATGGTGGTTACCAGGGACTGGGGGTCAGGGGAAGACATTGGTCAAAGGATACAAAATTCTGATTACATAGAATAGGTATCAAGAGATCCTGTGTACACAGTGAGTATAGTTAATAAAAACTGTAGTCTTGAAAATTGGTAATAGTAGATTTCAAGTTTTCTCATCACAAAAACAAGGATGTGAGGTAACAGATACATTTATTAGCTCAATTTAGCCATTCCACAATGTATACATATTTCAAAACAATCTGTTATACACAATAAATGTATATAATTCTTATTTGCCAATTTAAAATTAAATTTTAAAATGTTTTTAAATGGAATTTTTTAAAGTTATGGGAAAATACCTAAATGCAACCTAATTTTTTTTTTTTTTTTTGAGAGAGAGAGAGTCTCACTCTGTCACCAGGCTCGAGTGCTGTGGCACGATCTTGGCTCACTGCAACCTCTGCCTCCCAGGTTCCAACAATTCTCCAGCCTCATCCTCCCAAGTAGCTGGGACTACAGGCATGCGTCACCATGCCCAGCTAATATTTGTATTTTTAGTAGACATGGAGTTTCGTCATGATGGCCAGGTTGGTCTCGATCTTTTGACCTCGTGATCTACCCGCCTTGCCCTCCCAAAGTGCCAGGATTACAGGTGTGAGCCACCATACCAGCCAAATGCAACCTAAGGTTTTTAAAAGTAGAATATGAATCTATGGATACAGAATGGTCTCAAATGTATTTGTATATGTCACATATACGTTATAGATACATAAATAATTGTTTCTACAATACAAACACATCTATATGAACAGAAAACATAAGAAAACAAGAACAAGTTAACAATGGTTGTCTCCTAGTGTAGAGTTATAATTTTATTTTTTTCAAATTTCACAGTTTTCCACACTTTCTTTAATAACCATAAATAATTTAAATTTAAAAACTTAAAGACATTTATTTAAGGCTATAAAGAAAATCAGAAAGCCTAAAAAATGCAAGCCCTTTAAAAATTGAAAATAAAGGATATCTTCAAGTTTTTTTTTTTTTTGGGGTCTACAAAGAAACAAAATTGACTTTAAAATGAAGTTAATTTTTAAAAGTAGCAATGTATGCTTTTCATGATAATTTTGTTAAGATCATTTCACGTAATTCCAAAATGGGCACATAACTTTTGCTGAATAAAAAACTCAGTGAGTGAGAGAGATCTTTTCACTTCAACAAATCTACTTAAATGTCTATGAATCACTAAGTAAAAAAAGAGGACATAGCAGTGTTATGTAACAACAATCCCTTCTGTGTAATTCTCTTAAAAATATATACATAGGCCCAGTGCAGTGGCTCACTCCTGTAATCCCAGCACGTGGGAGGCCAAGGAGGGAAGATCACAAGGTCAAGAGTTCAAGACTGTCCTGGCCAACATGGTGAAACCGTCTCTACTAAAAATACAAAAATTAGCCGGGCGTGGTGGTGCGCACCTGTAATCTCAGCTACTCCAGAGGCTGAGGCAGGAGAATTGCTTGAATCCAGGAGGCAGAGGTTGCAGTGAGCCATGATTGCGCCACTGCACTTCAGCCTGGCAACAAAGCAAGACTCCATCTCAAAATTAAAAAAAAAAAATTAAAAATACACACACACACACACACACACACACACACAATACACCAATGCTGGTGATGTGAACACACACACACACACACACACACACACACACAAAATACGACAATGCTGGTGATGTGAATGACAATTTTTGAGGCAGAGGTCACCGACAAGGACAAGCGTTGCTTCCTTTGGGAACCTGAGGAGGTATGCTTCTCTGCTTTTTCTGCCTTTCACTTCCCTCGGGACTTTCTAACCACTCACATGCACTACCTTTTTCATATATATATACATATATATATATATGTATATACACATATATATATATACATATATATACATATATATATACATATATATATATATAAAAATGTAAACTTGACTAAATGCTGAAATTATTTATTCTTTATTATGAAGAATTATGAGATTCTTTTAACTCATTTCCTACCTTATATTTCCCCTATTTAACTCTTTTTAAATCCCTACTAAATATTTCATTCATTTATCAATTTCAGTGTCTTTTGATGTATTTCTTCCTTCTCATTCTCAGTGTAACAGGAAGTAACGAGGGGGAGTGAGGACGGCATTGGACATTCAAGAAGAAGGGAACATGGAAATAGTCAGCGGCTGATGTGAATTTTAAGACAGACCAGTTATTTGCATTGTCCCCCCTCCCCACAGCCATATTTAGCCACTCCGAGCAGGGCTAGGGTAGGTGGAGACTTAAATTTAACTAGCATTAAAATTTGCCAGGGAGCCAGGTGCAGCGGCTCACGCCTGCAATCCCAGCACTTTGGGAGGCTGAGGTAGGCAGATCACTTGAGGTCAGGAGTTCAAGAGCAGCCTGGCCAACATGGTGAAATCCCATCTCTACAAAAAACACAACAATTAACTGTGAGTGGTGGCACACACCTGTAGTCCCAGCTACTTGGGAGGCTGAGGCATGAGAATTGCTGGAACCCAGGAAGAAGAGGTTGCAGTGAGCCGAGATCTCTCCGCTGCACCAGCCTGGGAGACAGAAAGAGACTCCGTCTCAGAAAAAAAAAAGAAAAAAAAAAAAAGTGCCAGAGGAAGACAAGGAAGGATCGGGAATGGGAGCTCCGATCTATGCGAGGCGGGGTTAATGCTGGACCAGGCGCCCTAGGCAGAGTAAGAGAACGTGAAGCAGCAGAGCCCTAGTAGGGCAGGGTAGAAAGAGCTAGAAAGCAGGTAGAAAGCAGGTAGGAACAATTAAGTCTCAAAGGAGCTGAAGGGCTGCTGGGGTGGAGAGAAAAGGAGCTGACAATCAGGGCTGGTGGACCGACCAGGGGATGCTGACAGTAAGGTCAAGTGTTTGACCATGGGGGCAGCCAGCGGACGGGAAGACAGACAAGCTCGTGGGGAGAGAGGCAGCCAGGGAGCTGTGAGGCTGAGGCACTGGGAGACCCCCAGAGGGATATCAAATTCCCCACCCATGACGTGGGAGCCGCAAGGAGAGGCTCATGGCGAGCCAAGTGCTAAAGGAATGCTGAGGAACAAGGGCCAATGACCCAGGAATCTGCAGATGGCCACAACACAGAGGATGACACTGTATCTTCTCACAGCACAAGCTTTAAAGCGGGGAGTTTCAGCAGGGGAGCAAAAAAAAGTAGCCACCCCCTGGCTGGGGCCACTGGCTAGGAAGTGCGGGCAGTGTGTCATGCTCTGTTTCATTCAGTGCTCCACAGCAGGGGCTGAAATGAGCTCCTTCAGCAACCGGGATACAAATCCATGATATGTTAAAGGAAGAAGGACAAGAACATCTGCTGGCAACAAGTAAGGAAATATATACTATCATCTTTTGAAAAATGCAAGAGTGCACTATCTCTGGCTTTCCTACAGCTGAAGTCAGTGTCTATCAACAAACCAGCATTTCTTTACATAAAAATCTACAGAGGGCAGGAAGCATGTGCTTCCGGAGTTATTTACTGTAGAAACGATCACCTCCACAGCCATTTTACTTGTATAAACTAACGAGGCCAGAACTTAGACACAACAAAGTCTGCTTCCCCTGATCATTAATCAAAAGCATTTGCAAAAGGACATAAGAAATGCAGTGAATGTTAGGTTAATATATATCATGAGCCCTTGAAAATATTTCCTTAATTTACTACTTCTGATTTCCCAGCCCAATTCAGTGGAGGACCAAAAGAAGCCTGCTATTCGCCAGAGAACTTCCCCAGAGACTAGACTGCTGAATCCTGGAGAGGGAGCCCAGCAAGAAGGCAGGCTGCTTCTGCCAGTAAGAAGTGAAAACAGCCATCATCAGCTGGGTATCCTCTTTTGCTAGGACTCTTTCAAAGCTTGATAATGGTTTAAAATTGCTCTGCTGAATTGTTTCCAAATGCTAGTCTCCTTAAAATATGAGACGACCAAAACTTCATTTTCCTTGGGAAAAAATTTTTACAAAAAATTAATTCCTGTATTTATGCCTCCATACATAAGAAGTATCCTGAATTTCCACCAAAAAAAAAAAAACAAAAGTCTGTAGGTCAACTAGGCAAACCATGCCCTAGTGGCATGATAAAACTGAAGTCAATGGGAAGCACAGTTCCAACGCCCCGGCTCCAGCCTGCTCCTTAAGAACCTTCTGACACGGAGACATCACAGCAACCCTGGCTGCCACCTCCACACCCACCCACAGCAGGCCGGCAGCTTGTAGAGAGCTGCCTCAGTGGAAGCCAAGAAGCTACTGGATTGCTGCTACTGGATACAGCTTCTGAAAGTGGACTGAGGTTGAATACCCCAACTAAGTCATACCTTTAAAATATAAAAAGCCAATATGCCTGCCATAAGACAATCGCTACTCCACAAGATACATTTTGAGAAATACTGAAAGTAACATTATCTCCGGGTGTACCAATAAGTCTTTCAAAACACAATGCTGGGCAAGGTAGCTCATGCCTGTAATCCCAGCGCTTTGGGAGGCCAAGGTGTGTGGATCACTTGAGTCTAGCAGTTCAAGACCAGCCCGGTCAAGATGGTGAAACTCCGTCTCTTCAAAAAAATTATCCAGGCATGGTGGCACACACCTGCAGTTCCAGCTACGTCAGAGGCTAAGGAGGGAGGACTGCCTGAGGCTGGGAGGAGGGGGCTGCAGTGAGCCTGACTGTGCCACTGCACTTCAGCCTGGGTGACAGAGCAAGACTCTGTATCAAAAAAAGAAAAAAGAAAAAAAAAAAAGAAAAGGAAAAAAATACACAAAGCTAAGTATGTAAATATAATAGACTATTTCCTCTATGTCACTAGAACCAAATAAGCACTATGCTCTGGACAGTTTTACACGATCATTCTGTGAACTGGGCTACAGAAGATTCATAACTGTGCATTCCCACCACTACCACCAAAAAAAGGAGGGAGGGAGGGAAGGGGAGGGGGAGGGAGGAAGGGGAGGGGGAGGGAGGGGAGGGGAGGGAAGGGAAGAGGGAGGAGAGGGGAGGGAAGGGGGAGGGGAGGGGAGGGAAGGGGGAGGGGAGGGGAGGGAAGGGGGGAGGGGAGGGGAGGAGAGGGGAGAAGGAAGGAAGGAAGCCTTTGCCTAAAAAAAAATTTTTAATTATTAAAACTCAAAAGGCTTTAACATGCTGATTTGCACCGTGAATTTCTAAGGGTGTCCGAGCATCGGTAAGGCACTGTAGCCTGAATAACATTTTTGCTATCTTCTGGAACAGTTCGCAGTCCGTATGGATAACTAAATCCAGGTCCTGAATTTTAGTCAGTAATCCTCTCCCTTTACTAGCCCTCCACCAGTGCCATCAACGCTGAGTATGCAAAAGGTGAGCACACAGTTAAGGCCAAGCAACAAACACAATAAGAAAAGTAATTCAAGAATTCTGGGATTGGCCATGACTCAAACTAGGAAAACAGACTGAAGAGAGACAAAAAACTCATTCTGTTTCCCTCAACTTGCTCCAATTGGGTGAGGCTATCAAGAAAAAAACTGCTAAAATTTTTTCAATATCTTAATGATCTCTAAACCAGCCAAGTTATTTTCCATTCCTAAAAGTGCCTATATTGAAAAGACCCAACGGAGCAGCCGCAGAAGAGTCTTCATGGACACTCATGTGGTCTCCTCCCTTGTCTCTGAACAAAGAATTACAAGGAGCAGATGAGCTCTCCCTAATATTCGTAGAACTTACGAAAGCCCATGAAGACTTTTCTGTTGGAAAAACTTGGTAGTTACTTAAAAATCTGAAGCATGTTCAGTTAATGTAGGCAGAAGAAAATGCTACACATGAAAAAAAAAAAAGAGAGGGAGAAAGAACAAGACAGTTATACCTATCCCAAACAAACACCGTGCCACAATACTCCATCGTGGCTGCTATGACAAAATTACCAATGTCAGGCATCAACATGCCAGTGCAGTGGAATGGCAAATAGAAAATCATAGTCATGCTAAAATGATGCCTATGCTGTACTTAAAAACAGGTAAAAAGACGGTGGTAAATACAAATTCCCATCATTTGCAATTTCATAAATGTGGTACCAAAATTAGACTTTCTAGAATTCAGGATTCAAAGTACTCAAATGATAAAAATTTAAAACTGAGCACAAAGGGACCTCTACTCCACTGCTTCCTAAAAATCAGCGCCCGCTACTCACCATTCACACTTACAAACATCACACTTCACCCTATGATTAAATTTCTAGACAACAATATTCTCACTTGTGTGTGGCAATCTTTTTAAAAAAAAATTCCAAACCAACAATAAAATGAAGATGCTGACTTCATTTTCACTAGTTACCTCTATGGCATTTTGAAAATCTCTGTTCAGTTTATCATGACTATCAAAGCAAGCCTGGAGAAGCTCTGTGACAAACGTTTCCGCCTTCCCTCTGGATGGCCCCTCATTGTATCCATCGTATTCGCTGTAGCCACTACCGGCAAGGGAAAAACATAACATAACTCATGACCCGTGAGCTAAATAAAAAGACAATTTTTGTGAGCAAAAATGGAAGTGAAAAATAATACAGTGATTTCTCATTTCTACCTGCATCCTCAAAATTAAAGAAGCAGCTGAATGGAGCTTAGCAGAGAGAAATGCCAGCAGCGGAAGAGATGCTGTGCATGACTAAATCCAGGTCCTGAACTTCAGTCAATAGTTCTCCCCCTTGACTAGTATTACTATTTACTTCTGACAACGTAAGCCGAAATAAATGACAATGATAACGTGTTCCCAGCATTCCATGGTCACCAGTTTTATTAAATTTTTTCATGATGTTCAATACCAAAATCCGTGCAAGTGCTTCTGCGGGCATATTGACCCTATTTGGGCTGTCTCTGAACAAAGTACATTATCAGGAGAGAATGTGTTTTCTCCAAATGTCAAATTTTATTACAGTCAACAGATAAAAATATTAAAAGGTCACTTCCCTGGAGACAAATAAATACCAAGAGGATTTTTATATTACCTCATTCTGACACCAAATTCCACAAACAGTAGAGGCAGCCACATTTTTATTAGAAACAAGAAAAATGTAGTGTTACTCACAAGAATAGTTCCATAGCTGAAAAGAAACTCTTCTGTTACAACCCGAGGTCGAAATACCTGTGTGATGAGAGTTTCTGTAGATTAAATTCTGGAAGCTAGGTACAATTTTAGTTCAATAAAAAATGGAAAGTGTTTTGAGTTAAGGATTCTCAGCTCCAGTTTACAGAGAAAAGAGGCACTGATGCCCTCTTCCTCCTCCCTTCGATTGTACCTGTGAAGTCACGAGGTGAAGCACCACGGGCGTCAGGGGGAGACACAGCTTCAGCTGCTTCACTTGAACTGTCGATGGGTGTTTACGTCCAGAAACGTTAGCCAAGGCGTTCAGAATGTCACCTGGGAAGCACAGCCCAGAGCAAGTGTGCAGGTTAAAACCACAAATATTTAGGAGCCACTGGTCATTGCTTGAATACTAATGGGACTTCTAAGGTAATTAGTGTCCAGATAAAATAGCAGATATGCTTATTTACAAGGACTGAAATCACAACAAACACTTATGACCTCTTGGAACAGAATGTGACACTCGGCAAGCACGCTATCAATGAACTCAATGTCTCGTGGAAATGAAAAATAAAATTTAATAAATTATAATAGTTTTAGAAATTTTTTTGTTATTTTCCAAATGTTAATCATGAGCACTTGTTACTTTTGCAAACAGGAAAATATATTTAAAATAATAAGCGAATGGATTACAGAACACGACCTACAACTTTAAGAAAACAGAATACATTGGGAGTAAAAAGAGGTCAATTCCCAAAACTTCTCATTGGATGATAAATAGAAAATAAAACTTGTTTGTGGATATCAGAATCTTATCGTCAGATCCTAAAACAGGATAAGTCCAGTAATAAAGAATTCAGCTACCAACTGACCAAATGATAGCCTTCAGGTTGGAGGTAAAAACGCCTACAATTCAAAATAAATTTTCAGAGGCTCTATTTTCAGTCATCACTAGGCAAAAATAACCTCCTAAAGTATTAGTAAAGAGCAAAAACTTACTGTCAGTTGGTCTTGAAGATATTTTCATTACTTTGATTTAATATTCTGAATTCCTGAATCTAAGTAATCTCTACTATAACAGCTTGGATCAAATTTAACATTCTAAACATTTCTGGTTTACAGCTACATCTGCTGGAAAAGCATGGAATGGGATTTAAGCTGTATGTACATGCCCCTTAGCTTACTTAAATTTCTGTAAAAACAATGAAATATGGTATTTCTTTAGCTGTAATAAACACCCTTTGCCAATCATTATCAGAGATTTTTATCTTAAGATAAATTTTCAAACCAAAGAAAGTTTCAAACTTTAAACGAATATCAAAATTCTTTCACATTGCAGTTGAATATTTAAAATTAAAATCCATGCATGTTTGTTCTCACTTACTGTGGGCGTTAAAAATGATTACATGGCAGAAGAAAATGGAAAATAACAGAGACTGAGGAGGGTGAGTGGGTGTGGAGGGATGACAAAGAAAAGTGGGTCAAAGGGTGTGAGCACACAGCAAGACAGAAGAATAAATTCAAACCTGACAGCGGAGCGGGGGACTGCAGTTAACAAAAAGGTATTGTAGGTGGGTGCTGGACACCCTCCATGTCCTGACTTGATCACTATGTATTTGATACATAGAACAACATTTCTCACATACTCTACAAATTTGTACAAATAAAAGAAAATCTTGTTTCAGCAAGGGAAAAAAATAAACAAAATCTATGCATTTTTTAAGTTTTTTTTTAACAATAAATAAATTTGTGGCTCTAATTCCAAGAGAAAATTGGTCTGATTTAGGCAGAAAAAAATCTTAAGAAAAGTTGGCCCCAAATACATCAGTCCAATTTTAAGCAATTAAAACACTTTTCTCAAATTGCCAGTTTACCTCAGATCACACCTTAATGTGACATTGTGTCATCAGGCCTCATCATGTCATTGATGCAAAACAACTACAAAAACAGATAAAGCAAATTTAAATCTTGAAACTACACATTCATGGAAAGGTGTCTTTGCCTTCAAGAACAGACAAGTAAGAACTAAAAAAGAACTGGTGCCTAAAAGCCAGGTCTTAGAAAGGTGAGCAGAAGCGGGGCCTGTGGACGAGACTCCGATTTACCCAGGATGCGTGGCAGCTCCTGCACGATGTGACAGATGAGAAGGTCCAGGCATTTGGACAGGTATTCATTGCCGCCTTGCTGCTCCTTGCCTGGAGTGGTCTTTCTGCTGTCTCTCTCGATGTACATCACCAGTCTACACAGAGGAAAGGGCAGAGATTACCTCTCATGATAGAACACTTGATTGCGTCTGTCCGAAAATGCCGCCACGGCGAGGGTTTCTGGAGGGCACCCGTCCAGTCATATTGATGTGTAGGTTTGCAGCAACTTGTCGGGCACAAGTTTTGCCTCGGAAAACTTAAAACATTTATGGAGAAAGAAAATAGGGCAACTTTGAATTTCTCTGCTAATGTCCTGATTTCACTTGCCTTGGCCAATGAAAACAAACACCATTCTCCAGGTGATAAATGAAAGGCAAAGCGATGTGTGGGCAGAAGAGGGCTCCCTACGTCTCAGAGGTTCAAAGCAGAACCACAGGTTAACTGCACATTTGTTTATCATTAGCAGTGAACTTGCTTGGGAACCTAGATGATTCACATGAATTTCAATTCTCTCAGCAAACTGTGTACATAAGTCCACAGAAAAGGTTTCATTTTAACAGCGGGTTATACAGATGGAAGATGCTAAATACCTGGCTTTCACATGTCTCTTTACTGCTAGTTTTATGATACCCCCTTTTAAAGTTAACTTACGTCTTCTTTCAAACCACTGGCATTCTTCAGACATTCACTTCTCACCCAGAACTAGGGAGTCTGCTGGACCATCACCTTAGACATTTAAGATGTTACCACAAACTTTTAGGTCCTCTCCCCACTTTCTCCCCTTTGCTGGATATAGTCATCATTTTCTCAAGTTCCCATTCCCCACAGCTCCCTCTTGAGAAACAAGTCCACGGATTTCATCACGCACAAGTCCCTTTAAGGCAATCTCCATGGTCACTGTCATCCATCCACCCATTTCTGTTATTCTCACCCATCCAGCCAACTTTTACTTCTCAGAAAGAACTTCCAACCGATTCCCCTTGTAAACTGGAGTTGTGCTCATAATACACACACGTACGTAAAATGTATTGAAATCTTGACACTTAGCATGGATGTGGCTCTCTCAATAAATTTATTCACGTATTTGCATTTCAGTGTATTACCGTTCAGAACCCATTAGTGAACGTGTGAGGACAAACTCGAATCAGGAAGTTGGCCTTGATGCTGTATCCATCAGTTAGCACCCTCTGTTCTAGTCGCTGATTATGTGGCTAGAGCCATAATCACTGTTCAGCCTAGTTGTTCCTCATCCACCTTCAATCTGACTTTCTCTCTCATCGCTGTCTCTAAGGTCACACGACATCAAATCCGACGGGCCTTCATCAGCCTTCACCTATACAAGTCAGCAGCATTCAACACCGCTGCCACCCCGCTGCTCCTGTCACAACATCCTACTTTACTGGTTTTCTTCTGGGTTTCCCTGGTTGTTCCTTCTCCGTGTCTTTTGCTGGTTCACGCACTTTTCTTTTTTTTTTTTGAGGCAGAGTTTCACTCTTGTTGCCCAGGCTGGAGTGCAATGGCGCAATCTCAGCTGACTGAAACCTCCACCTCCCAGGTTCAAGCAATTCTTCTGCCTCAGCTTCCCAAATAACTGATTATAGGTGCTACTGGGATACACCACCATGCCCAGCTAATTTTTTTGTGTTTTTAGTAGAAATGGAGTTTCACCCTGTTAGCCAGGCTGGTCTCGAACTCCTGACATCATGTGATCTGCCTGCCTCGGCCTCCCAGAGTGCTGGGATTACAGGCACAAGCCACTGGGCCCGGCCAGTTCATGCTCCTAAATGCTGAAGTTTATCAAGACTGAGTTCTAGGCCCATAGCTATCCTCTAACTGTTTAACCCAGGCTATCTAATTCCTACCAATGATTTAAATTACCACTTTTCTATACACATAATCTCCCAATTATATATCTGGAGCTCAAACCCAGTCTCTAAGTTATATACCAATATATTCAACTGCTGGCTTGACATCTGATTTTAGCTGTCTTAAAGGCACTTCAAACCCCACATCCAAAATAAACGTCATCATCTCACCAAACCCGGCTGTCTTCCAAGGCACAGTACCCCACTGTTTCGCATCACTCACTACCTCATTAAACAAACCAGAAACCCAGGAGAGTCATCCTTAACACCTCCTTTTCTCTCACTTCCCATATTAAATCGATCATTGAATATTCTTCAAACTCTTTCACTTCTCCACTCCAAACCAAGAGCGGGCGACCATATTCCCTCCTCCTGGCCTCTTACAATAGCCTTCCAGCTAACTAGTCCATCCGCTTCTCCTCTGTCATTCTAATCCTTGCACACCCTACATCTAAACTCATCTCCTCCCTTAGGTCACTCCCCTATTAAAACCCTTCCAAGGCATCTCACTGTTCCTCAGATGGGAGTCCTTAAAGCTCCCTGTCGCGACCTACGAGGCCTGGCCCCCATCACCTCCCCAGTTTCATCTTTCCTGCCGTCCCTCCAGTCACCCTGGGTTCTCTGTCCCTTATACACAGTACCTCCCCCCACAACAAGCCACTGCCTCTGCCTACGTGGCTCTTCTCTTCTCTCCTCTCCTTGCCAATAAATCCACACGCATATTTCATAAATCGCTGCAGTCTCCGATGACTTCCTTAAGCTAAAGCCCTCTACGGTTCCATCTCGTAGCATGGAGGAACTACCCAACTGCAATTTTATAAGATATTTTTGGGTATTTGATAATGTTTGCCATCCCAGTAAACTTAAAAATACCTAAGGGCAAGGACTATATCTGATTCTTCTCAGCATGGCCTTTCACTTCTGGGCACAGCTCCTCACCCTGATTAAGTGTTCAGTACGTATCAGCTGAGTCGGTAAATAATGCTGTTGAAACTGTCATAAAGTTCTATCTAGTTCTCTACAGCAATTCCTTGGTTCTCATTAATCCCACGGCCCGTTTCTTAATTCTGCTGTTTGCTGTGTGTTTGCTTAAAATTTATATCACTGGATTACATAAAAAAACTTTCACCTAGAAAAAAAACACCAGAAGCGAAATCAAAAGACCAACTGGAGAAAAGACTTTCCATTCCGTATCACAAAAGGTTAACGCTGTATATGTGTACACACATATGCCCCTAGATAATAATTAAACAAAGACTAGCAAAACAAGAGGAAAAAATAAGCAGGGACTAGGAAAAGGCGCTACACACAGAAGAAAATATAAAGGGTTCGAGAAAAAGACGCTCCATTTTGCTCATACTGAAAGAGATACACATAAAATGGCATATATTTTTACCGCATGAGACCCAAACTCAGAAAATTTGAAGACAAAGACAGCCATCGAGACCCTGGGAATACTGACACTCTAGCACATTGCTACTGGGTACGAAGTCAAGTATGAATCCCAGGCAGGAGGGAGTGAGCTGGCAACATCTTGAAAATTAATAATGTACTCATTTCACCTCTAGGAAGAAAGTATTCTATAGATATAATTGTACATATATGACATGATACGTACATATAGTTTGCAATTTATAACATCAAAAAATTGGGTTGGAAGGTATCTAGCAAAAGGGGACTGGCGAAGTAAAATATGGTACATAATTAGAATGTGGGTATCAAAAAGAAGCAGCTCTTCATACACGATATCAAAAAACCACAAGATGTCTTTTTAAGTAAAATAAGCAAGGTTCAAACTAGAAAACTTTTGCTTATATAAACAGAGAGAAATAATCAACATTCATATTTGCTTAGATTTTTTAAAAATCCAGCAGGATAAATGAGCTAATAACGAAGCTTAATTTTACCTGGCGGTAATCTAGGGTAATGAAGTACAGGTGAGAAGTTTTCACTTTGATTTTTTTTTTTTTTTTTTTTTGGTTTTTGAACCATGAGCAGACATTACCTACTCAAAGCTTTCAGTGTAAGTTATTTTTCTTTTGAGACAGAGTCTCACTCTGTCACCCAGGCTGGAGTGCAGTGCCGTGATCTCAGCTCACTGCAACCTCTGCCGCATGGGTTCAAGCGATTCTCCTGCCTCGGCCTCCTGAGTAGCTGGGATTACAGGCACCTGCCACCGCACCCAGCTAAGTGCTGTATTTTTAGCAGAGGCTGGTCTTGAACTCCTGACCTTGTGATCCACCCACCTCGGCCTCCCAAAGTGCTGAGATTACAGGCATGAGCCACCATGCCCGCACAATGATTTTAAACATTAAGTGATATTGTTGTCCTACAGACCCTTTTTAAAAACATTTTTTAGGTGATTAATGCTTAATTTCCTAGGATACCCTACCAAATAATAAATGCTGAGTGCAAGGCAAACAGACAACCACATTTGTAAGATTTATGCTTTCTCACGGTGTCAAGTGTCAGGCTGACTTTACAAAAGAAGCAAACCGACAGTGCTCCAGCAGTACCCCAAAACTTTACTGTGGTTGTGTCCATTACGATTCCTGGATTCCTTCCTTCAGCAGGGTCAAATCTTTTGCTTTGACTATAACGAAACAGAGATGCCAACCAAACCTGGAAGCAATTCTCAGCTGCTGCACTTCCTGACAGTGTGATCTTGTACAAATTAAGCTCTTACAAACTTCAGTTTTCAAATTACAAAATGAGATGAGAATTCCCGCCTCACAGGACGGCTGTGAGGGAGTAAATGAGTATATAAATACTCAAGAAGCCGTAGCTGCTACTATCAGCACCAACAGCCTTGGGATACGGGTTTCTTGAGTGCACAGGTCTTAAGAGAAAATCCCTAGAGAAGGCTAACACTCCACTTCTCATCCCATTCTCTGAGTCACGAATCACCATGGTCAAAAGCCCTGCCCCACTTCTGCATTTGAAGCACTGCCTCAACTTACTAAAATGAAGGAGAGCCGGACATCTCTTCACAGATGAGATAGAATTTGATGCCACGAAAATTCTTCTACTCCTTTTGATATAGGAAGAACAGAAACATATTCTTTAAGGACGTAATTAGGTTTGTCTTCATTAAACACGCAGAATATATAACTGCTTATTTACCCATCATTCTACTGAAAGACATGATGGGTGCTTTCAGCTTTTGTTCTCAAAAAAGCAATGCTTGAGGAACACTGCTTTATCTGTCTCCTGGTGCACATGTGCAAGAGCTGCTAGGGAGCACAGGAATAGAAACTCAAGTATTCAACTCCACAACCCTGCCAAACTGGCTTCCAAAGTGGTTGTCCCAATTTATTCCCACCAACAGTGCATGTGTTCCCTCGGAGTTACAACCTCACCAATCCCTAATGGTATTAGATTTAATTTCTACCTATCTAACTATGGGGTCTAAAGTGGTACCTTGTAGTCTTAATTTGAATTCTCATAATTATTAATGACAGTGAGAATATTTTGGTAGTTATCTGCTGTTCATGTTTCCTCTTTTCTGAGGAAAACGAGAAAATATGAAAAGAGAAAATAGGCACAGCAAATCCCTGAAAATGCCTATTTCTGAAATGCCTGTTCAGGTCTCTTGCCCCATTGGGTTACTGATCTTTTGTTATCGATTCGGAGGTCTGGATCTTTTCTCTTCTTTCTCTTCGTCCCCTTCTTCAGCCTCTTTCTTCCTTCTTCCCGTTTCTCCTTCTCTTCCTCCTCATGTCTTTCACACTGAAGTCCTCAATCCACTGGAAACTGATTTATCATGTGGATTGAAGTGGGAATCTAATTCCAACGTTTTTCCAAGTGGACGAGCATTTGTCTGATACTGTTTATTAAAAAGCTCTTTCTAAAACTAGGGGTGAGGAAGGAGGAGTAAAAGATCAAATATCTGACAAAATCTGATTAAAAAGTAGTTTGAACCTTAAATTACCTCCTCTAGCCAATATAGGTAGGTAACTACCACTAGGCTTGTGCTCAGGCAAAAGTCTGAACATTTATTCTCTAGAGAAAATAAAATAAAAACCATCTGGACTGAGAAGTAGCAGACCAAGTTTAAGAGAGGACTACTAAACTGCAAACAGGGAGACTGGGTGGATTCACACACAGCAAACACTGAAACTTCAGCTCCCTGGGTCCAGTGGGCTCCTGGGACCCTGGCGGCCTATTCGTTTCCTTCCAAGCACGCGACTGCAACACTCTTCACATGTTCTTCTTTGGCAAAACTAAATAGCCCAAGAGAAACAGCCAGAGATATTCATGCTGAACTTTACATTAAACATGCCCGTACAGACGATCCTAGTGTGAAGCTCAAAGTCAACATTCACCAATAGACTGAGAACTTCTAAAACTAGGCTGTCATTCCTTCAACTCTTAATCATAAGGAGATGAAACATTACCAAATAGCTGAAAGCCTGGCTTATCTGCTCTATATTTATGTCTGCTCATATTCATCCACATTCTTTTTCATTGCTGTGTCGTGTTCCAGTATGTGAATATACGGTAATTTTCTTATCCATTTTGTTGTGGATGAACATTTGGGCTATTTCAATTTATGAACAGGGATAAGCACAACTAATGCTGGATGCATGCAAACATTTCTATTGGATACACACTTGGAAGTAAAACTGCTGTGTCACAACGCATGCCTCGATTCCGTTTCATAGACACTGATGAACAGTTTTCTAAAGTGATCATTATGTCGATTTATACTCCAACAGGTAGATAGAAGAATTCAGGTTCTTCTACATCCTTGCCAAAACCCCACATTATCAGACTTTTAAATCCTAGCCATTCTGGTGGGCACACATTGGTACCTCATTGTGACTAAACTAAATTTTCCTGATGACTCATCAGGTTAAGCATCGTTTCAGGTGTTAATTGGCCACCTGGAGGTAGCCAGTTTGTGAAGTGCCTGTGCAAGTCTTGTGCTCATTTTTCTATTGGGTCATCTGTACGATTTTCCTTGATGAAACAGGTGTGTACACATTTCTCTTGAGACCACTAATGATGATATTTGTCATTTATACATGCCTCTTACTCTGTGGCTTATGTTTCTACTCTTTTAGTCATGCCTTTTAGTGAATCATCATTTTAAGGTAGCCTAATTTATCAATATTTTCCTTTCTGACATTGCTTTTGTGTTCTGTTAAAAAAAATTTTCCGTCTACACAAAAGTCATGAAGATATTTTCATATGCTATCTACTAGAAGCTTTACTGCTTTACCTTTACAAATTTAAACAGAAAATCATAAAATCTACCTGTATTGATCTTCGGTACAGTACAGCTTAGGAGTAAAGTTTTTATTTTTCCTATATTGATATCCAAATGGTCTATTACCATTTATTGTAAAAAAAAAAAAAAAAAAAAAAACCAAAAAAAAAACACCACTTCCTCACTCTTTTCCTCTGTATCTCTCCAGCACTTCTCCATGTCTTTTATACTTCTGTCTCTCCACACTGATCTCAGACTTCTGCTAGATATTATTTCTCTGCTTAGGTCAGTCTAATCTGTTAACCAAATCCACAGAGTTTTTACTTAAAACTCAGTTATTGTATTTTTTGGTTCTAGAATATCCATTTGGGTTTTTTTAATAGCTCTAGTTCTCCACTGAAATCTTTAATCTTTCAAATTCCTTGACTATATTAATCACAGTTATTGTAAAGTCTGTATCTGATAACTCCATTGCCTGTATTCCCTGAGGATGCTGTCTCTCTTGTTGATCTTATTGCTTTTATTCATCTTATCCTGTCTCCTCATAGGCCTGATTACGTTCTGTTGAGTATTAGACTATATACCTGAAAACCAGGGAGATATTCTGAGGTCTGGGGTTAGGGTTAGACCTATCCACACAGGATTAACATTTGCTTCTGGAAGGCAGCTAGAACACCAAACAATCTAGATCATCTTAATCCAAACAGAGACTGAGATGACTCAAAAACATGCTTCTCTCCCTGTCTTAGGAAATCCTCTATATCAATAACAGCTACCCCAGAAACAGAAAATAGAAATGTTATCTTTTGGCAGTCAGGGAATCCCAAAGAAATCCTCTCCAAATGTGCAGAGTATTAAAAAAAGCAAATTCACACTTGTCTATAAGGAATCAGTTTTTCTCTGAAGTTTAAATTATCCATTATAAAATTTGATAATGTGTTGCTTAACTACCATGGTTTGAAATATCTTTTACTTGAGGCAAAAACTATTCAAATCATTTTCAAACACTAGTACAGACTGTTAATACGTAAGAAAATAGCCATTACATCTGCTGGGGGAAATAAAAGACTAATGGGATCCATAACAATATAAACCTAACTCCAGAATGATGCTCCATTTCTTCATGCTGTCCCCAATGCCTCCCCATTACAAGATGTGTTTTCACAGGCTACGGTTGAATAAACTGACTTTACTGACAAGAGAACATTATTTTCTAAAAGAATTCACATTCTATAAAGGAGATAAAATGTGGAAACATTTGAGCATAGTGTCCACAAATACTTCACCAGCATTCTACAAAAGGCAGCAAATGCTATTTCTCGGTGTTCTACAAGGGTGTATCAAGTTAAAGAGAGAACACAGTGAATAGAAATCCAAATAAACTGCAATAAACAACATCAATTCTCCTTTGTGTCCCTGACTATCTTTTTTTCTGTTTGTTTAATGGAGTCTTGCTCCGTCGCCCAGGCTGGAGTGCAGTGGCATGATCTCAGCTCACTGCAACCACCACCTCCTCCTGGGTTCCAGCGATTCTCCTGGCTCACCTGGCAGCTGTGATTACACATGCGCCACCACACCAGGCTAATTTTTGTATTTTTATTTTGTTTTATTTGTTTCATTTATTTTTTGTATTTTTAATAGAGACAGGGTTTCACCATGTTGACGAGGCTGATCTCGAACTCCTGACCTAAAGTGATCTGCCCGCTTCTGCCTCCCAAATTGCTGGGATTACAGGCATGAGCCACCGCCCCAGCCAACTATCTGTAACAGTATTATTTCTCCCCAAAACATACCCGTTCCCAAACTACTGTCACTCCAACCCCTGCATTTCTCTCCATTTATCTCCCTGATTCATTCTGTCCAATCTGACCACAGTTTTCTTACTCTTACCACCACAGGAATCCTATGCTTAATAAACATACATCCACCTTTAGGTAACTCTGATCCGCCTTCTATTAAGACCTGCTGCTATGCCTCCATGATTCTAAGGCCAAGCTCACCAAGTCCTCTGTCTAATACCTACACCAGTACAATGTCTATAGCAAAATGAGTTGAATGAGTGCAAGGAGGACGTTATCAGTTTATTCATTCAATAAATAAACGGTGTCTACTATGTGCTAAGCATTTTTCTAGTTAATGTATATACAACCCATGGAGTGTATATTCAAGTGCAATCAAACAGACAGCAAATAAGCAACCGGAAAACAGCTTAGGTGGTGACAAGTCCTATGGAGAAAATTAAAGAAGAGTCAGAAAACTAGTCTCTTGCCAGAGAAAACCTCTCTGACAGGATGTCAGCTAGGCAAAGACCAGAAGGGGTAAAACAAGCATGCAAAGTGGACAAAACATCCCAGATAATTGGTACGCCACATGCAACATCCTACAGGCAGACCCAGGCTTGCTGTGTAGCTACAGCTTGGCATAAGAAAGATCCAAGAGGTAACCAGGCTCCAAGCCACGAAGGGGCTTGCATGCCATGGTAACAAGCTTGAATTTTACTCTCAAGGAGGCAGGCATCATCTGATACGTGCTTAAAAAAAGAGAAGCAACTTGCAACAGTTTGGATGAGAAGTCATGGTGGCTTTGCTTAGTGTGGTAGTGGGGAAACGGTGTGAACTGATGAGATCATGGATCTCTTTTCATAGTACAGATAATTAGATTTGCTGTTGATTGGATATGAGATGTGAAAAAGAGAAATCAAGAATAATTCCATGCAACTAAGCAACTGGAATAACAGAGCTACCATTTACTAAAATAGATAAAGACTGCCAGAATAGCAAGTCTGGGGCAGAAAAACATGATCCAACATTAAAGTTTCCGTATCACATGGAAAGTTGGTATGTAAGTGTGAGTGTGAGAAAAGGCTTGGGCTGATGAAAGTAATCTGAGAGTAGCCACAGATGGATGGTATTTAAGGCAATTGTCTTGGTCCATCTGTGTTGCTATAAAGCAATGCCTGGGGTTGGGTAATATAAAGAAAATAATGTGTATTTGGCTCATGATTCTGAAGTCTGTAAAAGTTCAAGATTGAGTAGCTGCATCTGGCAAGGATCATAGGCTGCTTCCACTCATGGTGCAAGGCAAAGGGGAGCCAGGGTGTGCAGAGGTCACATGGGAAGAGAGGAAGCAAAAGAGAGAGGGGGTGGGTGCAGGTTCTTTTTAATAACCAGCTCTGGCAAGACCTAACAGAGTAAGGACAGTCCCCAGTCATTCATGAGGGATCCGTCCTCACGACCCAAACACCTGCGATTAGCCCCACCTCCAACACTGCAGATCAAATTTGGAGGTCTGAGGAACGAGCGTCCAAACTCTAGAAGCCATTAGATTAAATGAGATCACCTGGGGAGTGAACGTCCAATGACTGGATCATGGAATTACTAGAAAGGCTAAGACGATGAAGAAGGACCAGCAGAGGGAATGAGGAAGAGTGACGAGTGAAAAGTGAAGAAAACCCAAAAAAACTGCCCTGGGTGTCACAAAAGTACTTCAAGAAGGAAGGCAGTGGAATTCTAGTTTCTGGTAAATGTGAATTAGGTTATTCAGACAGACATCCCTACTATAAATCAAACAAAAATGAAAAGACATATATATCCACTTAGCATATAAGTATACACATATATAATGTATATCCACTTGATACATAATCACACCAAACTACTAAGGCTTATAAACAAACACGCAACGCCTACGATGACTGTCTGATGTCATGTAAGAATGTGCAGTTTTATAGTGACGTCACCAAGATGGCTGACTGGAGGTGCCTGATACTCATGACCCCAACTCCCACAAAAAAAGACCAAAACAATGAATTAATAACTCCATTTTGACTCAAGTATCTGAAGGAGAACACTGAAGTACAGTGGCGGAGTGGAAGACTCAGGACGGCCGGGCGGAGAAGGAGTGCAGACACCCTGCTCTCTGCCACCCTGTCTCCCCAGCTGGGATCAACTCAGAACCATGAGGAAATTCCCCCTACAAGAAAAAGGTAAGCGTGGAGACCCCAGTAGCTCCTATCAACATCACAAAGACCTGCAGTTTTTGTTGCCGAAGAATCTTGCACTCCTCATGGGCCCCAGTCCCTGCTGAGGAAGCTGCCCGGAGTCCACATGGCTATACCGTGCCAGAGAAGAGGCTGACATTGTGCCCTATTTTCCCCCGCCCCAAGCTGCTGCTGCACAGTGCCATCTTGACACTGGGGCTGCTGCAAGAGTGTTCCTGCCCCGGGAGCCAACAGCCACTGTGTCTCCCCACCCTAAAGGCTCCACTGCACTCAACAGTCCTGCAGCCCCTTGGAGCAAACAAGCCTGCCAATCTGCTCCCAAAGGAACAATGCCTGATCTACCATGTAACAAATTCCATTCCCTCTTGGCATGACACCAACACAGCTTGTTCCACCTCCAAAGGTGGGGAAGCAGCTGAGCCGCCAGTCAGCCAGCCCTGCACTCCCTTGGTGCGGTGCATGAAACGGCCTGCCACCCTCCCTCAGGGAAGCAGTCCAAGCTGCCAACTCCTGCAGCCCAAGTCGCTGAGGAACTCACACACATTGTAAATACTGACTATAGCCGAAGAAACTACGCAAAGACTGCACTACTGCACCTACTCAACACCAAAGCTAACAAATCCAACACAACCAACGCCATAGGACAGATTTTCAAAATTACATTAAGTGTGTTTTCTGACTATAATGAAATAAAACTAAAAATCAGTAACAGGAGGAACTCTTTAAGCTATACAAATACATGGAAATTAAACAATATACTCTTGAACAACAGAAGGGTCAAGGAAGAATTTTTCTTTACATTTAAAAATTTAAAAATTCTCTGATACAAATAAAAATGGAAACACGATATACTAAAACCTATGGGATACAGCAAAAGCAGTTGTAACAGGGAAGTTTAGAGCAATAAACGCCCACATCAAAACATCAGAACGATCTCAAACAACGTAACATTACATATACTTCAAGGAACAAGAAAAACAACAACCGACTGACCCAACATTAGCAGAAGGAAAGAGGTGCCACAGAGCAGAAATAAATGAAATGGAGACTTTTCCAAAGTACAAAAGGTCAGCAAATAGAGTTGGTGCTTTGAAAATACAACAAACGTTAGGCAGACAAAGAAAAACAGAGAGAAGATTCAAATAAATGAATTCAGAGATTTAAAAAAGTAGACATTACAATGGATGTCACAGACTAAAAAGAACCATAAGACTATTATGAACAACTATACACCAAACAGTCGAAAAATCTGTGAAAAATAGACAAATATCTGGACACAGTCTATCAAAATTGAATCATGAAGAAATAAAAAGTATGAAGAGACCAATAATAAGACCGAAGCAGTAATAAAGTCACCCATCAAAGAAAAGTCCAGAGCCTGAAGGCTTCACTGCTGAATACTATGAAACATTTAAAGAAGAACTAACACTAATCCTTTTCAAAGTACTCCAAAAAACTGCAGAGGAAGAAGTCTTTCAAACTCATTCTACATGGCCAGTATATCACCCTAATAGGAAAACCAGAGAAGGAAACTTTAGGCCAATATCTCCAATGAAAAGTCATTCACCGTAATCAAGTGTAATTCATCACAGGGATGCCAGGATGGTTTAACATATGCAAATCAATAAATGCGATGCATCACATTAACAACATCAAGATGATTTCAATACATGCAGGGAAAACACTTGATAAAAGTCAACATCCTTCAAAATAAAAACTCTCAACAAATTAGGTATAGAGGAATGTTTGTACCTCAACACAATAATGGCCATATATGACAAACCCACAGCTAACATAATACCTGAATAGTAAAAAAAAAAAAAAAAAAAGGAAAGCTTTTCCTCTAAGATTTAGAACAAGACAAAGAAACCCACTTTTATTCAACATGGGCAGGAGAAAGTATATTCAAACTGAAAAAAAAGAAGAAATCCAATTGTCCCTGCTTATAAATGGCATAATCTTGAAGTTATAGAAAATCCTGAAGATTCCACCAAAAACCTCTTAGAAACAGTAAGTGAATTCAGTAAAGCATTTCTATATATCAATAGCAATGATATACAGAAAAAAAAAATCAAGAAAGCAATACCATTGCTATATATCAATAGCAATGATATATATGAAAAAAAAATCAAGAAAGCAATACAACTTACAAGAGCTATTTTAAAAAATCCTGTTAATATGTTTAGCCAAGGAGGTGACAGCTCTCTACAAGAAAAACTACATAACAGTGATGAAAAAAATTAAAGAGGACACAAGTACATGGAAAGATACTCCATGTTTATGGATTGGAAAACCTGATATTGTTAAAACATCTATATTACCCAAAGTAATCTACAGATTAAATGCAATCCTTATCAAATTACCAATAACATTCTTCACAGAAACAGAAAAAAAAAATCCTAAAATGTGTACATAACTACTGAAAACCCAAAACAGCCAAACCAATTTTGGAAAAAAAAAAAAAGAAGAAGAAGAACTGGTGAAGAAAAGAAAAGAAAGCTGGTGGCATCAGACTACCAGACTTCAAAATGCACAGTTTTAATAACCAAAACAGCATGGAACTAGCAGAAAAACAGACACACAGATCAATGACACAGAATGGAGAACACAAAAGTAAATCCACACAGCCAGCTGATTTTCAACAAAGATACCAAGAAGACACTTTGGGGAGATGGCAGTCTCTTCAATAAATGAACCTGGGAAAACTGGGTATCCACATGCAGAAGAGTGTAGCTAGACCCCTCACTCTTACCATATATAAAAATCAAGCCAAAATGGATTAAAGACTTAAATTTAAGATCCGAAACTATGAAACTACTAGAAGAACACACAGGGAAAGTGTAGTGTAACTACAACAATAAATTAAATATTTACAATCACAGGTAAACAATCATCTACTTCAATTCATTTAAAAATTTATATAATTACCATGTTTTCCCCTTTAAAAAAACTTACTTTTTAGACATTTCATTGAAAAATTAGGCTTTCATATAATCAAGATTGCCTTGAATTCAACTAAACACAAATGTTTTCTTTTTTTTTTTTTTTGAGACAGAGTCTCGGTCCTGTTGCCCAGGCTGGAGCGCAGTGGCATGATCTCGGCTCACTGTAAGCCCCGCCTCCTGGGTTCAAGCAATTCTCTTCTCAGCCTCCCAAATAGCAGGGATTACAGGTACCCGCCACCACACCCGGCTAATTTTTTTGGACTTCTAGTGGAGATGGTTTCACCATGTCAGGCAGGCTGGTCTTGAACTCCTGACCTCAGGTGATCTATCCACTCAGCCTCCCAAAGTGCTGAGATTACAGGCATGAGCCACTGCGCCCTGCTACATGTTTCCATAAAATTGTTCCAGCTTCTGTGTGGAAAATGTATTATTGAGTCGGGGGAGTTGAAAGACTAGACGCAGGAAGCCAGTGTCAGAACAGAGAAGAGATGCTGTTGGCTCAGTTGGGGCCGTCTAGATGGAAAGAAGTAGATAAGCAGGGGACCATCTTTTGGAGGAAGAGATTATATGACTTGTTTATTAACTGGATGAATGATAAGAAAACAATATGGGTTACTCAAAAGTTTGGGCTTGCGTAACTGGATACAGTGTTGTTGAATGTTTTTGACTACTACCGAGTAACTGGATAGAGTGCTACTGAATGTTTTTGACTCCTAGTCTGGGAGGTAGGATGGAGTTGGGAAGCATATTTGATTTGTATATGTTAAATTTAAAACTCCTCTTGGGCATGCAACTGAGTATGCTAAGACAATATAAGCCTGGAGTGGAGAAAAGGTCATCTAAGCGCATATCAGCACATAGTGTCTGAAGCCACAGGATTAGACGAAATCACCTAAGGACAGTGACGAAAGAGGAAAAAAAGAAGGCTCAGCACATGAAGCAGAAAGCAGAAACCAGCAAAGAAGAGACTGACGTGGGAAGAAAGCAAGGAACGTACATCAAGCCCCTATTATGAACCCTAAAACTACAAAGGTAAACTCCAGTTTAAATTTCCAAGTGGAATCAAAGCATTCTACTTCCCTTTTTCACATATTCCCAACGGAAAATTACATTAGCCCTAAAAACAAGAAATTGTATCATTCAGTCAGAACCATTCAAAAACTTCTTAACAGTGATGGTACAGATTAAATGGATTGAGAGAGGGCCCAAGAACAGGTGAAGGAAAATGCTGACCGGACAGTAGGCAGAACCCCAGCAGCACCGCAAGCCCAAAACGGCAAGGGGACAAGACACATTGAGGCTTTAGGGCTGATGGGACATGAGGTTTCTCGACCCTGTGAACAAAGGAACTGGGTCCCAGGAAACCTGGCACAAAGGTCATGTTACCTAAAAAGAGAGGGACTGCAGGGAGCCTGAAGGAAGGACATTGTTTAAAGGAAAGAAATGATTTGATGAAAGCGGCATTTGGGGAATATTAACTGACAGTGGCTAAGCTAATGAATGCGAAAAGGAAGACAAACAGGCAATTAGGAGTTACAGGTGTGCAGGTGAAGAGGCAAAACAGAAAGAACACAAGAGAGAAGAAGTGGCTGCTTGGAAATGGTTAGGAGTGGAAGACACGTTCCAGGAGTATACGTGGAAAGAGTGACCCGTTTACAGTGTGTAAAGTCAGTTATACAGGCTTCAAAAATTGAGAGTTCACCCTCCTTGCTTTGACTTAATTAAGTTTCTCCTTGAAGATGCCACCACACCAATGCCCCTAGGCCACCCTTACTCCCTTCGAGTTCTACCGAGGTCTGCGTGCCCATCAGTGGCCTATTCCACTGCCTGTTTCTACTTCGGATCTTCTCATGCGCAGGATGCTACTAGAATGACATGTGAACTGTAGACATCCATCCCATTTGAATTCATGCTGGTTCCACACTGAGGCCACACGCTGTTTACAGAGACTCACAACACTACAGTTTCTCCTTGCTTCACTTCACTCTAAGTCCATTTTTATCTCTTTAATGCATATTCTTTAATTTGTAACTGTTTTCCCCCATGCAGAAACAATTTGTACTTTAAATAGGGAACAAATTTTTCCTCTCTTCCATCTCCCTGCCAGAATCCTCAGCAAACTCATCATCCAATTCAAAGCCTCTGTTTGTAATTAAAGCTATTGTCTCTCAGCTTATGGTGGCCAGGGGATAAATAAGTTTGGGTCCAAATTCAAATCACAGTGACCCCAGCGCACCTATAGACCTGCTCTGTAATTAGTTCTTCAGTTCCTAAATATATAACTGGAACAGACAACTTAGCAACTAGAAGAATCCATATGTTGGCTCTCTGGTCTACCTCCACAGAAGCAGGCTAGTGTGGTAAGAAGAGATAAATGGAAGTCTGGAACATCCCCTCTCTCGGATGCCATGTCAACATAAAGCCAAATCATAAAAATCAGTGTCAACAGCAAAAACTTAAAACATGTAAGGGTGATAACAGCTATCATTTCCATTTAAAGTATTTGTTCAACAAAACAGACTGTACTGGAAAAAACTAAAAATACAGAGTCTATTTGGCCCCTACAACATCTTAGAATGTGACTGCGGTGGGTCTCGAAGAATGACAGCAGATGATCCAAAATGCAAACATGTGACTCCAACTGCAGCTGCGATTTAAGATGTAGTATTTCTACTGGAGCAAATCATCACAGCCCTGGCTTCTTGGGTACCATTGACTTCGCAAAGGTTCATTTCTCCGTGTCAACTTGGAAGATCCACCAGCATGAGCCTGCTGTTGCCCATCAGGGCAAACAGTTCATGGTCACTGCCTTGCCTCAGAGCTGTGCTAACTCTGCTACTCTTGGCCCTAAAACACTCTGCAAAGATCTGGATCACCTTGACATCCCGCCAAACATCCACCTGTAGACTATTTTGATGACATTAAGCTGGTTGGACCTGAGGAAGCAACAGCAGCAAGTACTTTTTAGTTGGCTTAGTAAGATACACGAGAGAGCAATCAACTCCACAACAGTTCGGGGGGCTACCACTGCAGGGAGGTTTCTGCAGCTCAATGGTCTGCATCACGCTGGGACATCCCTCCAGGTCAAAAACAAGCGACTGCACCTTCTACTGCCTGTAACCAAAACAGACGCACGAGGCTTGGTGGGTTTTTGTGAATTAAGAGGCAGTACATGCCACCTTTGAATGTGTGCCTCATTTTCTGAGGAATTCACAAACTTGCTAGTTTTGAATGGAGAAGGAAGTAAAGGCTCTGCAGCAATTCTACGAGCTGCTTGGCCACTCAGGCCTTGTGACCTAGCGTATCTAGTACTACTTGAGACCCTATGGCAGATGGAGGCCCCGGGAAGCATCAGTAAGTGAATCACAGCACACATCTGTGAGGCGTAAGGGCACAGCCACATTCTCACATGTAGATTACTATTCTCCTTTTGAGAAACAGCTCCTGATAGAGGATGAGCATTACTAGTGAAACCAAATGATCACGTGATCTATCATTAACCTGGCACTACGTTAAGTATGCGAAGCATTAAACCATCATCAAGTGAGTCAATCAATATGAGACTGAGCTTCAACAGGTCAAAAAATAGGGCAGTAAATTGCATGAATAGTGGCTTAGATTCCTTCCACATATACTCCTCTGTGCTTTCTCCTCTCAATCCTGATTAAGAATTGTTTATGACCAGCTGACTGACAAAGAAAAGCACCAAATCTGGTTAGTGAACAGCTCAGTACAATACACTGGCACCAACTGAAAGTGGACGACTGCATTACCAGCTTAATCAGAAGTGTCCCCGGAAAGAGCATCCTCCCAGTGAGCAGAGCTTCAAACAATGCATTGTGTTACACCCTCGGTTTGCACTGAGTTACAACTCAGATATATGCTGATTCTTGGGCACTGGGGCTAACAGCTTAGCAGGATGGTCAGGCTCAGAAAGCTGGGGAATTTGAAAACTGGTACAAGAAGTTCTGAGAAAGACGCATATGGGTAAACGTCGCAGAATGAGCACATGCATGTTCACTAACGGGCATCCGCCTGAGAGGAGGCTCTCAAGAACCAAGTGGACAAGATGACGTTCTACAAACGTCAACAAAGACTCCTCCTCCAGCCACCCAGGGCTTGCTCAATGGGCCTGTGTACAAGGGAGCCAAGTGGCAAAGACGGAGGCTGTGCAAGGGCTCAGCAAAAGGAATGTTCCTCGTAACATATTAATCTGCATTTCACTGATTACTAATGATGCCGAGTACCTGCTCACGTCATTATGAACCTCTTCATAGTACACCGATTAACTGTTATATATGATGCAAAATGTTACAGCTTTTGTTAGCATATAAATTTTATTTATGAATTTTGGGAGATGAAAAGTTTCTAATTTATATGTAGCCAAACTATCAGTATTTCCTTTTACGGTTTATTTCATTGCCCTTCTACTCAGAAAAGCTTTCTTTGCCCATATTTAAACATATTTTCTTCCAGCTGTTTATGGCTTCTTTTTGGTATATAATTCTTCAATCCATCTGGAATCGACATTCGTATGGTATAAACAGAGAAAATAATTTTTCCCCACACTAACCAATTATCCAGAGCAAATATTTCTTTTTAAAAGATATTTATTTAAAATCAAAGCAGTTTTGTTTATTTAACTTTTGGCTACATTATTAGCAATATTATGGGAAAGGATAAAAAATACTCCAGGAAAACCTGATCCATCGGGAGCCACCAACATTTCAGGCTCCTGGCAAACCTATACAATCAACTTACAAGACGATTCATCCTCTAAAAGGATTTTCATTTTGAGAGATGCATAAGGCCCTATTTTATTGCCTGTCACAGTAACACGAGTGTGAAGCCATTTGGAGAAATAGGTGGACATTTGTGAGCCATGATATCATTTTTATCTGATCCTGACAGCTCAATTTCCCTACCTGTCTCATGCCAGATAGATTTCAGAGCTGACATCATAGAAAATGTGCTCAAATGTAATCCATAAAAGGCCAATGGTGAGGATAGTATGCAGAAAAACATTTGCATAATGGAGCATAGGTCATCCTGGGCCACTGATAGGAGGCTTCCGTTCTCAGGCAGATGGGCAGCTCTGTGATTTGTTCAGGACTCGGTAGCTAGTGCAGTTTCAAGGGACACGTAAGGAAGGGAGAACAATTTCCCGAATAAACTCATCACAGAGAATTTTAACAACTCTCTAGCCTGAAGGCTGGCTCTCTTTTGCATGCCTTCATTTTATACTCACATGAATATAATACCTGGGCTGCAAACACAAAGGAACAACTACTATTTCCCATAGTCTGCACCGGCTGCTATTCGTTTCTGACAATAATTTATATGACTAAATTTAATCTAAGTGAACTTTCATGGCCTCAAGGATCCCCTCAGTCCTTCAAAACCAACTGGTACCGAATGCTAACATTTCCTTTAGTTTGTTTTTCATTTTATATGTACATATACATATGCATATATGCATATATATTTATATATACAATTACAGGAGTGAAACATGCTTATTATAACAGCCTAAAAATACAAATGAGTAATGATAAATGATCACCCTATCACATCCTCCTGAGATAACCAATTTGGTATTATTCTTCCATGCCCTTTTTTTTTTAAATGAAACTGTATACAAACACATGCAAATAGAAGTTTTGCCATTTTTGCTTTACATAAATAACTTCATAATTAATACATAGCTCTGCCCTTGCCTGTTTTCCACTTATCTATCTACAGTGAACATTCTCCCAGGTTAATCAAATGCCTCATTTATATCACAGGTATACCATTATTTGCTGACGTATTTCAACACCAATGGATGCTAACTATATTTCTAGTTATTCCCCACCTACAAACAATGCTGCATTGCATAACCCCGAGCACATATCCTCAACAATTCAGACTTTTATTTCCAGTGTCTAAATCAGACGCAAGCCTGTTAAAACCAAAGCAATGTGTATCTTTCATAGTCACAGGTTTTTTCCAAATCACTAATATCATTGTTTTTAAAGGGTTGCAGCAAGTCACATTTCCTCAGGCAGTATTCAAAAGCCAATGTGAAAAGTAGGCCAGCTAACTACTATACCACCAACTCGAAAAGTGACTGTGGTTTTCCAGTTCTGCCAAAATGGAGTAGGATCAAAATCAGCACAGGAAGACTTTGAAAGGCAGAAAGACGGCAGACTGGCTACAGAACGAAGGACTTGAGGAATGACACGGCAGCAAGTCTTCTTACTTTCTTATTGCCTCTGCTACATTCCAGCAGGTGCTACACAAGCCTCCCATGCAGAACTGCCTCTCATAAAAACTCTAAGAAAAGCCTGTTTTCCCTGGCCAAAGAACCAATGAAAAGACGTCCTAACAACAGGAACCCTTTCCGGCAATACCTGCCTTACTCTGGCAGCAGAAAATCACATACAACCCTTTCCTTCCCAGTCCTCCACAGTTTTGGTGGGACCATGGGAATTCGACCTTCTACCTTTACCCACCCCCAGGGACACATGTGGCCCACTCCGTTCCCCAACTGAGCAGTATGGGCAAAGCTAATATTCCATCCCCTGCCCAGTAGAAGCAGTCAACAATTATCCAACTCCCCTGCAGGGGTAGTGACTGTAAGACTCAGTGAGAGCTGACCCCTCCATTCCCCGCCCAACAGAAGCAGCCCATTCTTTAATTTCCCTGCTGTGACAGTATTAAGGTGTCTCAGTGGAGAGCTACCTCCCATTCCAACCAGCTGAAGCAGGCAATGGTCTGATTCCCCTACAAAGCTGGTGTCAGTGAGGTCCGGCAACCGGCAACAAAACCCCCACTCATCAGCAATGAGACTTAATGACACAGAGCAAGATGAGGACTCAAGACCGAGGCAAAACGTCACTCGTCAAAACGAGAACCAAGAAAATCGCATGAATCAAAAAAGACCATCAACACGTACTATACCAGTATGAATCAGATGCTAGAATGATCAACAAAGATTTCAAGGCAGCTATCACAAAAATGTTTCCAGAAGCGTTACAAATGCTCTTAAAACTAATGAAATTGTTTAAAATCTTGGATGAGGAAAAAGGTTATAAAAAAGAACCCATGTACAATACAGAACTGAAAAAATACAACAACTGAAATAAAAACCTCACTGGATAAGCTCAACAGCAGAGCGTAGACGACAGGTAACAGAAACAGTAGTCATAAGCACAAATAAATGAAACTTTCGAAATCTGAAAAGCAGAGAAAATACAGACAAAAGAAAAAATAGAGTCTCCATTTACAAATGTAACAAAATAGCTTACATTCATATCATCAGAGTCCCAAAAAGAGAGAGAAAATGGAACTGAACAAGTTTCCAAAGAAATCACGCCCAAAAAATATCCAAATTCAACATAAAGCTATAGATTCAAGAAACTGATCAAACTCCAAATAGGATAAAACCAAAGAATCCACACCGAAGATATAATTAAACTTCTAAATCCTAAAAGCAAAGAAAATACCTTCAAAACACAGAAATAACACATTACTTATAAAGGAGTACTAACTGAAATAACAGATTGGAAACCATGATATGAAACCACAGGGGACAGAAGAAAGTAGAAAAATGTTAAAGACTAAAAAGAAAAAAAAGAAAACGTTCACCACAACTAAATGCAGTAATCTTTAGGAATAAAGGGCGAAGCAGATTTCTCAAAGAAAAACTAACCATTTTTTTCAACAGCAAACCTACCCTTAATTATGTCTAAAGAAAGTTCCCTAATCCTAAAGAAGTGATAATAGAAGGCTAAGAATATGAAAAAAAGAACATCAGAATGGGTAAGTTAGCAGTAGATGTAACAGTCTACTTCTAGTAAATGTCTTAAATCATATTTCATGATTAAAAGCAAAGAATATAACACCATTTGATAAAATGTTCAATGCATGCAAAGAGAACATTCTTATGACATTTTTTTTTTTTGAGAGGAAGTCTTGCTCTGTTGCCCAGGTTGAAGTGCAGTGGCACAATCTTGGCTCACTGCAACCTCCGCCTCCCAGATTCAAGCAATTCTCCTGCCTCCACCTCCCAAGTAGCTGGGATTCACTAGAGAATTCTACAAAACATTTAAAGAAAAATTAACAATTTTTTTTTTTTTGAGACAGAGTCTCGCTCTGTCACCCAGGCTGGAGTGCAGTGGCGCAATCTTGGCTCACTGCAACCTCTGCCTCCTGCCTCTGCCTTCTTCATCAGCCTCCCGAGTAGCTGGGATTACAAGCACGTGCCACCACTCCTGGCTAATTTTTGTATTTTTAGTAGAGATGGGTTTTCACCATATTTGCCCAAGATGGTCTCAATCTCCTGACCTCTAGATCCACCGGCCTCGGACTCCCAAAGTGCTAGGATTAAAGGCAAGAGCCACTGTGCTCAGCCAAAAAAATTGACAAATTTTATAGTCTGTTCCAGAAAACAGAAACAGAGGGCATACATCACAACTCATTTTATAAGGCTAGCATTATATTAATACTAAGAGAAGGAGGGAGAAAGCAAGCAAGCAAACCACAGCCGAGTATCTCTCATGAAATGAAAGGTAAAAATCCTCAACAAAATATGAGCAAATCAAATCCAGCAAAACATAAAAGAATTAACACACTGTGACCATGTGAGATTACTCTAGGTATACAGCTGATGTAGAATATGAAAATCAATTAACATAATTTATTATGGCAACAGCTAAAACCATCATAGTAATTGATAGAGAAAAAGCATTTGACGAAATCCAACAACAATTCACGATGAGAGAAAAAAAAAAAAAAACTCTAAGAAAATTGGGAATAGAGAATAGGAATGAGAGTGACCGTCCTCCACTGATAAAAATCATCTACAAAAACCTGGAGTTAAAACCACACGTAATAGTGGAAGCCTAAAAATCCCTTCCCTACAAGGTCAGAAACAAAGCAGGAGCACCTGCTCTCACCACTCTTACTCAACACAGTACTAGAAATTCTAGATACTAAAGGCAAGAAAAATAAATAAAGGGCACACAAGAGAGAAAATAATAAAACTGTCCACATTTACAGATGACATGATTTGCTATGCAGAAAATCTCCTAGAATTTACCAAAAACCAAACAAAAAAAACCCCACCTAAAACTGATAAATGAGTTTAGTAAGGCTGTAGAAGATAAAATCAAAAAACACAAAAATCACATCAATTAAATGTGGAAACTGAAATTAATGATGCAATATGATTTATAATTGCTCCCCGCAAAAAAGAAATACTAGGTATATACTTAACAAAACACGCTAAAATTACAAAATGCTAATGAAAGGAGGTTAAAAAAAATAGATAAATGAAGAGAGACACCACGTTCAAGGATGAGCAGACAACAGGGTAAATGTATCAACTATCCCTGTGCAGATACATTAGTTTAAGGCAACCCCAGCAAGGTTTTGGCAAATATAAAGAAACTCATTCCGAAACTTATATGGACAAGCATAGAGATGCCAGAACAGCTAAAACAATCTTGACAAAGAAGAGTAAAAGAGGAATCACTCTGCCCAATATTAAGCCTTACTATGATCAGGCAATCTTAATGACAGTAATCAAGGCAGTGTTGTATTGATCAAGGAACAGACACACAGATCAACAGCAAAGCTCAGAGAGCCCAGAAGTAGCCCCACACAAATACGCCCACATGATTTTTGACAAAGTACAAAAGCGATTCAGTGCAGGCAAGATAACCTCTTCAACAAGTAACACCAGAGCAATTAAATAATTACAGGTGAAAACCAAAATCAAAAAGAAAACCTCCAATTAAACCTTAAACTTTATATGGAAATTAACTCAAAATGGATCACAAACTTAAATGTAAATCATATAACCATAAAAAATTAAATGTAAAGCATATAACCATATATGTATACCACATGGTATAGATACATGGTCTCTGTGGGGGGTGTGTGTGTGTGTGTGGCCTCTATATACATATGGTATATATACATGGTCTCTATGGTATATGTGTAGGTGTATACATATGGTGCGTGTGTGTGTATATATATATATTTATACATATACCATATGTATATAGAGGCCACATATACACACACACACACACCATAGAGACCATATATGTACACACACTGTGTATATACATATAAAATTTCAAAACGGCAATACTTATATACTGACAAGAACACTGAATGCGGTTTAAGGTTTCTTAATGGGATTTTGGTCACTAAAATATATTACAACAGAAATATTCTGCCATAATACTGTGATTTAAAAGCACTGACTTTAAATATCCCTTCTCTGGGGAATCATACCACAAACTTGACACACAGACTGTTTTCAATTTTTAAAGACCACTTTATTTTTATCATTTTTATTTTTAACATTATATAAAACATTTACATGGTTCTTAAGTGTGGCCCATAAAGCAAGTGCATCCAGAGAAGCATAGCTCGTTCCGGCCCCTGCACCTTCCTCATTCTCTTTCTAATCCCAAAAATTACCACTGTTAATTTACTTAATTTTCCATTCTGCCTTTTGTAAAATACTAGTAAAAGTACATATCTGCTCTGTTTTCACCCCGTTTCTTAGACAAAACGTATTAACAGTATGCTATGAATACTGTTCTACACCTGACTTTTATCAGGATAATATCTTGTAGATGACTCCATGGCTGTGTACAGACATCTTCCTGTACCTTTCCACAACTGTGCAGCCCTCCATTCTGGGGACTGCGGTGGTTAGCAGAGTGCTAAAGATGCCCCCACCCGCCAAGCCCCATCCCAGTATTCAATCAAACACTAATCCAGATACTACAAGTGGTCCTCAACTCACAATGATTCGACTTGCAATTTTATGATATTTTAGCTTGTGATGGTGTAAAAGCAATATTCAGTAGAAACCATACATGGAATAACCATACAACCATTCTGCTTTTCACTTTCAGGGTGGTATTCAATAAATTACATAGATATTCAATACTTTATTATAAAACAGGCTTTGTGGTCATGGCACAGTGGCTCATGCCTGTAATCCCAACACTTTGGGAGGCCAAGGCAGGTGGATCACTTGAGATCAGGAGTTCAAGACCAGCCTGGCCAACATGGTGAAACCCATCTCCACTAAAAAACCAAAAATTAGTCGGGCGTGGCAGCATGCACCTGTAATCCCACTTTGTGTTAGATGATTTTGCCCAACATAGGCTAATGTTAGTGTTCTGGGCACATTTGAGGTAGGCTGGGTTAAGCTATGATGTTCAGTAGGTTAGATGCATTAAATGCATTTTTGACATGACATTTTCAACTTCTGATGGGTTTACTGAAATGCAACCCCATTGTAAATCAGGGAGTATCTGTTCTAGGAAGTGAGTTCAAAGGCATCATTAAAGTCCCAATTCCATTCATCTTAACACACATAGATTATCTGAGTGAGCCTAATCTAATCAAGTGAACATGAAAACTCATTTTCTCTGACTGGGCGGGGGAGGGAAGTGAAAGACATTTGAAGCATGAGGGGATGAGTCCCTGCTTCTCGGGGCATGAAAGGCACTCCCGCTGCCACCAAGAGAAACAAACAGGTATGCAGTAAACTGTCAAGGAAGAAGAAGGACGGATTCCTGGAGTTGAGCATGAACTCCAGGCAAACACCAGCAAGAAAGTGAGGATGGCAGTCCGCAGACTGCAAGAAAATGAATTCTGCCAATAATCAGTGAGCTTGGAAGAGGACCCAGAGCCTCAACTGAGAATCTCAGCACCAGCCAACACCTTGACATTAAGTATGTGAGATGTGAGCAGAGGATCCAGTTACACCAAGTCCAGACTCCTGGCCCATGGAAACCGTCAGAGTAATAACCAAGCATTGCCTTGAATCGTGGTGTCTGTGGGGATTTTCAACTCCCAAAATACAGACAAGGTAACAACATTGATCTGCTGTAGCCATCTTTCCCTCTGCTTCTGCCCATGTGGTCTTGTGCCTTTTCTTTTCTTTTCTAATTCTTTTCTTCTCCTTTGAGTACAGTATCAGAAGACAGCATGTTCAACCAGAAGATGACTGCTATTATTTCCTCAGTTGGAATTCCTCCTCCACCTGTTTTTTACTCCTCCTAAAATTCTTGGCACTTGGCACATGAGGTCTCCTGGACCTCCACCCATATTTCTTAGTGTTTTCTCTCAAGTTTCCATGTCTTTGTCATCAGCTCTAAATGGTTCAATGTGCCCTTTCATACTGCCTTTCAAAGCACCAATGCTATCCCTAGCAGAGGCCATTCTCTTTCAGTTCTAGAATTTCAAAAATTAAAAAAACCACTGTCTTCTCCATAGAGTTTTCAATGTTTGTTAAAGTTATTTTCTGTCTTTCATTAGTTCTGTCTCCATAAGAAATGCCTAGTCTGGCTGGTGTGGCAGCTCACCTCTGTAATCCCAGCACTTTGGAAGGTCAAGGTAGGCAGATCATTTGAGTCAGGAGTTGGAGACCAGCCTGGCTAACATGGTGAAACCCAGTCTCTACTAAAAACACAAAAATTAGCTGGGCATGGTGGCACACACCTGTAGTCCCAGCTACTGGGGAAGTTGAGACAGGACAATCACTTGAACCCGGGAGGTGGAGGTAGCAGTGAGCCGAGATCAGGCCACTACATTCCTGCCTGGGCCACAGAGTGAGACTGTCTCAAACAAAGGGAAGAAGAGAAGGGTGAAGGGAGAAGAGAGAAGAGAAAAGAAGAAAAGAAAAAAAAAAAGAGAAAAGAAAAGAAAGAGAAATGCCTGGTCTTCTTTCGCCTTCAAGTACTGTGTTTCCCTAAATGGGCTGGGACAAATCTCTGCCTAGTGAGTTCTTAATCTGTTCAGCACCCAATCGGGACAGGTGTGGCGAAGAAGCAGGTTAAGAGAGGCTGTTCTCTTCCAAGGCAGGAAGGTGGTGCGGTCTTTCTAAAACCTTATGGACAAAGACAGATTGGCCCACCACTGAGTTCTGCTAGAGATCTCCTGGTAATAAGCCTGCAGGCCCAAACCACCATATGCTGAAAGTATCTGCATTTTATACCCTACAGGAGCTCTGAGTTCTACTATTCACGCTGAGCTTAGGGGCCCAAGGACAGGAGCACCATCTCTGCCACACAGTGAAGGAAAAACGGAGCCTATCTTACCTGCCCTGCAAGGCTACGGTCACCGGCCAGACCCTCTCTCTACACTCCCCCTGCGTGTTGTGTTGCTCTGGAGAGTGGGAAGAATGCAGGTCAGGGTCAGGGCATGCCTGGAGACCACTATGTTCCCACCACTGCTCCAGCTTCTAAACATTTTTTCAGAGACAAGTCACAGCAATTCCCAGGGAGGAAGGACCACATGTGTCATATCCAGGCTCTGAAGGTGTACATGGTTCAGTTTCTTCCAGTTAAAGAGTTTCTGAAATTGAGGTTGCAGTAAGTATTTTAGACAGAGTCATCAGGGTGGCTCTCAGAAGTAACCCTTAGACAGAGACTCGAAAGACCTGAGGAAGCCAGCCATGCAAGCGTCTGAAAGAAGAGATCACAGGCGCAGGAAACAGCAGCCAAGAGGAGCCCTGAGGTGAGTGAAACAGGCTTAGAGGGTCCACAAAGCAACAGGCAAGCCATGGGCTGGAATGCAGCGTGCCCAGAGAGGACCGGGCAAGAACCAGAAAAGGCAGGACAGGGAGGACATGGAGGAGCGGGGTGTTATTCCAGAGTCACTGGATCCTGCTGGAGGGGTCCCAGCAGGGAAGGAGCGGGTGTTATTCCAGAGTGACTGGATCCTGCTGGAGGGGTCCCAGCAG
>NW_022437083.1:1149038-1153952 GCF_009761245.1 Sapajus apella
GAAGGAGGGGGCGTTATTCCAGAGTGACTGGATCCTGCTGGAGGGGTTGGAGCAGGGAAGGAGGGGGTGTTATTCCAGAGTGACTGGATGCTGCTGGAGGGGTCCCAGCAGGGAAGGAACAAAAGCTGACTCGCAGTGACTAAGTAGGTACACCAGCTGCTACATGGAAACCAGACTGTGAGAGCAAGAAATGATGTAACAGCATCCATTGAGAACGTTTTATGCTTATTCTTTCTCTCTTATTATTTCATTTTCTCCTTTTTTTCTCTCTTTTCTTGCCCTAACTCTGCACAGTAAAACTTTGGAGAAACTATGTTAGTTGTTCAGTGAAAAATGATGGTTAAACGCCAAGACAGATCAGAGGTAGCGAAGCCAGCAGTGAGGTCATTAAAAATACATAGACACGAGCAACTTCCACTTCTGGCCATAATGGTCTAACAGAAGCAGGATTCGCCCTCCCATCTAAAACAACCAAAAAATAGACAAAATATATGAAACATCACACCTCAAGACATCGGGCCTAAAACAAGGAAAAACAGTGATCCCTAAAAAATGAGAAACAAGGAGGTTTATTAGGAAATTCCAACCCTCAGCTGGATGTGATTCATCTACCATGTAACGACATGCTGAAACACAAAAATCAAGAATCTTACAGAAGGCTGCAAATGCCTTCCCAGTGACAAATATGCTCACTCAAAATCATATGTTCATGAGTTGATACTGTTATTTGGCAGTATCTATCGGCGTGAAGACATTTTCGAAGATAAAACACATTAAATCACATTAAAAATCAGCAGTAATAGAAGAACATTTGCAATTGATTTAATGATAAGGGCACTAACTTTGATCCCCAATTAAGCAAAATGTTATCTCCTCCTTCCCCTGAAAACAAAAAAGAATTCTCTTCTTCTCGTTACTAGCCCGGTATTACAAAAGAAAAATTTCATTCAATTATTAATGGTATACTTTTATGTCAATAAAATATACCATTTTATTTTATTGACAAAAGAAATAAAATGGTGGGCTGGGCATAGTGGCTCATATCTGTAATCCCAGCACTTTGGGAGGCTGAGGCAAGGAAATCACTCAAGCCCGGAAGTTCAAGACCAGCCTGAACAACACAGTGAGATCCTGTCTCTATCAAAAACTTGTAAAAATTATCTGAGCATGATGGCATGCACCTCTAGCCTCAGCTACTCAGGAAGCTGAGATGACAGGATCGCTTGAGCCTGGTGCAGGGCTCAAGGCTACAGTGAGCCGTGATTACACCACTGCACTCCAGCCTGGACAACAGAGCAAGACCCTGTCTCCAAAATTACACGCGGAAATTTGTTTTCCTGTTTGTTATATAGGTAGGTATATAATAGCTCCAATTTTGCCTCTTGATCCACAAAGCCTACTCTCTCACTGTTACTAGGAAAAAAATTTGCCAACCTCTAATCTAGATCAACCTCAGCAATACCAGGCTCTGCTCAGTACTCCAGAATAAGTAAAAACCTGGATCCAGAAACAGATATTAAACTAAATCTTCAGGGTTCCTCTGGGCATCAATACAGCATGGATCAGACGGCTCAGAGATGTTAATCAGAAAGCATCAGAACATGAAGCAAACTTGAGGAGCATCTAGAACAGCTCCTCCTTTTAGAGGACAGAGTTACAAGCCAGGAGAAACACCTGTCCTTCCTAGGACCAGTCCATTAACTCTTGCCCCCTACCCTGCTCCTCCTCCTGAGCCTTCAGCTGCTTATTCCAGTCTCTTACAATATGGAAAATTACAACCAAATCGCTGGTCCAACATTGACTCCAACGGTACAAACCAGAACCATCTCAACACCCTGCCTTGGATTGTTCTCAGATCTAGGGCTGTACTGGCCCATTCTCACACAGCTGTGAAGAAATATCTGACACTGGGTAATTTATAAAGGAGAGAGGTTTAATTGATTGACGTTGCTCAGGAGGCCTCAGGAAACTTACAATGATGGCAGAAGGTAAAGGAGAAACAGGCACCTTCTTCACAGGGCAGTCGATGGAGTGGGTGCCAGCAGGGGAAATGCCAGACGCTCATAAAACCATCAGATGTGGTGAGACTCACTCATTATCACAAGAACAGCATGTGGGATGATCCAATTACCCCCACTTGGTCCCACCCTTGACACGTGGGGATTACAGGGATTATAATTCAAGGTGAGATTTGGGTGGGGACAAAGAGCCCAGCCATATAAGGACACACCAGACATTTCCCAGCCTGCTACGGTTCCAGAGGTCCTCTCTTGGTCCTCAGCACTTCCAAGCTCAGATTACAAGTGAAATATTAAACCCCTGGGAAAGCCCTTAAAAACATTCAATACCAGATACACAGAGGCCAAGAAATACCCTAATACAACAGGCTCTAAACTGAAGTTACTAATGAAAACATCAGAGAGGATCTTACCTTGCTTGGCAACTGAGCAGCAACATCTCACGGTTATAAATCAAAATATACAGAAGAACCAGGAAGGCTTTTGCTCTAATGTATGTTGAAGGGCTGTCAAGTAAATGGATAATTGTGGAGACAAAATCCTGTGGAAGACATTTAAAATTTTTTTTGAGAGAACATTAAAAAAAAATGGGCAGTCTCAATTCTCAGAGTGAACAGACTGTAAAATCAAGCAGATGGCAGGAAGTAAATAATATCAACTACTGTTTTCACATTCTCAATTTGTGCCAGATCCACAATTAAATCTTATATCTCATTTAAACCTGAAAGTCATAAAAACTTGACAATATTGTCCCCACTTTAAAGAGAAAAATGAACACTGAAAAGTTAAGCATTGTAATACCCAACTTCAGAGTTGGATAAAATCCAGGCCGGTTGAATGACAAAGGCTGGTTACTCAATCACACAACTGGAAATGTGGCAGCAAAAATACAACTGTCAGTCACGACTGCATGCAGACAGGAGTCTCTAAGAAGGCCTGCATGTAGAGAGATCATATCTCTAGTCTACACATCTGAGGGCTTAACGGACATAAAACAAAATCAGTACTCAGTACACGACACAAAGAAACGTATACTCCTACAACACTCTTTAATTAAAGGTATAATTCAACACAGAGGAATAAGTATTGACAGTGAATACTGCTACTTTCCCTTTTAAAAGACTATACATAACTTCTATCAATATGTAAACAGAAAACAGACACACACGCACACACATGATTACTGAATGTAAGTAGTCAGAAATACGGAATCATAATATCAGCAAGATGGCTACAGAGAACAGGAATACATAAGTTCCCAAGAGAGCTTAACAGAGACCAGCACCTAACAGTAACGCTGTGTGTCCAAGGCAGATTTAAGAAGCTCATTTTTTTTTCTTCCTTTTTGCCACACTCCAATCCTTTTGTATTTGGTGCTACGTTTCCAGGTAGGAAGAATTTACACAGTCATGTATATGCCATGTAAATTCGATGCTACTTAAGGATACAAACATATCTAAGCATCGGTCTTACCTAGTTCCTGACCAAAGTGTCAAAGCCAAATTATTCATCTCAGGTTAAAAAAACAAATCAATACAGAGTCATCCTTGAGTAGAATATTTGTTTTCTACCTTTCCTGCATGTAGACGTAGAAAATCCATTTCCCCAGAGTCCATTCCTGATTCTAATTTATCCTCTGTGGCCTAAGGACCACAATCACACGTTTGTTTCCCTCATCAATACCACCCCCAACATACATACACATAATTCCAAAGCCATTCATATTTCCAGCATTCATAGACTGAGAAACTTCCAGATTATAAGAGACTAAGAAGACATGATAACTGACTGAATTCTAGATCGGGAAGTTCTGTTCCCATAAAGGACACTATTGAGACAACTGGATGAGCTAACAACACTGAATCAAAGCTAATTTCTTGATTTTGAAATTCATAGCCGGTTTCAAGGAAACATTCTATAAGAGCAAATATAACTCACCTACAAAATATTCTCAATAGTCACACAACCATTAAAAAGAAGCTGAAACTCATCATGGCGTGTACGGTCCTTCATGACCTGGCTTTTCATTGCCTTTCCAAAATCATGCATCAAACCATCAACTCCACCAAACACCCTCAACCCTCACCATGAGGAAATTAAAAAAGGAAGATGAGAATACTGAACAAGGGAAAGCAGCAAAGGGAATCCCAGGATGATTCCAAGGTGACAGACTTCACCAGACAGCCTATCTGTGCGGAAGCCAGTCAAGAGGCCCTAGAGAACTCAGGAGGCATCAACTGGCAGACTATTTGAAGCACCTGAATGTAATTTGAAACACAAAGTTATGTAAACAAAGAAAGGTCCTAGATACCGATCTACACTAAATTAACAGACTGAGCACATATGCATGTTGGAACCTGTCCCATGTCCTACTTCAAAATAAACACCAAACAAATCTAAGATTTAAAAAATAAACACAAAATGATTCAAAGATCTAGAGGAGGCCATAGGAGATAGGGATGCAAACACATACACATACGTATATACATATTTCAATCTCAGACTGGGGAAATGTTCATAAATAATTTATTAGAAAGAACAAAATCAGCATGAGAAATGTAAATACAAAAAAAGGTTAAATGCTACATAGATATAAAACACTATAAAGAAAAAAACCATATAAACTACGGAATATATTTGCAGCATATTTTATGAATAAAGGGGTGATTTTCTTGATACATAAATATCAATAACTAAGAAAAAAACTAAAGAACTAAGAAAGTAAGAGCTGAGAAACAATGAAGCCGCTGATCTCTTCTGTAAGATTTATTGCCAAGGTAAAATGAGGAAACTGAGGCAAGTATAAGAAAATGAGAAGCTAATTTATTCAGCTCCTGGGTGAGCTTCTGTAGTCCAGGTAGGGGCTAAAGAAATTGTGCCCAGCTGTTTAGGTAAT
>NW_022437083.1:1154052-1172152 GCF_009761245.1 Sapajus apella
GACTTTGGGTAAATGGGCCTTGATTGGCTGTTGGGGAAACAAAGTGAAGGCAATCTTATTGGCTATTAAGAAGCAGGAAATACCTGGAGCTAGTGGTCATGGGTAGGTGGGCGGGACCTTGGGTAGGTGGGCCTTGATTGACTGTTGGGGAAACAAAGTGAAGGCAATCTTATTGGCTATTAAGAAGCAGGAAATACCTGGAGCTAGTGGTCATGGGTAGGCGGGTGGGACCTTGGGTAAGTGGGCCTTCCGGGGGCATACAGAGCAGACTGCTACCGGGCAGGGTCTGATGGGGCTTCTTTAAAAATTTTTCTGCAGGGTTTTTCAACAGCAGGCTGCAGGTTGGACGCATAATTTAGTGCTGAATGTGGGCTTGGGTCTGGTATGTGGAGGCGGGTACAGGTAAGCCGTGTGGCAAGGCCAGATAACGAGCTTGGGTGATGACACAGTTATCAGGCGTGGAGAGAGATGGATGTGTCCGTTTAACCCTCTGCGAGGCAGCCGGCCTTACATCTTCCACATGGAATATCACATTAACCAAAGATAATTTAAGGTATTTCAATTCATATAAAGCTATCCATAAATACCTATTTCATATAAAGACAACAAAAAATGAGAATCAAAAACTTTTCAGCTGATAAAAACTCTGATTTTACCTGCTAGGGCCTCAATGTTTTCGCCTGCCCCATTCAGACGTTAAACACGATACCCAATATAATACTGTTAAGAGGTGGAGCCTTTGGGAGGTAATTAGGTCATAAGGACTACACCTTATTAATGAGGTTAGTAGCCTTATAAAAGAGGCCAGGAGTGAAGTGATTTACCCCTTCCAACATGTAAGGACCCAGAGAAGGTACTATCTATGACAAATGGGCCCACACTGGACACCAAATCTGCTACTGCCTTGATCTTGGACTTCCCCGCCTCCAGAACAGTGAGCAATAAATTTCCATTATTTATAAATTACCCAGTCTACAGTACCTTGTTATAGCAGCCCAAACATACTAAGACACCGTTCAACCAAAACAAAAAACACAGCAAAATTGAGGGAGAGGTAAACTGTACTGGAACAGCTCAATTTGAAGGAACTATCATTAAACAAGCATTTACAGACATCAAAAAGGTCCAGGTTTCTTCGTTATACGAGACAAGGAGGTATAGACAATATTCCTTAGGAACACAGATGCAGAAACTCCTCAACGAAATATAAGCATGTTGATCCGGCAATATATTAAAAGAATAAAACATTATGACCAAGTGAGGTTTATCCCAGGAATCAAAGGCTGATTCAACATTTGAAAAACAATCAGTGTAATTCATCATAATTAATCGATGAAACAAGAAAAATAACATAACAATATCAATTACCAACCAAAAAGCATTTGACAAAATTCAACATCCATTCATAATTAAAAAAAAAAAAAAAGAAAAGAAAACTCTCAGAAACCTAGAAATACAAGAGGCCTCCTCAGTCTGAAAAATGGCAACTAGAAAAAAACCCTACAGCGAGCATCATGCTCAGTGATGAAAGACAAGATGTTTCCCCAGAAACTGGGAAGAAAACAAGGACGTCCACTTTCATCATCCATGATTCAGTATTTTACTGAAAGCTGTACCAGTGTAAGAAGAAAAATAAATAAAAGACATTTAGATTTGAATGAAAGAAACATTTGCAGACGACATGATTATCTTCGTAGAAAATCCCAAGGAATTTACAAAAAAGCTTCTACAACTTACAAGTGAGTTTGGCAAGATCTGGTATATTTCAATATACCAATAATGAACAATTGGAAAATAAATCGTTTTTAAAGTATCACTTTTCAATAGCTCCAGCCATAACAACAACAAAGAAGTATAGCTTTCACTCTAACAAAACATCTAGAGAATCTGTACATTATAAACTCCAGAGTAATGAGTACTGAAAAATAGTAATGAAAGAAAACTCTTCAGGCATATAAATAATGAAGAGACATTCCATGTTCACGCAGTAAGACTCAAGTTAGTCGTCAATTCTCCCCAAATTGACCTGTAGACTTAGTGCAGCTTCAATCAAAACCCCAACAGGATATTTTACAGATATAAACTAAGTTTAAAATTTGCATGGAAAGGTTAAAAAAAAAAAACACCTAGAATATGAAAACCTATTTTGGGGGATATGCAAGAATTACACATTAATTGTAAGACATAAAAAAAAACTATAGTAATCAAAACAATGTAGTATTGACAAAATAATAAACACATAGAACAAGGAAACAAAACAGAGTTTAGAAATACAGTCAATTCGTTTATGATGAAGGTTTATGACAAAGGTAACACTGGAAAAAGGATAACCACATCACCAAATGATGCTGGAACGACTGAATATCCACATGCAAAAATACTAACTTACACGCATTCCTCATGCAAATATTAACCCAAAAATGTATCATACAACTGAATATAAGTAAACGCCACCAAAATTAAAATTTCTCCTCTGTGGAGGACACACTGGAAGAAAAGACAAGCCAGGTACTGAGAGAAAATATTTGTACCCAGAATATACTAAAAACTCTCAAAATCAAAATTAAGAAAAAAAAATTGAATGAGCAAAATATTCAAACAGACATTAAACAGATACAAAGAAAATATGTATCTGTCAAACATATATACATAAGGATGCCCAATATCACAATCATTGCAGTAGCACAAGTTAAAATCATAGTGAGACGTAAGCATGGACTTAACAGAATAACTACCATGAAAAACGGTGCACATGTAGAGCGGCTGAAGGCTTTCATATGTTGCTAGAGGGAATGAGGAAATGGTACAGGAATCATGGAAAACAGTTTGGCAGTTCCATTAAAATGTTAAATAGATGCCTATCATATATGCCTCAACCATCCTACTTCTAAATATTTTAATGAAATAGAAACTTAAATTCACAGAAAACCTTGTACACAAAATTTGATAGCAACATGTATTTGCAATACAGATTAAGTATCCCAAATCCAAAAATCCGAAATCTGTAATGCTCCCAAATCCAAAACACTTTGAGCACTGACAGGATGCGAGTGGAAAATTCCACACATAAGTACTTAACACAAACTTCGTTTCAGGCACTGAAATTATTTAAAATATTGTATGAAATTACCTTGGTCTTATTTTATACAAGGTGTATATGAAACATAAATAAATTTTGTGTTTAGACTTGGGTCCCACCCCCCAAGGTATCTCATTATGTATACACAAATATTACAAGGTCTAAAAACACTGAAACCTGAAACACTTCTGGTCTCAAGCATTTTAGATAAGGGATATTTAACCTGTAGTCAAAAGCTGAAAACATGTTCTTCAATGTATACATGAATAAACCATGGAAGATCCACATAATAGAAAAGTACTCAGCAGTAATGAAGTATTGCTACACGCAGCGACATGGAGGAATCTCAGCCGCACCGTATTAAGTGAGGAAGCCAGCTGCAAAGATCATATGCAGCATGATCCCATTCATACGACATTCTGGAAAAGATCAAGCTACAGGGGCAGAGACGACATCAATGATTGCCAGCAAGTGGGATGAGGGTGGCTTGCCTAAGAAGAAAAGCAGCTCAAGGTCATTCTTTGGGATACTGGAATTGTTCTGTATCTTTCTGGTGGTGGTAACAAGAGCCTATGCATATTTTAAACCTCATAAAACTGTGTCTCCACAAAAGTAAATATTATTAGAAGTAAACTTCATTGTATATATATTCTAACATTAAAAAATATTGTATGTATATATAATATAGATGTATAATATACTGTTACAATTATATAAGATATATTATGTATATTATAGTACATGTGTACATGTATGTACATGTGTGTATACATGTATATGTGTACATACATATATTAATTACACAAACATACATGTACATATTTTATGCCATTCACAACAATGTATAACACAATGATTGTAGCAATAAATGTTATGCCTTAAACAGTATAGCAGCCACCTTTCTAAAGTAAAAATTACATAGGATACAAGAAGCAATCAAATATTTTATCATACCACTGTCAGTCCGAGACTTTTAAAAGAAGAAAAATGAGGATATAAAAGATGTAAATAACATAAACAATATATAAGATATTACTGGTAGATATGAGATTTTACATTCCAATAATGAAACATATACATTTTTCTAACCATAAAATGTTCCTTTAAATTGATCATATAACAGATCATGAAAAAATATTAACATATTACACAAAGTAAAAATAATTTTTATGATCACAATGCATTAAAACTAGAAATCAGGCTGGCACAGTGGCTCACACTTATAATCCCCGCACTTTGGGAGATTCAAGCAGGAGAATTGCTTGAGCTCAGGAGTTCCAGGGCAACACAGCAAGACGTCTTCTCTACTTAAAACAAATAATAATAATAATTAGCCAGACATGATGGCATATGCGTATAGTCCCAGCTATTAAATGGCTGAGGTGGGAGGATCAAGTGAGCCCAGGGGGTCAGTGCTACAGTGAGCTATAATCACATCACTGCACTCCAGCCTGGACAACAGAGTGAGACCCTGCCTGTCTCAGGGAAAAAAACAAACAAATAAAATCAGAAATTAATTAAAACATCAATAATCCAAAAGGCCCTTCTACCTGCAAAATATTTTTAACTCTGTATTAAACAAACCTTAAGAGAAAATAAAAACCAAAATTGCAGAACTTAAAAATACTGGATCTTACTCATTCTAACTACATTTTTGTAACCATTAACCACCTCTTTTCTCCCCTCCACTACCCTTCCCAGCCTCTGGTAACCATCATTCTATTCTTTATTTCCATGAGTTCAACCATTTTAAGTTTTAGCTCTATGCACCCACAAGAATTTAGAATGCTTTTTTTAATTTTAAAAAATAATAAGTAAATAAAATAAAAAGATAGCAGTAAAAACACTATTGTAGTAGCCTGTTCTCACACGACTATCAAGATATCACCTGAGACTGGGTAATGCAAAAAGGAAAGAGTTTTAATTAACTCACAGTTGCACACAGCTGGGGAGGCCTCAGGAAACTTACAATCATGATAGAAGGTGAAGGAGAAGCAAAGCATGTCTTACATGGTGACAGGAAAGAAAACCAGAGAGCAGGAAGAGCTGCACTTTAAAACCATCAGCTCTCATGAGAACTCACTCACTATCACAAGAGAGCAGGAGGGAAGCCACCCCGAGATCCAACCACCTCCCACCGGACCCCTCCCTCCACACCTGGGGATTACAATTCAAGATGAGATTTGGGTGGGGACACAGAGCCAAATCCTATCAGCTATACATGGGATATGATAAAAGTACAAATAAAAAAAATACAACCCATAATTATATTTGGAAATAAAATAATAAAAATACCTGAATCTCCAACATAAAAAGCTGAAACATGAAAAACAAAGTATGCCAAAATGAAGCAAGAAACGTGTAAGCAGTAATCAATGAGGTGGGAAAACAATTTTTAAGGAAAGTGATAAATCAAAATCCTGGCTCTGAAAAATGTCAACAGGCCGGGTGTGGTGGCTCACACTTATGATCCCAACACTTTGGGAGGTCGAGGTGGGCAGGCTGCCTGAGCTCGGGAGTTCATGACCAGCCTGGGCAACACAGTGAAACCCCATCTCTATTAAAACAAAAGAAAACAAAACAAAAATACAAAAAATTAGCCAGGCGTGGTGGCGCGTGCCTATAGTCCCAGTTACTCAGGAGGCTGAGGCAAGAGAATTGCCTGAAGCTGGGAGGTGGAGGTTGCAGTGAGCCAAGATCACGTCACTGCACTTCAGCCTGGGCAACAGAGCAAGACTCTGTCTCAAAAGAAAAAAAAACAATACCAACAAGCTAGGTAACTTACTAAAATCAAGAAAAAGGGGAAGACAGCAAAGATATACAAGAAAAGAAATGAAAAGAGGGAAATTACCATTGTCAGCTTCCATATAGTGGAGTGAAAGCTGCATGTCACCTATGGTAGCAGTTGGTATTTTATCATTGTATAATATTCCATTGCGTGAATACAGAAACATTTACATATCCATTCTACTCCTGGACATTTGGGTTATTTAGAGTTTGGGTCTATTATGAGCAAAGCTGCCATGGACATTCTTCCACATGTCTTTTTGTGAACACGTGCATTCACTTCTCCTGGGTATACACCTGCCAGGTATACGCCTGCCAGGAGGATCGCTACATTAAGAGGCGGGCATCTATCTAGCTTTATTAGAGACGGCCAAACGGCTCTCACAAGTGGCTGTACCTATCTACTCTCCACCAACATATGAAAGCTGCAATTGTTTCACAGACTCACCAACGCTTACTGTTGTCCGTCTTTTTCTTTTATTTAAATGTTTAATTCTGAGCTTAGAGCAAATATTAATAAACACACATGGCAGTGAATTCAGAAGAAACTTTCTAAAAAGTCTACTGCTACTCACTTGAAAGCAACCGAAAGGAAAATGCATTTCTTTTTCTTTCTTTCTCTTTTTTTTTTTTTTGGACACAACTGAGCAAACCTTCTGCAGGAAAGGATAATACATTTCTTATTCTAATCCATGAAGAATTTTCAAAGTATTCACGGCAAAGAAGAAAACCTATTTAAATCTCCCTGACAAGGAGCAAAACATAAGACTTTGGTATAAACAATGATAAACCAAGAAAATGAAAAAGTGTACAAATTTAAAGAAGATATAATCTTACAAGTGATTTAGCTATGCTTTAAAGATGTTCACTTATATTTAAATGCATTTTATTAAATTTTATATTAAAACAAACATTTTCTTAAACACTTAGATGCAGCACTTATAAATTCAAGTCCAGAAACACGGTAAAAGTACAATTGGTGCTTTTTCCTTTAGGGATACCACGTAAAGTAACTAGATGACCACAAAGACAATTACAGTGTAACTTTTGAAATCTCATTAATAAACAGCAACAAAAATACAAACCGTATTTAAAAAGTGGGTCAGGCATGGTGGCTCACACCTTAATGCAAGCACTTTGGGAGGACAAAGCAGGACTGTTTGCCACCATCCCGGGCAACACAGCAAGGCCCTGTCTCTACAAAGAAAGCAAAAAACTTACAAAAGAAATGTAGGCTTTGGACAGAGAACTGCAGATTTTTGTTGAGTGGTAAGAGGGCACTTGAATAAATGCAGTGGCAGTATAAAGTGCTGGCAAAGAATCTGAGCTTTGGAGTCAGTAAGACCTGAATACAAATGACACATTTCTTAACAAAATAACCACTGTGATTCAGTTTCTTCAACTTTAAAATAAAGTGGAGGAATTACAACGACACTTCTCATAGGGCTGATGTAATGACTGAAGGTTTTTGTCCAAATATATAATAAAAATATCATAATGCATAAATCTTCAGGAAGTATTCATTTAGGAGGACTTTTGGAAGATGGCTGAATAGGAACAGCTCCGGTCCGCAGTTCCCAGCAAGAGCGCCAGAAGACAAGTGACCTCCGCATTTCCAGCTGAGGTACCAGGTCCATCTGACCGGGACTGGTTAAACAGTGGGAACAGCCCAGGTGGGCAAGCCAAGGCAGGGTGGGACATTGCCTCACCCAGGAGGCACGAGGGGCCGGAGAACGCTCTCTCCCAGTCAAGGGAAGCCATTAGGGACTTTTCCAGACACTCTAGCATTCCAGCTAAGATACTGCGCTTTCCCATGGTCTACACAACCCGCAGACCAGGTGATTCCCTCTGGAGCCTACAGCATCAGTGCCCCAGGTTTCCAGCACAAAACCGGGTGGCTGTTTTAGTCTTGTGGCGTCTAGAATGCCAGCGAGACAGAATCGCTCATTTCCCTGAAAAAGGGGGTGAAGCTGGGGGCCAAGTGAGCTGGCTCAGCGGGTCCCATCCCCATGAAGACCAGCGAGCTAAGATCCAGTAGCTTGAAACTGTCACGGCCAGCATAGCAGTCTGAGCTCAGCCTGGGACATTGGAGCGTGGTGAGGGGAGGAGCGCCGGCCATTGCTGAGGCTCAGGTAACATTTGCTTCAACATTGCCTGTGTAAACAAATTGAAAAGCTAGCAGAAGGCAAGAAATAACTAAGATCAAAGCAGAACTGAAGGAGATAGAGACAAAAACACCCTTCAAAAAATCAATAAATCCAGGAGATAGTTTTTTGCAAAGATCAACAAAATAAATAGACCACTAGCCAGGCTCAAAAAGAAAAGAGAGAAAAATCAAATAGATGCAATAAAAAATGATAAAGGGGGTATCACCACTGATACCACAGAAATACAAACTGCCATCAGAGATTCAACACCTCTATGCATATAAACCAGTAAATCTACAAGAAATGGATAATTCCTGGACACTTACACCGTCCCAAGACTAAACCAGGAAGAAGCTGAATTCCTGAATAGACCAATAACAAGGTCTGAAGTTGAGGCGGCAATTAATAGCCTACCAACCAAAAAAAGTTCAGGAGCAGAGGGGTTCACAGCCAAATTCTACCAGATGTAGAAAGAGGAGCTGGTACCAATCCTTCTGAAACTATTCCAAACAATGCAAAAACAGGGAATCCTCCCTAACTTATTTTATGAGACCAACATCATCCTGATATCAAAACCCAGCAGAGATGCAACTAAAAAAGAAAATGTCAGGCCAATATCCATGATGAACATTGATACAAAAATCTTCAATAAACTACTGGTAAACCGAATCCAACAGCACATCAAAAACCTTATCCATCACAATCAAATCAGCTTCATCCCAGGGATGCAAGGCTGGTTCAACATCTGCAAATCTAAAAACGTAATCCACCACATAAACAGAATCAAAGACAAAATCACGATTATCTCAATAGATGTAGAGAAGGCCTTCAACAAAATTCAACAGCGCTTTATGCTAAAAACTCTCAACAAACTAGGTATCAATGGCTCATATCTCAAAATAATAAGAGCTACTTATGAAATACGCACAGCCAAAATCATACTGAATGGGCAAAAACTGGAAGCATTCCCTTTGAAAACTGGCATAAGACAAGGATGCCCTCTCTTACCACTCCTATACAACACAGTATTCAGAGTTCTGGCTAGGACCATTAGGTAAGAGAAAGAAATAAAGGGTATTCAAATAGGAACAGAGGATGTCAAATTGTCCCCATTTGTAGATGACATGACTGTATATTTAGAAAACCCCATCATCTCAGCCCAAAATCTTAAGATGATAAGCAACTTCAGCAACATCTCAGGATACAAAATCAATATGCAAAAATCACAAGCATTCCTATACACCAATAATAGACAGAAAGCCAAATCATGAGCGAACTCCCATTCACAATTGCTACAAAGAGAATAAAATACCTAAAAATACAACTAACAAGGGATGTGAAGGACCTCTTCAAGGAGAACTACAAACCACTGCTCAAGAAAATAAGACAGGACACAAACAGATGGAAAAACATGCCATGCTCATGGTTAGGAAGAATCAATATCATGAAAATGGCCATACTGCCCAAAGTAATTTATAGATTCAATGCTATCCCTATCAAGCCACCAATGACCTTCTTCACAGAATTGGGAAAAAACACCTTAAACTTCATATGGAACTAAAAAAGAGCCCGCATAGCCAAGACAATCCTAAGCCAAAAAACAAAGCGGGAGGCATCACACTACCTGACTTCAAACTATACTACAAGGCTACAGTAATCAAAACAGCATTGTACTGGTATCAAAACAGAGATACAGACCAATGGAACAGAACAGAGGCCTCACAAAGAACGCCACATAACTACAACCATCTGATGTTTGACGAACCTGACAAAAATAAGCAATGGGGAAAGATTCCTTATTTAATAAATGGTATTGAGAAAACTGGCTAGCCATAGGCAAAAAGCTGAAACTAGATCCCTTCCTTACATCTTACACAAAAATTAACTCTAGATGGAATAAAGCTTTAAACATGAGACCAGACACTATAAAAACTCTAGAAGAAAACCTAGGCAAAACCATTTAGGACATAGGCATGGGCAAGGACTTCATTACTAAAACACCAAAAGCAATGGTGACAAAAGCTAAAATAAATGGGATCTAATTGAACTTAAGAGCTTCTGCACAGCAAAAGAAACTATCAATAGAGTGAACTGGCAACCAACAGAATGGGGAAAAAATTTTGCGACCTACACATCTGACAAAGAGCTAATGTCCAGAATCTACAGATAACTTAAACAAATTTACAAGAAAAAAAACAAACAACCCCATCAAAAAATGGACAAAGGATATGAACAGACACTTTTCAAAAGAAGACATTTATGCAGCCAACAAACATACGAACAAAAGCTCATCATCACTGGTCATTAGAGAAACGCAAATCAAAACCACATTGAGATACCACCTCACGCCAATTAGAACCGTGATCATTAAAAAAAATCAGGAGACAACAGATGCTGGAAGGGATGTGGAGAAATATGTACATTTTTATATTGTTGATAGGTGTGTAAATTAATTCAACCATTGTGGAAGACAGTGGGGCGATTCCTCAAGGATCTAGAAATAGAAATACCATTTGACCCAGCAATCCCATTACTGGGTATATACCCAAAGAATTATAAATTGTTCTATTATAAAGACACATGCACAAGTATATTTATTATGGCACTGCTCACAATAGCAAAGACTTGGAGCCAACCCAAATGCCCATTGATGATAGACTCAATAAAGAAAATGTGGCACATATACACCATGGAATACTATGCAGCCATAAAAAAGGATAAGTTCATGTCCTTTGCAGGGACATGGATGAAACTGGGAACCATCATTCTCAGCAAACTGACACAAGAACAGAAAACCAAACACTGCATGTTCTCACTCATAAGTGGGTGCCAAACAATGAGAACACATGGACACAGGGAGGGGAGCATCACACACCAGGGCCTGGGAGGTGGGGGACTAGGGGAGGAATAGCAGGGAGTGGGAGGACTGGGGAGGGACGGCGTTAGGAGAAATAGCTAATGGAGATGACAGGGTGATGGATGCAGCAAACCACCACCACAGCACACATATACCTGTGTAACAAACCTGCACGATCTGCATGTGGACCCCACAACTTAAAGTATAATAAATAAATTTCTTCTTAAAAAAAGACAACAGAAAGAGGAAAACAAACATAAGTATATTTAAGACTCTAGAAAATGTAAAAGACTATTCATTAAATGATATCCTTACTTTATTTCTTGTACTAGAAAGACTCCAAATTAAAAATTTAAGCAATCTTATTATACATCTTTCAAAATGAATATATTATCTTGGAAAACGAATTGCAAAGAATCACCATCTTTATGATAAATAACATTTATCAATAAAAATGTATGTATGAACATGCCAATAAAACAACAAAATGGCATGAACAGGAAACAAGTGACAAAAGAAATCTAACCCACCAAAAAGCAAATGAAACCACGGCTGCTGTCACTAGTGGTCAAAGACATCCAAAGTTAGTGAGAATAAGAATCCAGTTTAAAATATGAAAGTGTGATGAGGAAAAGAATAATATCAACTACACGCTTACTCTAACTCGGGCACTGTGGTAGGTGATTTAAATATATTACTTCAATTATTCCTTTAAGGAAGATATTATTGGGCTTACAGGTGAGGAAACAGAAGCCTCAGGAAACCAAAACATTTTTGATACCTTCCCCTCCTGGGGGGACTTTCATCTCATACCAACTCCACAACTAGCAAGGCTTCTTCCAGGAAATAACACAACCACACAGGTATACACGGAATATGACAAAGTAAAAATGTGAGTTTATGCATTGATAAAAGACAGTGGAGGTAAATATGGATAATCTCAAAGCTAGTTAGGTGTTTGTTTTCTCTTTAAGTTTTCTTAATCTTAATGGTGTTTTAAGAGCTTGTTTTGAGATTCTAGCAAGGAAGCACAGCTACCTGTATATCCTTGACCAAAATATGGTCCTCCTCATCAAGGAAGGATCTGATCCATCACAGGGCTTTGGCAGCAACACACACTGAGCCTTAGGAAGGGAACACCTGCCTTGCCAGCCAGATACGCTGAATGAACCCTGGTGACCAGTGGGGTGACAGATGTCACAGCCAGGTTGCCTTCATATCCCTTAATGGTGTTTCAAAAATTGAAAGAGCTACTGGAAGTTTATCTATAGGTCCAAGCTAAGATGTAAACACAGTGTGCTTGGATAACCATGAAATATGTTCATTTCCATATTTATGTTGTTTCAATGGCTTAACAAAAGGGATTTGTCATCATACATAATTTTCCTGTATTCATTAGCATATGGATATAGATATTAATACTGTAAATTATGTTGTTTAGTGAATGGTTTAAAAATATACTTTTTGTCCGGATAAGTAAAATACAGTTGTTTAAAAAGTTGAAGCATGTTAATTTTCCTCATAAAAATGTATACTTGCAAGTTATAAAAGCTTGGCAAAATACAGAAAATTAGAGACAAAAGAAAAATCATCTTTCTTGAGATTTTTCCTTCTTTCATGACACTAATGAAGTATATGGGGAAAGGAGAAGTGGTAGAAGTGATGCTACATTACCTCCAAGGCTAGGTTGGCATGGTCATGTATACTCTACCTGGCCCTCTGGAAACAGTCACTCTTGGAACTCAGCCACCATGCTATGAGGAAGCCCAAGCAGCCTGTAGAGGCACACATACAATGCAACTGAGGCTCCCGACCTAAAGGCTGAGCCGAGTTCTCAGCAAACAGCTTGTACCAACTTGCCAGTCATATGAATGAGCCACCTGGAAAGGATATTCTCCAGTCCCATCCCAGATAACACAGCCTTACTCAAATTACAGATTTGTGAGCAAAATAACCTATTGTCCTTGTCTAAACCATAACCTCTTGGAGTGGTTTATTACACTGCAGTAGAAAAATAAAATGTAACTTAAGTATATAAAGAAACAAAAAAAATTCCAGGCACAAAAAAGTTTCAAACAGCAATAGACATAATTGAAAACACAGAACTGTTCAATAATAAGTGATAGATCTATTACTGTATTTCTTCTTGATATACAGATGCTTTTGAACTTACAATAAACCCACTGTAAGTCAAAAAAAATCATAAGTTAAGCTATTATAGATTAGGGACTATCTGTAGTGTTACTCAGCTATACTAATAAACTTGCAAAATCAAACTAATACGCTCATGATTTGGGGTGACGCAAACTAGACAAACTATAACAAATATCAGAAATAAAAGAAAGCACACAGATTTATCTGTAACACAGTAACTCTGGGTCCTTTAAGAAGCTGCAGCACAATTGTAGATCTAAGCCTAAAAACATCTTCTACCCTAAATAAATTCTCACTTAGTCATTTCAGAAAAAACGAATCAACAGTAATGGCTTTGACTCCCTACAACTGGTTGCCTAGGGTTCTATACTTACTCTGAAGCAATGTGTACCACGCCTCTAGAACAGTTTTAATCTCACAACACTCGAGGAGGGAAGATCACGGGCTGCCGGCAAACACTTAATGCCAAAGATGAGTAATCAAAACTACCTTTAGAGAACCAAAAATGACCTCAGGTCACTTCAGCTAGCAATCCACTATGTATTCAGCTTTGACTGAAATTCATCTTGTCATACCGCTCCACATACCCAAATATTACTGTGCAGAAAAAGAGCAGAGGCTATTTAGTTCTATAACCCAAATCACAGCACAAGTTTCTGTCCAGCATTCACAGCCAGAAGCAAATAGTATTCAGCAGTGGTTTCAGAGTGGGTATTTCTAGCCTAACTTAAAGATGATATAATGAAATATTCAAAATGATAGGAATCTCTCTGAAATATATAAAGCTTCCATCACAACCAAAAATATTTCATTATCAAAATTAAGCATAATGGGAATATTCCTCTAGTACACATCACACAGGCAAACATTAGATAATGAGGTAGAGAACTTCAAAATCATCCCTTACAAGTCTCAAGGGGTGAAATTGATCTGCTTCAACTGTCACAGCTAAACATCAATATGTATAGCCTGGCCAACAGCTGGTAACAGCCTCAAAGAACAGCACTGGGAGTCATGTCGACAACCGCGCTGACACTACTTTTCTATTTCATATTGACGGAGACAAACAAGGTACTCAGGAAATCTAAAATCATTTTGGATTACAAATTTCCTCTAAAAAGTTTAGCCAAGTATCTAAGTAACATGTCTTTCAGAGAACACATATTTATTAATACAGAGTAAAAATATCATGATATATATCCATAATCTAATTAATATGTATGTATAAATTAATTTCATATTTTAAACGCTTGATTTTAAAAGTGAGCAAATGTTATCTGAATTTTTCAAAAGTTTACGTGCATCGAATTTCACAGTGATCTTCCATGGTGCTTCCAAATTATACAGAGATCAGCAGCTTTGGGCCGACTATTAATCACTGTTGTCTTACAGGTTTATGTCAAAACACACAACATGACCCACCCATCCCTTGGTCCTTCAGGCTTTCCATGTTGACTGGGAAATTTTTCTGTAGGGAGGTAACCATGTTACTCTTTTACATCCATAAAAGAATTGTCCTAATGCTATGAGTAGGGGATTACCACCAAAAATTGTGTAATGTATATATCGATTTTACAGAATACTTTTTTTTATTTTTTGCGACAGAGCCTCACTTTGCCACCCAGGCTGGAGTGCAGTGGAGCAGTCTTGGTTCACTGCAACCTCCAGCCTCCCAGGTTCAAGTGATCCTCCTGTCTCACTCTCCCGAGTAGCTGGGACCACAAGCACGCCCCACCACGCCAGGCTAATTGTTTTGTATTTTTAGTAGAGATGGGGTTTCGCCATGTTGGCCAGGCTGGTCTTGAACTCCTGGCCTCAAGTGATCTGCCTACCTCAGCCTCCCAAAGTGCTGCGATTACAGGCATGAGTCACCATGCCCAGGTGGAATGATACTTTCTGAACTATAAGTAAACAGGGTTAGGGAGGGCCTGGTAGACTTCTACATGAGAAATATTAAGTTACTGTTGAAAACTGAATTTCTGAAAGAGCATTTTTTTTTTTTTTAGTTCAGATTCTCCTCAAACTAAACAACTATGGCTACAGTCATCCATGAACGCCTGTAGATTGAAAGATGATAATGGATTTGTAAATACTGAGAGAGAATTTAAAAGAATAACATTATTTCTTATATCTAAACACAGACTACTCCAGCTAACAACATGGCTTACCATAAGAATAGCTCACTCCATCAGCAAGAAGTTTCCCTACTCCCTTGCATATCTAAATCACACTGTATCCTCTATAACTTCTTCAATTATAAAACACCACATAATAATCTGCCAGAATATTTCCACTAAAATATGTGGTAATGTACAAAGTTAGCTAGTGTGATAATCCATACCATTTTCAATGAGATGGAGTTCCTAAAATCCAGTATATTCTGGAACTTTCTGTAAACTTTCAGAAGAAATATAATGAAATAAGAAAGAATACATTGCCACAGTGCTTTACAAATGATGGCAAAACTCAGGAAATGTAAACTAATGATTTGTGTATTCTATCATTACTAATAGGCACCAAAAAGCACATAAGAATTTTTGAAATAAGAACTTGCCCTCACTTCCAACAACAAAAAATCATGAGTATCTGTGAGATATTACAACACTTACCCTTTCAAATCACACTGTGTGAGTAAAAGCTACCCCTGTGGTAGGAAGACTGTAATACCTAACACCATCACTACCACCGCCACACACACACAAATCCCTCAATGAGAAAATCACTGAACTTCCCCAGAGATCACCGAAAAATTCCAAAGTGAAGGAAAGAAAAATGTAAAACATTATAACAACTCAAGTACATACATATTATCGATCCTTTCATTTAAGTTACAGAACATTTCAAAGATACAGAAAAGTAGGGTGATTTTTTTAAAAAATCCATTCGACTTTATCAAATCTTAATATTTTAAACTTATAAGCCCAAATCCTTTCTTTTAAAAAAACACAATGAATTAGAGAGGCACAACTGAAGCCCCTGCCTACCTCTCTCCAACCCCACTGCCCCTCTCCATCCTCAGAAGCAAGCATGCTCTGGCTCTGGTGGGCACCACCACAGATATATTTTTTACTACATAATCATGTACCCATAAGAAATATAAAGATTTATACTTTTTAACAACTGTATTTTACTTATCCTGACCAAAAAGTCTATCTTTAAGCCATTCACTAAACAAAATAATTTACATTATTTTTCCATATGCTAATGAATATAAGAAAATAATATATACATGGTGATAACTACTTTTTCTTTTTTAAGTGATGAGGTCTTGTTCTGTTACCCAGGCTAGAGTTCAGTGGTGCATCTGGGCTCTCTGCAACCTCCACCTCCCAGGTTCAAGTGATTCTCCTGCCTGAGCCCCCCTAGTAGCTGGGATTACAGGTGCACACCACCACACCCAGCTAATTTTTGTGTTTTGGGTGGAGATGGGTTTCACCATGATGGCCAGGCTGGTCTCAAACTCCTGAACTCAGGTTATCTACCCACCTCAGCCTCCCAAAGTGCTGGGATTATAAGCATAAGCCACATCCCCCAGCTGAAAACTCCTTTTCGTAAAACATTGAAACAACATAAATAAACTATTCATGTATGTTATTACATTGTCCATATCCTTGTGCAACTTGCCTTTTTCACTCAAAGTTTTCTTTATGAGGTCCACGTTCATTCTTTTCAATCGAGTTTGTTCATTTTTAATTGCTGTGTAATATTCCACCACATGGATATGAGTTTATTTATCCAACCTTCTGTCAACGTTTACATTCTTCATCATCTTATGTTACTGCAAACACTGCTGTGATAAGCCGTTTCTCCACATTTCTTTGTACACGTGTATTTTTTAGCTCAGGTAAGTACATCTTCATTAGGGATTATAAAATTACACTTCACTTTACCTGGCTGAGTTTCCACTGGCCCATATCTCTGCCAGCAATTCTTTCAGACTTACATTTTCACCAATCTGAAGATTGTAAAATAGTCATTTTAACTTTCATTTTATCTGTTAGTTTCTAGTTCAAGTGTCTTTTCCCAAGTTTACTGACCATTCCAATTTCTTCTTCTGTGAAGAAACTCTTCACACCCTATGTCCATTTTGTCTTAACTTTTCCTTTTCATTATTACGCTATTTGTCATATCCTGGATACTAATCATTAAGAAGTTTTCCTACAACAAGATCACAAAGACAGTTATGTAAATTTCCTCTTAGTTTTTTCGAGTTTTCCTTTTTATATTTTAGTCTTACAATGTCAGGGGAAAAAAGATCTAACACTCAAATGTCAATAAAAAAACGAGTTGAATAAAAATGTGGTACATTCACACTACAAAGTACTAATTTAAAAAAAGATGAAAAGCATTTCTATGAACAGATATGATGTGATCTCCGAGATACACTGCAAAGTTTAAAAAGGTGCAAAATGGGCCAGATGCAGTGGCTCACACCTGTAATTCCCAATACTTTGGGAGGCTGAGGCTGGTGGATCGCCTGAGTCCAAGAGCTCAGTATCAGCCTGGGCAGCATGGCAAAACCCAGTGTCTACAAAAATACAAAAAAGCGGCCAGGTGTGGAGGCACATGCCTGTGGTCCCAGCTACCCTGAAGGCTGAGGTGGCAAAACGGCTTGAGCCCAGGGGGCAGAGGTTGCAGTGAGCCAAGATCACACAACTGTACTCCGGCCTTAGTGACAGACTGAGACCCCATCCCGGGCCAAAAAATAAATAAACTGCACAATGGTGTATGCTACCTTTCATATAAGGAAGGGAGAAAAGATTGTGGCACTCACCAAAGGTCTTTTTAGAGTCAACAAAGCACACAGATTCAAAAGTCCACCCAAGATCACATTTTCTATCAGTTTGTCCTGAAACCTGAGCCTGCCAGCAAGACTGCAACTGATGCTCTCCTCCTGCGGGAGTCACACAGGTGCACTGAGAGGGCGGCACGGCGCAGGTGCACTGAGCGCAGGCGTACTGAGAGGGCGGCACGGCGCAGGTGTGCACTGAGAGGGCGACACGGCGCAGGTGCCCTGAGAGGGCAGTACGGCGCAGGTGTGCACTGAGAGGGCGGCACGGCGCAGGTGCACAGAGA
>NW_022437083.1:1172162-1299733 GCF_009761245.1 Sapajus apella
GTGCACTGAGAGGGCGGCACGGCGCAGGTGTGCACTGAGAGGGCGGCACGGCGCAGGTGCACTGAGAGAACCACAATGGGCAGGTAAGGGAGCCAGCTTGGCTTGGAAACTTCCAACCACACAAGCACCAAGATATCCTGTAACAACTCCATAATCACAGCTTCCAGAGTTTACGCAGAGACCAGAGTCACTGCACTTAGGGGGCCCCCAGAGCTATAGCTTCCTACCGAGTATTTATCATTCTCCCAGCCTGGATGCAACTGACCAATCAGGGATCGTTTTTACCACAAGCAGTCTTGCTTGATAACACAAATAACAGATCAGTCTTACCGGGTTCCCAGAGACACAGAGTTCAAAAGTTAACTGAAATTCAAATTCCCACACAGAAGAGGGAAAAGTTTTGTTAACCCTTTACTCATAGATAAGCAGAGATATACAGAAAGAGAGGTAAACATAGAGAAAGAAGATAGAGGCAGAAAGATTTATATAGAGAAAATATATATATTCACAAATACATATATAAATATATATATACACAGAGAGAGAGAGGGAAAGCAAGGGAGAGGATAGACAGAAGATGAGACGTATTTACTTATATTTGCAAACAGATATCTAATTGAAACAGATAACCTGGAAAAAATCATTTATAAGAAAGTGAAGAAAATGTGAACTCTGGATTTGTGGCTATTTTGAGAATCTATTAATTTTGGGGCATTTAATGACATTGTAAATATATTTACTTTTAAAAATTCCTTGTCTTCTACACATACATGTAAGGTAATTACAAAATGATACAATGTATAGGTTTTGCTTCAAAATAATTTGGAGGAAGAAGGAATGAAGTGGGAATATAAATGTAACAAAACTGGCTGAGAATGACAAATTGTTATACAAATGTGTATACATAGGGCAATTATTATTTTCTCAACTTTATTTAGGTCTGAAACTTCTCCTTGAAGACACGCACACACCTCTTGATAACTGAGGCTGCCTCCCATTATTCTCGTAGGAGCCCATCTGATTTTCACTTCATCTTCATTCTTAGATTTTTTTTTTTTTTTGGCAAGTTCAAGTATGTCTTTGCAAGGACTATCTGGCATGTATACTTTACAATGAGAGAGGGTTTGCAGAGTATCTACTCAGCCATATTATCAGAAATATTTTCCAGATTATGTTCTTGTCTTGTTTAGATATTTTAAGTTCCAAGAACAGTCATCTTCTACCAAACACTCTGATGTCAGAAGACAAGGCATATTTTGTAACTGGCATGATTTCTGGGCTCAAATTTAGAACAGAGCCACAGCTTTCAACAACCCAAAAATAACTTACTGTGACTCACCAAATTTAAAAAGATGGAGATCATTAAAAAAAGAAAACCTTAATTTACTATGTGACCTCTAAGTATCTCAGCTGAAAATGTTAAAGATAGAAAGGTAAATCAAAAGGTATAGAGATTGTAATCACGCACTCAATGAAGTGCTAAATCAAACTATTTTTGGCATGTATGAAAGAGTTTAATTTTATCACATTTTTTACTGGCACTATAGCTATTTGCAAGCACATATAAAACTACAGTGTTATATATAAACTACCAAAAAGAACTTTTTAAGAAATGAGACCAATCTAGCAACTTCATTTAAAAGTTTATCTTAAAGGAATAATTAAGGATGTCCATACAAAGGGATTTAGCCATGAGAATGTTCTCCCTGTCAAATCAATGAAAATTTATTGTTTTTTTATTATTATTATTTTGAGACAGAGTCTCGCTCTGCCGCCCAGGCTAGAGTGCAGTGGTACCATCTTGGCTCACTGCAACCTCCACCTCCCGGGTTCAAGCAGTTCTCCACCTCAGCCTCCTGAGTAGCTGGGATTACAGGCGCCTGCCACCACACCCAGCTAATTTTTGTATTTGCAGTAGAGACAGGGTTTCACCATCTTGGCCAGCCTGGTCTTGAACTCTTTACCTCGTGATCCACCTGCCTCAGCCTCCCAAAGTGCTGGGATTACAGGTGTGAGCCACCACGCCCAGCCTGGAAGTTATTAAATGTGCAAAAGGGAACTGTTAGAATAAACTGTAAACCTTTGTTTGATTGTATATTGTAACCTTTTAAAATGACATTGAAGAGTTGCATAAATTGACTTAAACAACATTTGTAACACATCACTGAACAGGAGAAATATGGGCCAGCAAAGAACATACAGTTGGTCCAATTTCCACAGAGAAAATAAAAAGACTCTAATAGCATGTCAGCAGGGAAGGGGGAATATGTCAATGTATATACGTGTATATGTATATAATATGCACAGCAAGTATGAACTTGAAAGGCTATATATCACAGTTTTACAGACATTACATCGGAGAGGTAAATGTTTAACTTTGGCCTTTGGTGATCTGTATTCCACATATTCTGAATTTTCATTGTATTATTGAAACAGACTTGGTCCTAGCCAGAAGCATTAGCTAACCCCTGTAATCCCAGCACTTTGGGGGGCCGAGGAGGAACTGCTTGAGGCCGGGGGTTCGAAACCAGTCTGGCCAATGTGGCAAAAGTCTGTCTCTGCTAAAAAATACAAAAATCAGCCAGGTGTGGTGGCTCATTCCTGTAAACCCAGCGACTCAGGAGGCCGAGGCATGAGAATTGCTTGAACCAGGAGGCAGGGGCTGCAGTGAGCTGAGACTGCACAGCTGGACTCCAGCCTGGGCAACAGACCAAGACTCTGTCTCAAAAAAAGAGAGAGAGAGACATGGAGTCTCACCATGTTGCCCAGGCTGGCTTTGAACTCCTAGGTTCATGCAATCCTCTGGCCACAGACTCCCAAGTAACTGGGGCTGCAGGCGCATATCACTGTGCCCAGCTTGAATTTTCTGCACTTGATCTTAGCCAAAAGGCCAAGAAGCAATCCAGTTTGAATTGTCTATACTATTCATATGAGTCCTAAAATTTGTTGCTATAAATGCAATCTGATGGGAGATCGATCCAAGATGGCCGTTTAGGAACAACTCAGGATTGCAGCTCCCAGTGAAAGCACAGAGGGTGAGTGGGCGCCACATTTTGATTGCCCACAGACTAGGAAATTCCCAGGCGGAGAAGCTCCACAGGTCACCAGCGCAGCTGTTTCGGCCAGCGTGGCTGTGTCGGTCGGCGCCGCTGCTTTGTCCCCGCGGCTGCTTTGTCACCGCCCCGGAGCACCGGTTCTCCGTACAAAATACACCGGTCCGGGTGCCCTTTTGGCTGGTGATTGGAGCCACAGGAAGTCGCCCATTCGTCTGTTTAAAAAGGGGACTGAGCAGGGAACCATGACAGTAGATTCCAGGGCAAAAAAAGCGCCACGAATCTCAGTGCCGCTGTTTAAGCCAGCACAGTGACTTGCCGCAGGGGAAAAAACTCAGACCCGGCGCCTCTTCAACAGGAGACTGGAACAGCATCTTAAAAAAAAAAAAAGGCTCTGAGGCAGGGAGCCAGCAATCAGGCTCGGCTGGTCCCACCCCGACAGAAGAACAGCAATCAGAAACTCTGGATTGAGAGTTTCACAGCAAGCGCAGCTGAACCCAGGACGGTCCAGCTCTGTGGGGGAGGGGCGTCCACCATTACTGAGGCAGCCCACAGCTACGGAGGTAGTCAGCCAATGCTGAGGCAACCCGCCATTGCTGAGGCAGCCCGCCATTGCCAAGGCAACCCGCCACTGCAGAGAGACTCCGCCTTAACAGTGGCGGGCCACCATCGCCAAAGCAGTTCTAACTACACCCATATAAACAGGACTGCAGGGAAGTTCACTCGGCAGCTGGATGGAGCCCACAGCAGCTCAGCAAAGCCTCTACAGGCAGACAGTGACTAGGCTAGCTCCTTGCTGGGCAGGGCAGCTCTGAAGGAAAAAAAAAAGAAGGCAGCAGCATAACGGAAACTCATAAAGCCCTAAATCCCTGGGACAGAGCACCTGGGAACAAAAAGCAGTTTATGAGTTCTGCTGCAGCAGACCTAAACGTACCTGGGCAGCAGCTCTGAATGAACAACGGAGCTCACAGCTCAGCATTTGAGCTCCTATAAAGAAGAGACTGTCTCCTCAAGCAGCTCCCTGACCCCTGTATATCCAAAGAGCCACCTCATAAAGGAGAGATCAGATTGACACTGGGCAGGTATCCTTCTGGGACAAAGATAGCAGAAGAGGAAAACTGGTAACAACCCTTGCTGTTCAGCAGCTGCTGCAGGTGAACCCCAGGCAAGCAGGGCCTGGAGTGAACCTCAGCAGACCTACAGCAGAGGGGCCAGACTGTCAGAAGGAAAACCAAGAAACAGAAATAACCTCATCATCAGCAAACAGAATGTCCACTCAGAGACCCAATCTGAAAGCCAGCAACTACAAAGTCGACAAGTGGATAAATCCATAAAGATGGGAAGAAACCAGTGCAAAAGGGATGAAAACACCCGACACCAGAACACCTCTCCTCCTACAAGGGATGACAACTCCTCACCAGCAAGGGAACAAGGTTGGAGGGAGAACGAGTGAGATGAAATGACAGAATCAGACTTCAGAAGGTGGGTAGTAAGAAACTTCAGTGAACTTAAAGAACATGTTCTAACGCAATGCAAAGAAACTAAGAACCTTGAAAAAAGATTTGACGAAATGCTAACGAGAAAGGACAAGTTAGAAAGGAATATAAGTGAATTGATGGAGGCGAAAAATACAACAAGAGAACTTCGCGAAGCATGCACAAGCATCAACAGCCGAATTGACCAAGCAGAAGAAAGGATATCAGAGGTCGAAGATCAACTCAATGAAATAAAACGGGAAGGCAAGACTGGAGAAAAAAAGGTAAAAAGGAATGAACAAACTCTCCAAGAAATGTGGGACTATGTGAAAAGACCTAATCTACGTTTGATAGGCGTACCTGAATGCGACGAAGAGAATGAATCCAAGCTGGAAAATACTCTTCAGGATATTATCCAGGAAAACTTCCCCAACCTAGCAAGGCAGGCAAACATTCAAGTCCAGGAAATACAGAGAACACCACAAAGATATTCGTCAAGAAGAGCAACCCCAAGGCACGTAATCGTCAGATTCACCAGGATAGAAATGAAGGAGAAAATACTAAAGGCAGCCAGACAGAAAGGTCGGGTTACCCACAAAGGGAAGCCCATCAGACTCACAGCAGATCTCTGAGCAGAAACCCTACAAGCCAGAAGAGAATGGGGGCCAATATTCAACATCCTTAAAGAAAAGAACTTTCAACCCAGAATCTCCTATCCAGCCAAACTAAGCTTCATAAGTGAAGGGAAAATAAAATCCTTTGTGAACATGCAAGTACTCAAGAGATTTCATCATCACCAGGCCTGCTTTACAAGAGCTCCTGAAAGAGGCTCTACACATATAAAGGAACAACCAGTACCAGCCACTCCAAAAACATGCCAAATGGTAAAGAGAATCAACACAATGAAGAATCTGCTTCAACTATTGGGCAAAACAGCCAGCTAGCATGAAAATGGCAGTATCAAATTCACACAAAACAATGTCAACCCTAAATGTAAATGGACTAAATGCCCTAATCAAAATTGGGGCATTGGATAATGCCTGGCAAATTGGAAGATAAGCCAAAACCCATCGGTGTGCTGTATCCAGGAAACCCATCTCACATGCAAGGATACACAAAGGCTCAAAATAAAGGGATGGAGGAAGATTTACCAAGCAAATAGAGAGCAAAAAAAAAGCAGGAGTTGCAATTCTCGTCTCTGATAAAATAGACTTTAAACCAACAAAGATCAAAAGAGACAAAGAAGGACATTACATAATGGTAAAAGGATCAATGCAAAAAGAAGAGCTAACGATCCTAAATATATACGATCCTAAATATATACGCACCCAATACAGGAGCACCCAGATACATAAGGCAAGTTCTTAATGACTTACAAAGAGACTTAGACTCCCACACAATTATAGTGGGAGACCTTAACACCCCATTGTCAATATTAGACAGATCAATGACACAGACAATTAACAAGGATATCCAGGACTTGAACTCAGACCTGGACCAAGCAAACCTAATAGACATTTACAGAACTCTCCACCCCAAATCCACAGAATATACATTCTTCTCAGCACCACATCACACCTACTCTAAAATTGACCACATAATTGGGAGTAAATCACTCCTCAGCAAATGCAAAAGAATGGAAATCATAAAAAACAGTCTCTCAGACCACAGTGCAATCAAGTTAGAACTCAGAATTCAAAAACTAACACAGAACCGCACAGCTTCATGGAAACTGAACAACTTGCTCTTGAATGTTGACTGGATAAACAATAAAATGAAGACAGAAATAAAGATGTTCTTTGAAACCAATGAGAATGAAGACACAACATACCAGAATCTCTGGGACACATTTAAAGCAGTCTCTAGAGGAAAATATATAGCAATAAGTGCCCACATGAGAAGCAAGGAGAGATCAAAAATTGACACCCTATCGTCAAAACTGAAAGAGCTAGAGGAGCAAGATCAAAAAACTCAAAGTCTAGCAGAAGACAAGAAATAGCTAAGATCAGAGCAGAACTGAAGGTGGTAGAGACACAAAAAACCCTTCAAAAAATCAATAAATCCAGGAGCTGGTTTTTTGAAAAGATCAACAAAATAGACAGACCACTAGCCAGATTAATAAAAAAGAAAAGAGAGAATAACCAAATTGATGCAATAAAAAACGATCAAGGGGATATCACCACAGATTCCACAGAAATTCAAACCATCATCAGAGATTATTACGAACAACTCTATGCACATAAACTAGTAAATCTGGAAGAAATGGATAAATTCCTGGACACTTGCCTCCTCCCAAGCCTAAACCAGGAAAAAACCGAAACCCTGAACAGACCCATAACAAGGTCTGAGGTTGAGGCAGCAATTAAGAGCTTACCACCCAAAAAAAGCCCAGGTCAGATGGGTTCACAGCCGAATTTTACCAGACATACAAAGAGGAGCTGGTACCATTTCTTCTGAAACTATTCCAAGCAATACAAAAAGAGGGAATTCTTCCCAAATCATTTTATGAGACCAATATCATCCTGATTCCAAAACCCGGCAGAGACTCAACAAGGAAAGAAAACTTGAGACCAATATCCATGATGAACATAGATGCAAAAATCTTCAATAAAATACCGACAAGCCGATTGCAACAGCACATCAAAAAGCTTATCCGCCATGATCAAGTAGGCTTCATCCCGGGGATGCGAGGTTGGTTCAACATACGCAAGTCTATAAACGTAATTCACCACATAAACAGAACCAAAGACAAAAACCACATGATTATCTCAATTGATGCAGAGAAGGCCTTTGACAAAATTCAACAGCCCTTTATGCTAAAAACCCTCAATAAACTAGGTATTGACAGAACGTATCTCAAAATAATAAAAGCTATTTACAACAAACCAACAGCCAATATCATACTGAATGGGCAAAAACTGGAAGCATTCCCCTTGAAATGTGGCACCAGACAAGGATGCCCTCTCTCACCACTCCTATTCAGTATAGTACTAGAAGTTTTAGCCAGAGCAATCAGGCAAGAAAAAGAAATAAAGAGTATTCAAATAGGAAAGGAGGAAGTCAAATTGTCTCTATTTGCAGATGACATGATTGTATATCTAGAAGACCCCATCGTCTCAGCCCCAAATCTCCTGAAACTGATAAGCCACTTCAGCAAAGTCTCAGGATACAAAATCAATGTGCAAAAATCACATGCATTCCTATACACCAATAACAGACTTAAAGAGAGCCAAATCAAGAACGAACTTCCATTCACAATTGCCACAAAGAGAATAAAATACCTAGGAATACAACTAACAAGGAATGTAAAGGACCTCTTCAAGGAGAACTACAAGCCACTGCTCAATGAAACAAGAGAGGACACAAACAGATGGAGAAACATTCCATGTTCATGGTTAGGAAGAATCAATATCGTGAAAATGGCCATACTGCCCAAAGTAATTTACAGATTCAACGCTATCCCCATCAAGCTACCAACGGCCTTCTTCACAGAACTGGAAAAAACTACCTTAAACTTCATATGGAACCAAAAGAGAGCCCGCATAGCCAAGTCAATTCTAAGCAGAAAGAACAAAGCGAGAGGCATCACACTACCAGACTTCAAACTATACTACAAGGCTACAGTAATCAAAACAGCATGGTACTGGTACCAAAACAGCGATATAGACCAATGGAACAGAACAGAGGTCTTGGAGGCAACGCAACATATCTACAACCATCTGATCTTTGACAAACCAGACAAAAACAAGCAATGGGGAAAGGATTCCCTGTTCAATAAATGGTGTTGGGAAACCTGGCTAACCATGTGCAGAAAGCAGAAACTGGACTCCTTCCTGACACCTTACACTAAAATTAACTCCAGATGGATTAAAGACTTAAACATAAGACCTAACACCATAAAAACCCTAGAGGAAATCTAGGCAAAACCATTTAGGACATAGGTGTAGGCAAGGACTTCATGACCAAAACACCAAAAGCATTGACAACAAAAGCCAAAATAGACAAATGGGACCTAATCAAACTCCACAGCTTCTGCACAGCAAAAGAAACAATCATTAGAGTGAATCGGCAACCAACAGAATGGGAAAAAATTTTTGCAGTTTACTCATCTGACAAAGGGCTGATATAAGCAATTTACAAAGAACTAAAACAGATTTACAAGAAAAAATCTAACAAGCCCGTTCAAAAGTGGGCAAAGGATATGAACAGGCACTTTACAAAAGAAGACATACGTGAGGCCAACAAACATATGAAAAAATGCTCATCATCACTGGTCATCAGAGAAATGCAAATCAAAACTACATTGAGATACCATCTCACGCCAGTTAGAATGGCGATCATTAAAAAATCTGGAGACAACAGTTGCTGGAAAGGATGTGGAGAAATAGGAACACTTTTACACTGTTGGTGGGAGTGTAAATTAGTTCAACCATTGTGGAAGACAGTGTGGCGATTCCTCAAGGACCTAGAAATAGAAATTCCATTTGACACAGCAATCCCATTACTGGGTATATATCCAAAGGATTACAAATCGTTCTACTATAAGGACACGTGCACACGAATGTTCATTGCAGCACAGTTTACAATAGCAAAGACCTGGAACCAACCCAAAGGCCCATCGATGATAGACTGGACAAGGAAAATATGGCACATATACACCATGGAATATTATGCAGCCATCAAAAACGATTAGTTTGTGTCTTTTGTAGGGACATGGATGAACCTGGAAACCTTCATTCTCAGCAAACTGACAGAAGAGCAGAAGATCAAACACCACATGTTCTCACTCATGGGCGGGTGTTGAACAATGAGAACACAGGGACACAGGGAGGGGAGCACTACACACTGGGTTCAGTCGGGGGGAAACAGGGGAGGGACGGTGTGGGGTGGGGAGTTGGGGAGAGATAGCAAGGGGAGAGATGCCAGATGTAGGTGATGGGGAGGAAGGCAGCAAATCACACTGCCACGTGTGTTCCTATGCAACAATCTTGCATGTTCTTCACATGTACCCCAGAACCTAAAATGCAATAAAATAAATGGAAAAAAATAAATAAATAAGTAAATACAATCTGATAACAGTTTAAGTAAATTAGCATTGACTACTTTAAGTTTTTAGACATTATAATTATAGAAAATTATAATGACCTCATCCAATATATTTCTCCCCAACAAACAGCAGGAAACATCTATGAACTCTCAAACTCTTCAAGCCTTGAAAATGAAATATTTGCAGGAAACATTAAAAGCTTGGAAGTGCCAGAAAAATGACTACAAAGTAAACTAGAAAAATAAAGAGTTTATAGTACAAGGATTAGGAAATAAACTCACACCTAGCCTACAGAGTTTTTTCTTCCACTTGATCAGGTCTTCTAGAAGCGTCTTGGTCAGTCATTCAAGCATCTGAATTATAAAAAGTAATAAATTCCCTACATCTAGCAGTGATTCAAAAATCACATATAAAGTACCATCTTCCAATAATTCAGTAAATTTCCTATTAGGTGTTTAGAGGAAAAAATGGACAAAGCAGTTTGTCACTTTGATTTTTAATCAGGAGCCCCTTCTCTTTGTGGTTATGATTGTTCATTTCATACCACAGTGCATGGAAGTAACACCTGTTTGGATGTCCTTCTTCTATTAAGCACCTCTATGGGCAAGCAAATCATTTTAAAGATGATGACACAAAACAAACCAAGCACTAATGATGCAAACAGCTACTTATGCAAACGGCTGCTGAATCATAACCATCTAAGGTCACTGACACCTAAGCAGCTGATGCAGACGACGGTGTGAACGGATCAAGTTCCTTAACACATGAACACCCGCTCGGGAAAGTGCGTGTGATTCAGAAGACAACAGACTCCACCATCTAGTTAGTGTAGTTTAAGATGAAGACCGGGCTACGGTTACAAACCTGAAATGCAGAATCAGAGATTAATCGCAAACTGCAAATAACTATGAAACATGAAATATACTGCTAGTTAAATAATGTTAAACTCAGGTTTTATGATGAGTAAATATAGCACGTGGCTTAAATGACTGCTGGCGAAATTGTACTAAATGGTACTCACGTCATCCACCTCTCCAGAGAACAATCTAGCAACATCAATGCGGAGCCGCACAAATGTGTGGAACACTTGAGGTCGTCTAGTAGAGGTGAACAAAGATGTGCAAAGCGGGGTGTTCATCATATTAAGAAGAAACAAAAAAAACAGGAGCCAAACGGTTCGATCGTGGCGGAAGACTTAAATTACCGGTGTGTCACAAAACAAATCATGTAACAAGTTATTTTTTGTCCCTGAGGAATATTTAATGACACAGTAAAACATTCACGAAAATAGCAAGAAAAATCAACATGATTTTATTTTAACTCAGTAAATATATGCATAAAATGCAGAGACACTGACAGAAAACTAAAGAGAGATAAACCAACATGTTAACAATAATTATGTCTGCGTAGTGAGATTCCAGTTGATTTTTTCTTCTTTAGAGTCTTATAAGTTTTCTGTAGTAAACAGTAATTAAGTTTTTATTTAAAAGGAAGGGAATGGAACTCTTTTGGAGGCTGGATTTCCATTATAAAACACCACAATATATGGGCATCAGTCTCACCAAAAAACAGTATGTATAATTCCTTCTGCCTGTTCAAGAGGAAGCAATTTGTTCCTGGGTCTCCCCATGTTCCACTATTCTAACCTATCAGCAATAAGGCTGGTAAATCTACGCCTCACACACACATGTACAGGCAAATACGCTCACTTTTCTTTAAGTAGCAATAAGACAATGATCGTTGTGCTAAACCCCTAGGAAGGCCAATATCATGACCCTACATGACCTGGGTCTTCTTCCAACGGCCCAGATTCTGCCATGCTCCCTCCTCCCTGCTGGCTGTGCCCCACGCTGCGGACCTTCTTTCTCTCCCCAAGATCTCTCTCACTTCAGGAAGGCTGAACCACCAACTTCTTCCCCTACATCTTCACATTTGAAGCTCTTTCTTATCATCCAAAGCCGGAATGTGCCTTCTCGGAGAGGTCTACCCTGACTGCTCCCCATCCCAACCCAGGCTAATGCTGTCTGGCCCACTCCACCTGCACACTGCCCCTTGCAGTCACTCTATCACATACCCTGTTCTATGTTCTTCAGGGAGCTAACTATCCCAAATTACTGTGTTTTCCTGGCCCCTCCTGTTAGGGCATGAGCTCCTGTACCTAGCACTTATACACTCCATGAACTTGACAAAAATACTAAATACACTGTCTCATCTGTGAAAAACTCAGAGTTGAAAATCATTTGGCCCAAAGTAAATGTCCAGGGCCGGGCCTGGTGGCTCACACCTGTAATCCTAGCACTTTGGGAGGCTGAGGTGGGGGTTCACTTGAGTCCAGGAGTTCAAGACCAGCCTGGGCAACATAACAAGACCCGATCTCTACAAAAAATATATATATTAAAATTAGCTAGGCATGATGGTGCACACCTATAATCCCAGCTACTCAGGAGGCTGTCGTGGAAGGATCACCTGAGCTCAGAAGGCCAAGGCTGCAATGAGCCAGAATCATACCACTGCACTCTAGTCTGGCAACTGGAGTGAGACCCTGTCTCAAAAAAAAAAAAAAAAGTGAATGTTCAATAAATTATTTTTATTTCAATAAATTATTTCTATTTTTTATTAAAATAGAACCTTGCATTCTGAATAAAAATTCATTGTACATTATTGAGGTGTCACAGATACATTTAAAAACCCAGAAAACAAGAGAAAACATGCACTTCTCCCTATTCCTACAACTAAGTACAGCTAAAAACCCTGGACAGTACATAGAAAACAAACAGAAGATGACAGATACACGGAAAGAAGGCAGCAGCCAGCGAGGGACCTTGAAACGTGAGGATCAACACAGCAATGCATTCACTGAGTTGTCTTTTTGCCTCTTAAATCCCAGATTGGGTGTTGAAAAACCCAAGAGCCTAGAAACAGCAAGAGGTATACATACACAAATACAGAAGAAAAAACCCTCTCTCAAACCAAGGGACCAAGAGATGGCAGCCTGGCAAGACAGAGGATTTTCAGAAAATAGCTACTCCACTTTAGCCAAACACCGTGGGAAATCCACACCCCGGCCCCACCAGCAAAGAGCAAGTAGGGAGCCTAGACTTCCAACGTCATGTGACCATAGAGCAAGGCACCCCAGCATTATCCCCCGCCAGAGTGGTGTCAGAAAAGAGCAAGCAGAGAGCTGGGGCTTTCACCCCAACCCTATGACAGAAAGTCCTCCATCGCGCTGCACGTTTCCCAGGGATGAGGCACCTGTTCCACTCCAGCATCAGTGGGGGCGGTGATGAGAATGCCCTCCCCCCAGCGGCCGGGGTATCATCAGAGGAGTCCTAACGGGAAGCCCGACCCCCCACTCTCCCCCAGCAGTAATGAGCGGCTCTTCTACCTCCTGAGGTGGCAAACTTGGCCCACTGGGGACCCGCACTTCCATCCCGACCCAGCAGTGTCAGTGAAGCACCCTTCTTCCCCTGCCAATTCAGTGTCAGAGGGGACTCCAACAGAGAAGACTTAAATAAAATCCAACACCACCCAAAATGTTTCATGGGTAAGAGTTTCAGTTTTGCAGTATAAAAATGTTCTGGGGATCTGTTTCATGACAATGTGAATATACTTAATACTACTGAACTGCACACTTAAAAATGGTTAAAATGATCCATTCTACCTTATGTTTTATCTACCACAATAAAAATATTTTTTAATGTACCAATACTAATCAAAAGACTGCTTATCATTCCACACATTTAATGGCTCATTTCCTTAAAATATGTGGAATAGTAGTTATAAATAATTAAAATTATATTAACATACATCCTATTTTACTGCTTTTGTAAAATACTATATTTGAAACTTAATCCATGCCGGTGCTGGGGGTTAAAAAAAAATTCTTCTAAACCTCTCAGTCTCTTACACAGTAAAATTATTCTAGTATTTATTACTTTTTCTAATACAATGATAAAAACATTTAAAGACTGAAAATTTAATAGCAAAAATTAGACACACAGATTTGTTGGAAAGAAATACTTTCTCTGAGGCACAAATTTCTTAGCAGAATCTAAATCAGAATAATTGAAGACAATAAGTGGTTTACTCTCTATTTGGACTTCTACAGATCAAGTTTACTAAGTAAATCTGAGAGGTATTCATAATAGTTGCTGAATTAAGTTTCATCATAAAAAATAAAATTTAATGTGTTTCATTTAATGCAGAAGAACCATGGTAAACAGCCTATTTAAGTGGTTCCATTCCACACTTCTGAGCGGTATTATCTTCACCATGTACTGCAGAACTCTGAATTGAAAGGTACACCTCGGCTAGGTGCGGTGGCTCATGCCTGTAATCCCAGCACTTTGGGAAGCCAAGGCGGGTGGATCACCTGAGGTCAGGAGTTTGAGACCAGCCTGGCCAACATGGTGAAACCCTGTGTCTCTACTAAAAAATACAAAACTTAGTGGGGCATGGCAGCAGGCGACTGTAGTCTCAGCTACTCAGGAGGCTGAACCCAGGAGGCGGAGGTTGCAGTGAGCTGAGGCTGCACCATTGCTCTCCAGCCTGCGAGACAGAGCAAGACTCTATCTCAAAAGAAAAAAAAAAAAAGGAAAAAAGAAAGAAAGGTACACCCCTCTACCCCTGCTGGAAAAAAAGAACGACTGGCTGAAACAATGCTGCACACTGCATTCCCCTCATGAGGACTCACAATAAGTTGAAAGAACGCTGCCTGCTACATTTTAAAGTTATCAGTTTAAAATGCATTCCCCTCATTAAGGATCACATCACACACTTGCATATTAAAAACTGGGAAAAAACTGTACAACTGAAATTATTTCTAAGTGTGACTCACTGCTTTCCAAATTTATGTACAGCCAGGTCTACTTTATTTTCTACATGTTAACATGTCATCAAACACTAATATTCTCAGGCAAAGCTTCTCAAGCCATAAAGTTCAAACAAATCGCCTAGAGATCTCGCTACAACGTAGATTCTGACTCAGCCGGTCTGCATGGGGCCTACGAGTCTGCATTTCCAACACGCTTCCAGGTGGTGTCAATGCTGCTGGTCCAGGGACCACGCTTGAGCAAGGGGCTAAAGACACTTTGAGAAAGGCTACTATAGAGATCTGTTTCTCACTACGTAGTTCTGTGATATGAATTTGATACTTACAAACTCCACTGTACATGTAATGAAGGCACAAAAGCACTAGAAGAGGGCTAAGTTAAAAGCACAACGGGGGCTCTATAATTTCGACCGGCAGAGTATGACAAGGAAAGGAATAAAAACAGATCAGAATAAGCAGAAAATACACAGAGATCTCCTCCCCCTAAAATAGCGAAGAACATGGAGAAAGAGATGGAGGCTGGAGTTGCTGAGGCATCAGAGATGCCAGCATATAGCAAAGACTGAGACATTCTCTAGTTTAACATTACTGAAATGGGACAAGCAGGCAGAAGCCGTTTAAAAAATCTCTATTTTAGTCACTAAAAGGCTCCTATAACATGTTAAGACGACCCCTCTGTGGTACAAATGATTGCCAAAGTTCAAAAAGGCCTCTTGATATGAAAAATAAATTCTGCAAACATGACATTATTTGTGGAACCACTAAATTTGCAGAAGAAAACAACGATTTTTAATGTAGAAGAACAGGTGAAATCTGAGTCAAACCTTTTCTTGGACGAGTCTTTGAAGATGAATGCCACAGGACAGCATGGCTGTGAACAGGGTCAACATGTACTGCTGAACTTTGCAGATGGCAGAGGCCAGCGAGCTTATTACTGAGTTCAGTCCCACCTTTTCAATCACGTTCTGGAAGGCCGTGGGAGAATGGCGAGTGATTCTACACAAGGCCTATGAAGACGAGAGAACAGATACGTCAGGCAGCTCCAAGTACATCAATCATCCCGCGGAAGGTGACGCAGGCCCCCTGTCAAGCAGGAGAAGGTGCTTATCTGGCTCTTTTATCACTTACTTTGTCACAAGAAAGCTGGAAATTTTCATCAAACTTAAAACAATCATCAGGCTGCCAATAAAAACTGAAGTTGTCTTAAAACACTAGAGACTATTGTGGTAATAACCATTAAATTGATAAATTAACCCATAAGCCTACATAGAAAAACTTCCCTTTAATTAATAAAACACACTAACACCTTCAGACAATGAGCTAAGTGCTGAAAATAGTCCTGCCAGTGAGTATCTAACATACATTGTTTACAATGTGAGGAACACTATCTGTAAATATCGGAAGATGGTCTCATTTAATTCTCCTAACAAATATAAGAAAGGTAGTATTATTATCCTCATTTTATAGATGATAAAACTAAAGCATTCAATCGTTAAGTAACTTGCCCAAAGGCAGATAGCTAGTAAGTAGCAGAACAAGAAATTAATCGGGGTAGTCAGGCCCTAGAGCTGTTCCTAAACTGCTCACAGACTATTAGACATGAAACTTAAAATCAGCCAATAGAATGTAGTAAGTGTTAAAACAGAAGTGGGCTCGATTAGTTGTGTTTGGAAAGGAAAAAAAAGTCAACAAAAGCTACATAAAGATGACGCTGAGCCAGTTTTTGAAGGGTAGGGATGGGAAATATGTGGAAAAGTGAGTAAAAAAACAAAATTCTAGATTGAGAGAACAGGTGTATTCACATGCAGACATAAAGATTAAGTCGTCCGACTCAACCAGGACATTTATCAGGTGCAGAAAAAGAAGTATACAGCAGGAAGCAAGAAAACCTCACGATCTATCTAGAAAAGCAGGCTGGAACTAGGGCTGGTCCACAAAGCTAGGAACTTAAAATGTTATGCCATAAGGAAAGGGAAGCCTTGAAAGTTTTTAAGGAAAAGAAAGAAATGATGATATTCTGTGTGTACATGAGAGACTCCAAAGACAGACATAAGCTTAAGCTAGGAACAGTTTTACATAAACACTCATTATAATATCACATAAGCTCCTTCTCCCTGGTTTAAACAGATTTGTAAACCTGATTAATAACAAAAATATCAAGTATAAACCAAATTGTTAGAAGTAATGATGTCACGAGGAAGGACCGGAGGAAGGGAGATATAAACCAGATTTTAAACAATATTTCCATTTTCTTAAACATCTTAGAAGAAAATTAAAGGCATTTTTCTCTCCAAGAATAAACTTCTTTTAAATGTTATAATAAAACAAGGAAAACAATACTTACTGCCATAAAACTCATATCGTCCCTCAAAATGAAATTCTTTAAAGTAAATGTTTTGACTTAATGCTAAAGCTCATTTCCAATCTTTTTTTTGAGACAGAGTCTCACTCTTGTCTCCCAGGCTGAAGTAGTGCCGTGGTGCAATCTCGGCTCACTGCAACCTCCACCTCCAGCGTTCAAACAATTCTCCTGCCTCAGCCTCCCAGGTAGCTGGGATTACAGGCCCCCGCCACCACGCCAGGCTAATTTTTGTATTTTTAGTAGAGATAGGGTTTCACCATGTTGGCCAGGCTGGTCTCAATCTCCTGACCTCAGGTGATCCACCCACCTTGGCCTCCCAAAGTGCTGGGACTACTGGTGTGAGCCACTGCACCTGGCCCCAATCTTTATGAAAATACTAAGATGGCTTTATTATAGCCAGGAAGGAAAAGGTAAGTATAACTCGTGTCAAAGAAAATCTAGAAGGACTTTTCCCAGATGCTTCCTCTTGAGGGCAGGAATGAGAGGTGGGAGGTAGGAATCGGTCCATGAAGAACCTTCAATCTTTCACATTTACACCATTCAAATTTTTCAAATAAATGCATATTCATTTTATAGTAATATTTAAAGTTACACTCTAATGCCAATGACTATATTACTTCTTTACTTGTACTGAAATAAACATTTATGGGAGTTTTTAAATTAACAATGTATACATTTACTGCCATTTCTGAGATAAACAAGTAAACGCATGCACTGAAAAAATGAGCATTTGTAGGGTACTAACTAGATACTTCTCCCTAAAAACAAAATGAGCCCCTTCCTTGTGGAACCATCACATGAAACACCTATAACATTTTATAAACACCTATAAAGGTAATAGTCACTGACCCATTTCAAACATATACCAGGGATTTGTATTCATTTGGAGCTACCCATGTCAGAATGAAATTCCATCAAATAATTAAACTCTGCTGTGGGCATTTTTCAAGTAACTTTTCAGTGTGTCCTCTTTCTTTCAAAGGAGCTACGATGGATAAATTAGACATCATGGTTGAGGAAATATGAAACTAGAATTCTTCAAATCTAAAATCCAAATTGCTGAGTTTTGGTGGAAAAGTATCAATAATAGAAAAATCTGAAAAGAGTAATATTAAAAATGAATTCACTGTTTCTCTGTGTCCATGTAACACAACAGAAAAATGAACTCACTTCTAAAAATCTGGTCCTGATTTTAAAATTTTGAGACGTGTGTGTGTGTGTGTATAAAAAGAATTCTTTTTTTTGAGACAGAGTTTTGCTCTTATTGCCCAGGCTGGAGTGCAATGGCACAATCTTGGCTCACCACAACCTCTGCCTCCTAGGTTTAAGCGATTCTCCTGGCTCAGCCTCCCGAGCAGCTGGGACTACAGGCACGTGCCACCATGCCCAGCTAATTTTTGTTTTAGTAGAAACAGGGTTTCACCATGCTGACCAGGATGGTTTCGATCTTTTGACCTCGTGATCTGCCCACGTCGGCCTCCCAAAGTGCTGGGATTACAGGCGTGAGCCATCGCAACTGGCAGAAGTTTTCTTTAATTATAAATAAATTTAAAATTTTAATTAAAAAATAAAAATTCTCAAAGTTTTAAAAACTCATTTGTAATGGACCTAAGAAAATTGCTGTTTATGAAATCAAAACAATATTGTTTATTTTCCTAATCCAAGTGATGTCCCTAAAGATCAGAATTTTTCAAGCAAATTAGGCTTCTCTCAGCAGTGACTTCAACACAGCAAAACAGTAAGTCTCAGCCGAGTGCGGTGGCTCACATCTATAATCCCAGGACTTTGAGAGGCCAAGGCAGGTAGATCACGAGGTCAGGAGTTCGAGACCAGCCTGGCCAACATGGTGAAACCCTGTTTCTACACAAAATACAAAAAATTAGCTGGGCATTGTGCACATGCCTGTAATCCCAGCTACTTGGGAGGCTGAGGCAGGAGAATTGCTTGAATCTGGGAGGCAGAGGTTGCAGTGAACCCAGATGTCACCACTGTACTCCAGCCTGGGCGACAGTGAGGCCCCATCTCAAACAAACAAACAAACACCAGTAAGTCTAAGTCTCATTGGCACTACAACAATTCTTGGAGGAGGAGGCACTACAAAACCGACTTTCCATTGAAATAAAATCCCTACCCAGTTGTGACAAGGAAGTTTCTCACTAAAAAGATTTTCCCAGACTACTTCTGGGCAACTGGAGTGGCTCTTGTTCAGAATGCTGTGAAAAAGCCTAACAGACCTTCCATTTTGAAAAGCTCAGGCAGAAATATTATTTAATTCACTTTTGAATCAAACTCAGTTGAGAGCTTCTGAGCAGCTGAGAGATGCACAGAGCCTTAAGAGGACACTTGTATTTTCTGAATCAAAAAAAGAAGTCAAATCAAGCCTGATCTTCAGTGATGTGGTTTTTAAACATTTACTTATCAAATTGAGTCTGATCCTGTATTTTAAAACTGGAAAAAACTGTTCCAGTTCAAAATTCACTTCAAAATTTACTTCGAAAAGAACATTTAGTGTTACCTCCAGAATTTGGATTTTCTTACAGTCTGTTCAATAAAAGCAGTTTCCAAGAAACAGACTCACTCAAAATTGAAGGCCGCATATCTGTTAGAAACATACGAACAGAATCGCCAAGGAAGAAAAGGTTTAAGAACCATTTCTTTTTGGTATTTCAAATGATTTTTTGATGTCATGTGAAATTACCCTGGGAGGTTTTTCAAAGTACACACACTCTTCTCTGACCCCTGAGAGATCTTAAGACATATCAGAACAGGGGCAGGGGGTGGACAGAGAAGAGGAAGTAGGCAATGCTGCTTGAAAAGCTCCCCTCCAACCCCAGTGAGAACCACGGTCCTGCATACTTCCTCACTATTCGGCACCTTTTCATCTCAGCACTCCAGTAATTATGATTACTCTGGCTACCTCTCTCCTAGGAGCCACTTACTCAGTCCAACTCTACAGGTTTCCCTGGTTCTCACCATGGTCTCCATAGAGATTTTTCCCTATAATCCCAACAGGTCTGAGAATCGCTTTTATCTATTGAGCACATCCCCAAGTCAGGTCCTCTCCCTCCGGCTACCGTAAATCCTACCAACGCTGCCACTCCACGTGAAAAGGACAAGCTGCTATCTTTTACTCTAAGCCACACTGCTGTATTTTAAGACCTCCAATACAGGGAGGAGGAGGTTGCCGTGAGCCATGATCGCACCGCTGAACTCCAGTCTGGGTGACAAGACCAAAACGCCGTTGAAAAGAAAAGACAAGACAGGACGGGACGGGCCAGGCCAGGCAATCCATCCTCCTGAACAGGGACAGGATCCTGGCACAGAAAAGAAAACGGAGACATTGCTGGGGCAACTGAAAGACTTCAGCAAGAAAGTAATGATTCAGATAAATGCTAAGAGCAAGTGAAAGAGTCAAACCTGACGCATCAGGTGGAAGGAGGACTAGAAGACGCGAGACTCTGGTGGGGACAATGGAGAAGATTTTCTTTGCCAAGAAAAGAAACCGTGAGAAACCATGCTAAGCATAACGATGAAAATCTTTATAATGTGATCTTTATAACGTAAACCCAATTAAAACAAGAGAGGTTTTTCTAAAGGCCCAGGATTAAAATGAATGCCTTAAAATAGTATTCAATGGTGCCTCAACAAAGTTCACTGGTAGACTTTGTAACTCTTTCTGATTGTTTACCTGTAATTATTAGGACCACAATTGGTTGTGGATTTTTGTAATTTTGAAAACATGTGACTCCTGAAACAGATGTGTGTATAATCAATGCTATGTATCCTTTCTTAACGATATTCAGGGGCAGGCCTTTTATCCACTGATCTTCAAGATTATATAGGTAACACGATAACTGAAAAAATTCCATAAATGCCCACAGGATTTGGCAACATGGAAGTTAGTAGTAACCTTAGCAAGATTAGCTTCAGTGGCATTTTTTGGACCGCACCAGAGTGGGCTAAAATGGAAACGGAGGTCAGAAAGGAACAGCATGTGGCAGTGGCTCTTCAAAGAGGTACGGCTCGGAATGGGGGGACATGCAGCATAGAGACTTTTCAGTGTGACTGTGAGTGTGTGTGCGTGTGTGTGTGTGTCTGTGTGTGAGTCTGTGAGTGTGAGACTGTGTGTGAGTGTTGTGTGCATGTGAGTCTGTGTGTAAGCGTGAGACTGTGCGTGTGTGCATGTGTGTGAGAGACAGTGTGTGTGTCTGTATCTGTGAGTGTGTCTGTGTGCGTGTGTGTGTGAGAGACAGTGTATGTGTCTTTGTGTGTGTGTACGAAAGTCTGTGTGAGAGACAGTGTGTCTGTGTGTGTGTGTGTGTGACAGTGTGAGACTGTGTGTGTGTGTGTGTGAGACTGTGTGTGTGTCTGTGTGTGCATGAGTCTGTGTGTGTGTCTGTGTGTGTGTGTGCACGCGTGGGCGCACACGTGTGTATTTTAATGAGGTAAATTAAAGAACACCTAAATGCTGACTAGAAGAACCTAGTAGAGAAGGAAAGATTTGAGATTTAGGAAAGGGCAAAAGGAACCGTTTAAGTGAGGTTCCCGAGAAGGGGCCAGAAAGAAGACTTGGAGGAGCATGAAGAGGCTCGTCTCCGGCAGGAGGACGGCCAGCCTGTCGACGGCGCCGGACTGACAGACACAGGTGTGCGTGTGAACAGGTCCTACGTACGTGGCACAAGGCATGGCATCGTTCCCCTCGGAGGGCTTCACTTTTCTCTGGGCAGCGGGGGAAGGTCATGAGTGAGGATGCGTGATGAAAACGAGAGGTTGGGGACGTAAGGAAAGAAGACAGAGTCAGGAACTGCCACAGAGAGAAGCGCAAGGGCCGGCTGACCCGGGAAATACAAGGACGCCACCTGACGCGTCAGAGCCCGGAGGAACTGCTAACGAAAGGGGTATTCAAACAAATCACATGACAGAGGGTTGCAGACTATCAAATGGATACAAGCGTGTTAACACATCTTCATACGTAATTATCCTTTATACCAAGTTATTATAGCCATGTGAGCAAAGTAGCAGGCAACCAATCAAAACACAAAAATGGCAAAATCACAGACGCCTAAACATTAAATGAATTCATCTGAACCACATGATAAACTCATTTGACACACAATCTGAATGAGGATGCTAACAGGGAAAAGTCAGCAACGTTAAAAACAGTAAACCAAACCGTGTACCCTATACACTGCCAGTTTTCTACTATTGCCTCTAAATAGTTTTTGAGGCTGGGCACAGTGGCTCATGCCTGTAATCCCAGCACTTTGGAAGACAGGCAGATCGCTTGAGGCCAGGAGTTCAAGACCAGCCTGGGAAACATGACAAGACTTCATCTCTACAAAAATACAAAAAAAATCCAAGCATGGTGGTGCACGCCTATAGTACCAGCTACCTGGGAGGCTGAGGCAACAGAATCACTTGAACCCGGGAGGCAAAGGTTGCAGTGAGCCAAGATCACGCCACTGCACTCCAGCCTGGACGACAGAGGGACACTCTGTCTCAAAACAAATAAATTAATTATTAATTAGTTTTTAAGACCATAATACCATAGTCTTTTTTTGTTTTTTGAGACAGAGTCTAGCTCCGTTGCCAGATGCCAGGCGCCAGGCTGGAGTACAGCAGTGCGATCTCAGCTCACTGCAACCTCCACCTCCTGGGTTCAAGCAATTCTCCTGTCTCAGTCTCCCGAGTAGTGGGGACTACAGGCACATGCCACCATGCTCAGCTAATTTTTGTATTTTTAGTACTCTCTTAACAAGGTTTTACTGAAATTCTCTCACAGTCGCAAGGTTTTCCAGTTCCAAGTTTTCAAAATCCTATTTTAAAAGAAAATCAAGTTATTTCTCTCAATATTACTCTGAGATTTCAGTTTCCTACCTATTCAATTAAGTTTATGCTTATTCTGATGTTTTCTTCAAACTTGGTGTTTAAAGATACCCAGATATATCCCCAAAAGATGCTCCGGCTTACCGATATTGCTGTTATCCTAAGGGAATCCGCAGTGGAGTGTCTGAACAGGTACCACAAGACGGGTCCCACCTCTCCTGTAATAAAGCCCTTGGCCTGAGCAGAAAAGGTGGTACAGACATTTTCAATAATTTTTGCTGCCATGTGATTCACAATGCGTTCTTCCTAAAGAGAAAGGATTCAGATCAAGGAGATTAAAATAATATTAATTAGTGTGAGAAATAAATACATGTTATTTCTTTATAACCACTGCAAATAATGTTATGATACCAAGACCGTATCACCTGCCTCCAGATGTGTAAGGCATCTTGGGAGAAACGATAACTCTTTCAGATCACTGTAAACTATGACATATACTCATTTGGTAATTCACTAGCAAGCTAGCATAACATAATTCTCCACACATTTTAATAAAACAAAGATGCTGAAACAGTCTGGAAAATAAAGAATATAACTATAATATAAAAATTGGAAGATAATTTTAAAATCATACAGAGCAGGCAGAATAATCCTCAGAAGCCATCCAGTCCCAGGAATGATCTGTGTACCGATCAGCCAGAGTGGAAAGATTGCCTAAATAAGGTACATCAAGGAGAATCCTAAGAAAGGTATTGCTTCAGTGGTGTGACCAGATTAATCTAAGACTAAAAGCCATTCTGGATGGTCCTAACGGTGCTAAAAAGTTAGCCTCAAAAAGATTCAACTGTTTTCAGGTAATAAAAATGCACCCAAGAAAAAGCCCAGAAGTACTTACAGAAATTTTTAAAACTTTGGCACCCAATCATATAAAATTCACAGTGACAAACATCTAATTAAACATTGCCAAGCATGCAAAGATGCTGAAAAGTATGATTCATAATTCAATCACTAGAAATGACTGATAGACTTAGCAGGAAGATATTAAATGGCTATAGTAAATATAGTCCACATAAGAAGGAAGAAGAAAGCAAAAGCGTGGTAAGGAGAGAAAAAAGGATAAAATTCACTCAAATCAAAAATCTAGAGATAATGCAACGCCTAGTATTAAAAATACACTGAATGGCATTAACAGATTAGACACTACAGACTAGATGATTAGCAAACATGAGAAGACACAGCAATTAACAAGAAAATCTATCCAAAATAAACACAGAAGAAATAAGACTTGAAAAAAAAAAGAACAGAGCATCAGTGAACTGTGGGACACCTTCAAAAGACCTAATAAATGTGTCGTTGGAAAAATGCTTGAAATTTTGTCGGAGAATTTTTCAAATTCATGAAAACTGGTCATTCCAGGTCTAAGAAGCTCAATGAGCCCTCTGCAGAAGAAACAATGAAAAATCACGCCAAGGTACATCATCATCAGACTGGTAAGAAAACACACACACACACACACACACACACACACACACACACACACAGAGTAATAAAGAGAAAACCTTATGGACAGGAGCAATGTCTCATGCCTGTAATCCCAGTGCTTTGGGGGGCCAAGATGAAAGAGTCCTTTGAGGCCAGGAGTTCAAGACCAGCATGGGCAACACAGCAAGACCCTTTCTCTACAAAAAATTCTAGAAATTTCTCAGCCATGGTAGTGCTTGCCTATAGTCCCAGCTACCTGGGGGGCTGAGGCAGGAAGATCACTTGAGCATGGGAGTTGGAGGTTGCAGTGAACTGTGATCACACCACTGCACTCCAGCCTGGCAACAAAGCAAGACCCTGTGTCAAAAATAAAAACAGGCCAAGCGCAGTGGCTCACACTTGTAATCCCAGCACTTTGGGAGGCCAAGGCAGGTAGATCACGAGGTCAGGAGATCAAGACCATCCTGGCTAACAGGGTGAAACCCTGTCTCTAAAAAAATAAATAAATAAAAATAAATAAATAAAAGAAAAGAAAAAGAAGACTTTACAAGCAGCTAGAGTAAAAAGGCACATTCCACAGAGAGGAACAAATACGACAGGGAATTCTCACAGAAACAATACAAATCAAAAGACAATACAGTAATATCTTTTAAGTATCAAAAGAAAAAATGGGTACCTGTCAACCTACAAATTTACACAAAAATAACGTCTTCCAAAATAAAGGCAAAATGAATAGTCTTCCGACATACAAAAGTTGAGAAGATTCATCACCAGGCAGAACTGCACTATAAAATTTAAAGGAAATTATTCAGGCAGAAAAAAATGATAATGAGAAGAAAATTAAACATATACAAAAAGAAAAAATAAACATATAGGTTGTTTTCCTTAATTTTTGAAACTATTTCAAACATAAGCTGCTGCTGTTTTCATATACTGTTGTATACTGTTATAACAGTATGTGATAAATTCGAGTTATATACTGTCCAAAAAAAGATTTACAATAATAAGCCCATAAAGGTGATAAAAAGGCAGGAAGGACACAGAAGAGCTGGAGAACACTATCAGTTGACTCTGACAATTATACAACGCTCTGCCCAAAAAAGGTAGAAGACACATTCTTTCAAGATCACAAGAAACGTTGCCAAGTTAGACCGTGTTCAGGGCCATGAAAGCATCTTAGCAACTCCATACTCACAGATTAATTTGAGATGAATCAGAAACCTAAATCTAAAAGTTAGAACCATAAAGCTTCTAGAAGAGGTCATAAAATACATATTACGGTACGCAAAGCTTTCTTAACCAGGACAAAAAGGTACTGAATATAAGAAGAAAAGTATTAAATTAAGCTTCATTAAAATTTTAAATTTCTGCTTATAATGACACCATTAAACTTCACAGTGTCTCAGACCAGGAAAAAATATTTACATCCAGGCACAGGAGCTCATGCCTGCAATCCCAGCACCTTGGGAGGCCATGACAGGTGGGGATCATTTGAGCTCATGAGTTCGAGACCAGCCTGGGAATCATGGAGAAACCTCCTGCCTCTACCAAGCGTGGTGGCGCACGCCTGTAGTCTCGGCTACATGGAAGGCTGAGGTGGGAGGGCGGCTTGAGCCCAGGAGGCAGAGGTTGCAGTGAGCCAAGACTGCACCATTGCACTCCAGCCTGGGTGATACAGCCAGATCCTGTCTCAAAAAAAAAATTTACAACACACATACGTTAAATATCTGAACATTTTATATAAATGATACCATGATTAAAATAGTAAAAAGCACACTAAAGACTATATAATCCTATATTTGATTAACAAGAAAAAATACGTATGTAAATATTAATATATACATAAAGGAAGGTATACAACACCCTGGGAATGATGATTATAACAGGTATGGATTGTGGGGAGAAGGAGCCCATTAATTCAACTTTAGATATTTTTATGTTGCTTGGATTATTGCAATAAGCATGTATTTTTTTCAATCCAAATTTACGTATTTTTCATATAAAAACACCTTAAAACGAGCAGAAGATGTAGAGTAATATCTAAGTTTAAGCCGTCGCTTTTGCATTTTGCTAGCTATATAACCTTGAGTATTTTTATCTCTTTGCCTGATAGAGCTTCACCATCTATAAAATGAAGGGGACAAAACACAAGCAGTTTGAGAGCTTGAGAATTAAATGAGATCACGAACATGAAGACTCCATCTAGAGCATGAAAAGTAGTAAATTCTCAATAAATGTTCGCTTTTTCCCCATTATTATTAATACCACAGAGCACAAACTACACAGTTGTAGAGAAAAAAATTAAACATCCTTCCATTTCTCAAACTTCAACACGTTTTTCATTTCTCAGAATGAGTATCTGAGAGAACTCTTCCTTCCCAATCCTGTTGCCTTCAATGCAGCCAGAAAAAATTAACCTAACACTTCTAGCCTCTCTGTGTTCCTTTATTCACTCTACCTGGGGAAATAAAATGTGACGTCTACTTGCCAAACTTGAAAAGAGAAGCCTGGATATTTCTAAGTGCTCAACTCACTCTTCCCCCTCTTCCCCACCACACAGGGGTGTCGTCAGGTATCTCCTGGTTGTAAGGTCAGCCTTAACTGGACAGGTACCCCACGTGGAGACTGCTGCTGTGTCTGGGGAAGGCTCAGCTTCCTTAGCGTCGCGGGGGTTTGACAGGCAGAGGCCTATCTGCCAACAGAGACAAGTTGCATCCTCCACCCTAGTTCTCACCACAGACAAATACTGATATTTTGTCCCCATATGCCTTGTTCTTTGCCTTATTTCTCATGAAGTTCTAAAACCTTTTTCCTGAATGTAGATGGGAAATGAGCTATTTATAAAAGCCCCCTCAAACACATGTGCTTTACAACATAACTGTCAGCCAATTCCTAGGACTCATTCCTAGTACCAGAAAACCACGGCGATTTTGGCAGCTGGGTTGGAAAGGGGCCACGTGCCATCCCGGTGCTCTGTAAACTCAGAGGGGTTGTCAGGCCATTTCAGACTTACCCTTCCCTGCTTTGCTCTTCAAGTTTGTGCCCGTTAGCAAAGGGAAATCTTCTCCTTGGCATCACTGCTGTGTTGCTCTCAGAAATATTTGGCATTGAATTTAAATAATCTATCTTTCATATGTGTGAGCAACAGGGAGGCTAAGAAAGTTGTTTTTAAGGTATTCATTTTTGGGGAGAGGTAGCAGCCCACTCTACAAAGGTCACAGAGGCTGGAAATCGCCCTGAGAGAAGCCCACATTTGCATCTCATCGACATTTTTAGCTTACATCATAGTCTGTACAATTATGGCTGCTGAACTGACACCTGGCATATGTTGTATTTAAAAATGTAAGGTTCAATGGGAACACATGGACACAGGGAGGGGGACAACAATTATTGGGGCTGTCAGTGCTGGCGGGGAGGAGCACCAGGAAAAACAGCTAATGCGTGCTGGGCTTAATACTTAGGTGATGGGCTGACGGGTGCACCAAACCAGCATGGCACACATTTACCTACGCCACACTCCAGCACACGTACCCTAGAACTTAAAACAAAATTTTAAAAATATTAAAAAATACGAAATTCAGAACATAAACTGTTGCTTTATTATTTATATTTTCTTAATAATTCAGAAATCATTTTCTTTTTTTCTTTTTTTTTTTGAGACAGAGTTTCACTCATGTTACCCAGGCTGGAGTGCAATGGTGCGATCTCGGCTCACCGCAACCTCCGCCTCCGGGGTTCAGGCAATTCTCCTGCCTCAGCCTCCTGAGTAGTTGGGATTACAGGCACGCACCACCATGCCCAGCTGATTTTTTGTATTTTTAGTAGAGACGGGGTTTCACCACGTTTGCCAGGATGGTCTCGATCTCTTGACCTCGTGATCCACCCGCCTCGGCCTCCCAAAGTGCTGGGATTACAGGCTTGAGCCACCGCGCCCGGCCCACAGAAATCATTTTCTGAAGTAGTTTATTAGATAATTTTGATGTAACAATTTTTTAAGAGGAAGTTTAATTTTTAGTTTTTAACTAGGGCTCTTTGTTCTTCTTTCTGAGAAAGCCAGTGACAATTTATATATTTAATTAGAAGACAGTGGGCTTGAATTTTTAAAAAGCACCAGAAATAGCCATTATATACGTTATCTTTGAAATGTTTTAGACGCTAATTACCTAAACAAGGAGAAAATAAGTCAAATCTCTTGGATTTAATAAGAGCTGAAATGTACAGTTGTATTTTCTGGTTTTTTAAATGGCTACAGTCCAAATTCGTTCTTCCTAATGGAGCGATGTCTGCGCCGTCAGCATCAGGCTCTTTGCCTCTTTGTGGCACTCACCGTTCCCCTTGCCTTTCATCAGCGAAGGTGAGAAACGTGCGTGGAACAGAATGCCGCTCCCTTTCTTTTGAGTATCACTATGAATCTAATAATTCAAAGCTTCCTAACTTTCTGAAAGGCGCATTAGCAGGATGCAAATGGCTTGCCAGGTATAGAGTTGCCCGATGTGCCCTGGAGTGAACTGTTGGGAGTGGTATGAGGGAAGCGACTCTCAACTGGCACTGAGCAGAGCAGCGGCTTCCAGAGCGGTGATGGGTAAGGCGCGCACAGTGTGGCGTTTCCACCGCAAAGGGAGGTTTGTGCTGCCTCTCCTCCTGCAGCAGGCCTGCTCGCCAGGGAGGATCCCAAGTGTGGCTTTGCTGGGTTTGGCATGTGAGAACTGACGAAACATCGGTATGTAGCATCTTTCAAGGATTTATATTGGTTGGATTTCTGTGTAAATTTTCATATCCCTTTGACTGCTTTACCCAGTACAAGCTTCATAAGCTAAACAAAATCTGTAACTCCTCTGTCACATTCTCATTTAGTATCTGCCCTTCTGGCTTTTTACTTTAACTTTTTATTATTATTTTTTGATTAATGACATTATGATTAGAGAGAAAGATGTATGCATGGTTCTGCTTCTTAGGACTGTGTTGAGATTTTCCTTATGGCTCAGTACGTATACACTGGGTGGGGGGTGAATTGTCACTTTGGAGAGATGTGTTTTTCTGTACATTAGGTCAAGCTTGTTAATTTTCTAGACAGATGTAGATCTTTTATGTCTATGCTGATTGGTTTTTTGTCTGTTTTATCAGATACTGAGATATGTGTTTAAATTGTCCTATTAGGTAGCATTGCAATTTTGCCATATTTTGCTTTCATGTATTTTGACTGACAATTAGATATATTAAAATATTAGATTGCCTTTTCCCTTGGTTTATAATTTTCATCATTATTTGTGACCTTAAAAGATCTCCCATAGTGCTTTTTACCCAAAGCCTGTTTTATCTGATAATAATATAGCGAACCACCCCTCTCTGGGTTAGGTACATATGACGTGTATTTTTTTTCATTCTCTTTCAGTCTTTCTAGAACTGTATGTTTTAGATGTCTTTTCATACTGTTTATTTTCAAAATCTGTTTGTGTTCTTGAAACAGAGTCTTGCTCTGTTGCCCAGGCAGGAGCGCAGTGGTGTGATCTCAGCTCACTGTAACCTCTGCCTCCCACGTTCAGGTGATTCTCCTGCCTCAGCCTCCCGAGCAGCTGGGCTTACAAGTGTGCACCACCACACCTGGCTAATTTTTGTATTTTTAGCAGAGATGAGGTTTCACCATATTGGCCAGACTGGTCTCAAACTCCTGACCTCATGATCAGCCTGCCTCGGCCTCCCAAAGTGCTGTAATTATAGCCATGAGCCACTGCGCTGAGCCTAATTCTGTCTTACGGTCATTTTCTCTTAACTATTTAGTCCATTTACATTTATTGTGATTGTTGGCTTAGTTTCATTTATAACTTTCATCTTATTTTGTGCTATCTGTTCCATCTGTTTCGTATTTCTTCATGTCTTCTTTTTTGCTTCTCTTTCTCCTAATTCCTTTCATATTCATGATTATTCTATTACTCCTGAAATATATATTTTATGTGAATACAGTTGTGAGTTGATAATACTTTATTAGCAATTAAATATACTATGTCACTTTCTTTTTTAGCTAAGAAATTAGCTGTCAGAGCAACTGTGGCCTCTTGAAAGAAATTCTCTGTAAATCAAGTGATGACCTGCTATGCTTTTAGCTTCTTGTGGCCCTTCCCACCTGCAACCTGCACTCCCAGCAACAAATACATCCTCAATGCTCTACTCAGATCAGTGGAGTACCAGGGAGATGGGGAAGTTATTGTTCATGTTTTTATACTTAGTTGTAGGCACTGGGGGCTCTGACCTTAAATTGGGTCTAGATAGGAGATTCTTCCTTTGACTGTATTTATTTTTAAAAAGCAAACTGGACCTACACATAGCACCACACACAAAAGATAATTACAAACAGGTAACACCTCTAAAAGGGAAAAGAAAAAAGACTTTCAAAACAAAATGTAATACACTCTCTTAAAGATGTTGGAGGAGGGAAGCATTTCGTAAGATACAAAAGGCACAAATCAGAAAGGAATAGATAAACTGAGCTACACAGAGCATGGTGGCATGCCTGACTCTAACCCCAGCTACTCGGGAGGCGGAGGCAGAAAGATCACTTGAGCCCAGGAGTTCAAGACCAGCCTGGGCAACATGGCAAGACTTTGAAGCTGGATGTGTATACACACACACACACACACACACACACACACACACACACACACACACACAGAGGGAGGGAGAGAGAGAGGGAGAGAGAGAGAGGGGTTTATGTATACATATTATATATTATATATAATGTGACTACATTAAAATTAAGAACTTCTACCTATCAATAGACACTACAAAGAAAGTGAATATACGCACACACACATGGACACACGTATGCTCACACACACACATATCACAGCAAAGCAAACAGGACAAAATGTTTCCTCTTTAGGTGATGGAAACAAAGGTGGTTACTATGGCTTTCTTTCCTAACGTTTGAAACAGTTGATCATAATAGGTTGTAGAGGGTACAGAGTTCCTACAAAGCCACAGGAAGAAAACAGGTTTGAGACTCGACAAGCACTTTTCAAAAGAGAAAGCACAAAAAAGGAGATAAGCAGAAAAAGACAGCCATCCTCGTTAGCATCAAGGAAGCACATGTTCGAACTGCTGTAAGAAACCAGGGCTGGCGGGGTGGCCGGCGCCTATAATCCCAACTCTTTGGGAGGCCAAGGCAGGTGGGTCCCTTGAGCCTGTGAGTTCCAGACCAGGCTGGGCGACATGGTGAAGCTGCCTCTGCAAATACAAAACTAGCCGAGCGTGGCAGTGTGCACAGGCAGTGCCAGCTACTCAGGAGGCTGAGGCAGGAGAACTGCTTGATCCTAGAGGCAGAGGCTGCAGGGAGACAGGGTGACAGAGTGAGATCCTGGCTCAAAAAAATAAAAATAAACCACTTAATGCCCATCAGATTTACAAAAATTTAAAGTCTATGTCAAATGTTTGAGAAGATATGGGTTAATGAGTACTCCCAGCCCCTGCTGGTGGGAGTATCAACTGATACACACACATGCACACACACAGCACTGAAATAAATAAACCAACAGAACTGAATAGGGCCCAGAAAGAGACACTTCAATTAATGTGACAGAGGTGACACCGCAGAGCAGGGGAGAGAAGACAGACTTTGACTCGACTCAGTCATGTGAGGAAACTGTGTGTGTGTGTATATGTGTGTGTGTATGTGTGTGTATGTGTTTGTCTGTGTGTATGTGTGTGTGCATGTGCGTATGCGTGTGTGTGTGTGTGTGTGTGTGAGTGCGTGCATGTGTGCGCACTGAGGCATATTTCAACAACACCCTACACGGTGGTCCAAATGAGCTACAGTTTACACAATCAGCATGTAAATTAACCTAGCTTTAAAGGCAAAAGAATGAAGTCTGAAAAGACTATGTGCCATTCCATATATATAGAGATCAGCATTAAGAACCAATCAATTTACTGTTTAGCTAAATGATATTTCATGGTGTATACATGCCACATTTCCTGTATCCATTCATCCATTGATGGACACTTAGGCTGATTCTGTATCTTAGCTAAGGAATTAATAACCAGAATACATGGAAAAAGAAATGTAATAAATATATATCATAAAAAACTATGCGGCCATAAAAAATAATAAAATCATGCTCTAGCAACACCATGGATGCAGCAGGAGGCCATTATCCTAAACAAATGAAAGCAGGCACAGAAAACCAGATACCGTGTGTTCTCACTCACAAGCAGGAGCTGATCACTGGGTATGCATGGACAGAAAGAAGGGCATAGCAGACATGGGAGACTTGCAGAGGGCAGAGGGTGGGTAGAGTGGGCACAGGGTGGGCAGAGAGTGGGCACAGGGTGGACAGAGGGTGGGCAGAGAGTGGGCACAGGGTGGACAGAGGGTAGGCAGAGAGTGGACACAGGGTGGGCAGAGGGCGGGCACAGGGTGGACAGAGGGTGGGCAGAGGGTGGACAGGGAACAAGAGCTGAGAAACTACATCAGTCCTTATTCTTGGATACTATACTCATTACCTGGGTGGCAGGATTGGTCATACCTGCAAACCTCAGCGTCACGCAATATACCCATATAACAAATACATATGTTCCCCCAAATCTCAAATAAAAGTTGAAATTTTAAAAATAATAACCAGCATATATAAGGACTTCAACTCAATAGTAAAAAACCTAAATAACCAAATTCAAAGATAGACAAATGATCTAAATAGACGTTTCTCAAAAGAAGACATAAAAACTGCTAACAGGTACATGACCAAAGGCTCAACAGCTCGAATCATCAGGTAAATGCAAATCAAAACCACAATTAGATGCCATCTCACCCCAGTTACAATGGCTGTTATCAAAAAGACAAACAGCAGAGGCTGGTGAGGATGTGAAGAAAGGGCGGCTCTTCCACACTGCTGGTGGGAATGGGAACGGGAACTAAAACAGCCGTTAGAGAAAACAGTATGGAGTGTCCTCAAAAAAAAAAACCCTAAAAATAGAGCTACTATAGGATCTGGCAGCCCACTGCTGGGGAGATAGGCTAAAGAAAGAAATCCAGTGTCTCCTAGAGACAAACACACTCCCGTGCGCCCACGTTTCCCACAGCACTTCTCACAATAAGGTCTCTGACACCGACGGCAGGATCCCTACAGGCCTCCTCTCTCCCTTGGGTTCCTGTATTTGCGTCTTTTGCACTTATGTGTTCGGCATGTTCCGCTTTACATTTTTATTTTCACTCCCACAAGAGGTGAGGTCTGTGTGTGAACAGGAATTCCTTCATCCGTGTGCCTCCAAGTGCACCTACCTTGAAGCTTCAATGTTAAACCAAACCTGTCTTTCGACGAGAGCTGAAAATGACTTAACTCTCACATGGACAAAGTACAACTGATAACACACGTCCTATCCCGTCATGACAAACCACTATGTATTCAAACCCAGTCTGGGAAGTGTTCACACTTTCCTTCTGGATCACTAGGGGAAAACCTCGGAGAGTTTTTCTGCACTGGGAACATGATTCTGTTACCATATAAAGTAGGAAGCAACTCAAAAGAAAGATGTTTATCCTGATATATCTTTTGCATTCCTTAAAGAATGTTCCAGCCTATGGCTTTTGCCTTGGGTGAACCCATGTCAAATGATTTAATACAAACAGAAAATGCCAACCTTTTAGGTCAGTTACTCAATCCTTTACACAGTCACACATGGGAGATACATACAGACAAGCTGCTTGGCCAGCTCTCAGCCATTAACAATTGCTTAAGAAATGATGTGAATAAACTGAAAAATCACCTCACATAATGAATACGACTTAATATTAAAATCAATGGATACCAGAAGCTTCCCTGTTTCTAAACCTCAAAATGGCAATCTGACAAGATAATCACGGGGTGTCTCAGGCTCACAGAAGATTCTCTGCATACGCCTTGCTTACTAAACTGGTATATCGATAACCTTAAAGGGGGGATGGGGGGTAATTAAGAATATGCTATGAATGCTAGTTACAGTGTTTATACACGCTGTCGTTCCTTTCAAAAGCCAGACATTTAAACAAGTGAATGAGAAAGCTGGATCCTCTTTCCACTTGCCCCACTGCAGGTCACTTGCTCGTGGCGGGTTGTCGGGATTATTTAAATTCAGGAGCAATACTTGGTTGACAAGCTTCTGCATTGCTGCAGGCTACGATCCTCATAGAGTGCCTGAAGGGTTATTACAACCGCCAGCATCTACAGAGGACAGCAAAGGAGCCTTACCCCTTCCCGAAGGCACCTCATTAGCACTGTGTATGCCGCCAAGGGAACAGCCCAGCACTCTCTAGGGTCCTTTTTTTTTTCTTCCTAAAATGAAGTGGGGGGAAAAAAAGACAGTGAAGCTCATAGCACAAAAGATATTAACCCATTCAAGCAAATGGCACAGCTCAGTTCCAAGTATACAAACTATCTAAAACTTCTTAATGGTCTAAAGTATTACTTACTACCTGACGACAATGACCAGACCAAGGGTCTTTACTGCATTGCACATACAAGGTATTTCTTCTGTTTCTCATTGCATTACATGGGATGTGGGTAAGATCCCTTCATTAGAAGCTAGATTTTAAAAATTGAGAAATGACAATATGATCCAATACAATCTGACAGAGAGATCATTCTATTGATAATTACAGAGGATAATATAGACACAATTATCTAAAAAGTATCACATTATCTGGAATGATTTGAAAGCACAGAAAACACAACTCTGAGTGATAACTCAGGATAAGTTGCAGGCACAAGTAATAGGCGGTAAGTTACCTAGTCAGACAAGGAGCTAAATAAAAATGAGCAAATGAGCAGGTACACTGATTTTAATGACATCAGCAATAGTTCCCTTCCAGAAGATTAACCAAATTAGTGTCATAACCACAAGCACACTCCTGCAACCTATCAAATACAACCACAAAATAACTCAGGTGCCACAGAGAAAGATGAAAAAAAAAAATTTAAAGCAGAAACTATTAGGTTCTACTTACAGAATATACTCAAGACTGTCCAGATGACAGAAGTGACACCTTATTAAATTACTTCAGCCACTGTGAAAAACAGTCTGGAGATATCTCAAAGAACTAAAAACAGAAACAGCATTTGAACCAGTAATCCCATTACAGAATTACCATTTGAACCAGTGATCCCATTACAGAAGTTCCATTTGAACCAGCAATCCCATTACAGAACTACCATTTGAACCAGCAATCCCATTACAGAACTTCCATTTGAACCAGCGATCCCATTATTGGTTATATACCCAAAGGAAAACAAATCATTGAAGTCAAAACAGCACTACCATTTGAACCAGCAATCCCATTACAGAACTACCATTTGAACCAGCAATCCCATTACAGAACTTCCATTTGAACCAGCGATCCCATTACAGAACTTCCATTTGAACCAGCGATCCCATTACAGAACTTCCATTTGAACCAGCAATCCCATTACAGAACTTCCATTTGAACCAGTGATCCCATTACTGGTTATACACCCAAAGGAAAACAAATCATTCCACCAAACACACACACACACTCCTATGTTCATCGGAGCACCATTCACAAGAACAAAAACATGCAGCCGACCAAGGTGCCCATCAGCAGTGAACTGGATAAAGAAAATGTAGCATGTCTCCACCATGAAACACTTCTGCAGCAACGTGGATGCAGCTGGGGGCCATTATCCTAAGCCAATGAAAGCAGGAACAGGAAACCAAACACCATGTGTTCGCACCTGTGAGGACTAAACCTGGGGTTCACACAGACAGAAGACAGGAACAAAAGACACTGGCATCACCACAAGTGGGGAGGTGGGACAGGAGTAAGGGCGGAGAAACTGCCAACATCTGGGAGGCAGGGTCAGCCGCACCCCAAAGCTCAGCATCAGGCAATCTATTCATGAAACAACCTACACATGTACCCCCAAATCTAAAATAAAGTTGAGATTTTTAAAAAAGAATTAGTACATTACTAATCCAAAAGTACTTGATGCCCATGAAAAGAATCATGACCCATTAAAACCATGCCCTTACTTGATTACAGAATTCCACATATGGTTACACCCTGGACATTATGATCAGGAGCTGCTCCAACTCAAAAATCATAAATTGACACTAAATTTAACCTGCAAACACAAGTGCCTTGAATTATTCAACATGCCCACACAACCTTTACCATCACGACTCTGTCCTCTCCCCGGCCCCTCTTCCTTCCTTCCCTCAACAGATGGCCAACTTCACTCCCTGCCGCCTAATCCCTGGCCCATCATGTGATCACTCCTGCCCAAAACCTCACCTATCCGTCTCTCTTTCGCTGTCCCTTTACTCCGTTTGGGAAACCTCAGCCTCTGGGAAAGCCCGCTGCTCGTTTTCTCCGGGTCTGCTCTCAGACAACTGAGCCCTTAGAGAAAGCGGCTCCACAGGCGGAGTCTGTTACTGACTCTGGCGGGCATCCTCAGAGGACCTTCAGCATCACTCTCCAGGCCTGCTGTTTCTCTTATCGTCACCCTCCCTGCAAAGGCTATTTCAAACCTTTGACCCTCCCACCACTTCACCTACTTTCCACCATCACAGATAACGGGAATGGAAAGGAGAGAAAACTCATCCACGTAACGCCCTCTGCTACTCCTCCCAGCGGTTACAGCAGCACAGGCCCCTCCACTCCTCTCCTGACACGGGCTCAGGGTCCTCCCGTTCCCACCCCGCCTTCCTCAGGGTCACTGGCTTATGAACCATCCCTATGGCTCCTATATTTCCCACATCTTATCCCCTCTGGATCTTTCCTGTTTCCACCTGAACAGGATCACGGCCTCTCACTTTGAAAACGAGACCCTCTCCATCCCTGGTCCCTTTTCACAGCCGTCCTCACTCTACACTGACTTTCTCAGTTTCCTCGCCTTCCACTAAATCCTCAACCCACTCCACCATGACTTCTTCTATCTCCCTCATTCCAGGGAAAATAAATAAGTATGTAAAAAGCTCTTGTTGAGTTACCAGTTACTTTCGTGTCATTAAATCCAATAGACCCCTCTAGTCCTTTAAATTGGACCTTAAACTACATTCAGCCCTACTGACTTTCCCTTTCCTGAAATACCCACTTCTCTCTCCTAGTTTTGCTACCATTTTGCTTACTCCCATCCAGGCTCTCAGAATTCTGTCTTCAGTCTTCACTCAACTCTTCACATTTAAACCAGAGCAATCTTACTGGCATGCAAATCAGCTGACATAATTGCCCTTCTTAAAACTCTTTAATGAGTTCCCCTTGCTCCTAGGATCAGGGTCAAGACCTGTGACTGGCAAGGAGCCCTTCATGTCACATCCCTGGCAGTCTCTGCAACCCTGCCCCCTTCCTCACTTCTCTCCTGTCCACTGGCCCTGGTAAAGTCATGCATGAAGAAAGCACCTACTGTGCGCCAGGAGCTCTTCTTAATAATTGCCATAAACCATAACAAGGCAGATCAATTTTCTTCCTTAGTAGTGCATACTGGAAGATTGAAATTTTTGTTTTGTTTTGTTTTTTTGAGACAAAGTTTCACTCTTGTTGCCCAGGCTGGAGTGCAGTGGCATGATTTCAGCTCACTGGAACCTCCGCCTCCCAGATTAAAGTGATTCTCCTGCATCAGCCTCCCGAGTGGCTGGAATTACAGGCATCTGCCACCACACCCGGCTAATGTTTTGTATTTTTAGTAGAGATGGGATTTCACCATGTTGACCAGGCTGGTCTCCAACTCCTAACCTCAGGTGATCCACCTGCCTTGGCTTCCCAAAGTGCTGGGATTACAGGCATGAGCCACAGCAGCCAGCTGAGTTTTCTTTTTTTTTAAGAAGTAAACAAAATAAGTCAGTCAAAATAATGATGAGCACTATAAAGAAAAACAGCAGAGCAGGAGGTTGCAGAAAGACTGTAGACAGGCTGGCTCCATCTCAGATCATTCAGTCACAGAAAGGCTTTCTGAAGGGATTCATTTGAGCAGAGAGAAAACACAAACATCTCAGAAACAAATAACACAAGCAGGAGGAACAGCAAATGTCAATGTGGCCAGGCAGAACCACAGCAGAGTGGGTTTAAGGAACGACGTGAGGCGAGTCTGGCTGGGGGCAGCGAGTGAGGAAGCAGGCAGTGAGGAATTAGGTCATACAGGTGCTGGGGAACCAGCCCACAAGGGCCCAGATGGTAATGAGAGAGACTCTGGCTATGACAATGAACAAGGCAAGAAGACAGAGATTATGGGCTAAAACAAACAAAAAAGATGAAATAAGAATCCCTGAACTCGGGGTGACGGGTATCCTCGACAAAAGAGAAACACATAAACTGGAAATGAGCTGTCTTAGAGCATTCTCTGCAGAATCACAGCCTGAAGCCTTAGGGTGTTATTAGAGTCAATAAGACTTAGCCTTGTGTACTGCATACGATTATCATCAGCTCAGTCCCCACGGGTTAGCACTGACCTGAGATTTTAAGGTTTATTGCAGTCAAAGTGACAATTCCACAAAGCCCTCATGTCCTGAAAAGTTATTTATTTTTGTAGATTGAGGGACTTAACTTCCTTTTCCAGTCTGCTATCATAAGATGTAGTTAAATGTCATGGCCACAGTATCGTCCCTTTATTAAAGTGGCCTAATTTGTATTCAATTAAAGTATATACCAAGGGCTGGGAGTGTTGGCTCACACCTGTAATCCCAGCATTTTGGGAGGCCGAGGTAGGCAGATCACTTGAGGTCAGGGGTTCGAGACCAGCCTGGCCAACATGGTGAAACCCCTTCTCTACTGAAGATACAAAAATCAGCCAGGCATGGTGGTGCGCACTTGGAGTCAAGCTACTCAGGAGGCTGAGGCAGGAGAATTGCTTGAACCGGGAGACGGAGGTTGCAGTGAGCCACTGTGTCACTGCACTCCAGCCTGGGGAAGACAAGGAGACTCCATCTCAAAAAAATACAAACACCACACACCAAGGAAAATTATTCTCTAGATCTACTTTTAGATCTAGCAGGAACATGGTTCTGTATGGTTCCATCTGCATAAGATTCTAGAAAACGCAAACAAGTCTATATAACAGAAAGCAAATCCGTGGGAGCAGGGAGACAGGAGAGCACTAAAAAGGGTGCTGAGGAAACTCTGGAGGCGACAGGTTCATTTTCGTGTGTGGTGACGGTTTCACAGGTATATACATAAATGAACATTTATCAAATTGCGATCTTTAAACACATGTTTTGTACACCAATTATATCTCAAGCAGGAGGCAGGGAGGAAAAACTACAGGAGCAAAAAAAGAAGAATGAGACTAGACTCGTTCTCGGCAAGAAAGCAGACCAGGTGCCTGACTACTCTTCTAATAAAAGCAACTGTTTTTATTTTGACATCCTTAAAATGCATCAAAGATCTGACAAGATAACAATGAATAATTAAGCCAAAAATCAGACAATTGAAAGCATGTGATAAACTGAGCACTGAAGTTTTCTTTTACTCTGGGGGCATATAAAACTTGGTAAGTCTGCCTTGAGGGTCCAAAATAGTGGTCAAGTAGAAATAAACTCTCCAGCCCTATCCCCAAAGAACTGCAGGGACAGGTACCTTTCACAAAACTTGGTGCACAGTGCACATCACTGTGGAATGTTCTCGTTATCATTTATTTATTTATTTTTTAGACAGGGTCTTGCTCTGACACCCAAGCTAGAGGGCTGTGGCGTGATCACAGCTCACTGCAGCCTCAACCTCCCAGGCTCAAGCAATCCTCCCACCCCAGCCTTCCAAGTAGCTGGCATTACAGGTGCACACCACTATACACAGCTAATTTTTGCATGGTTTTTAGATGACGTTTAACCTTGTAGACCAGGGTGGTCTCAAACTCCTGGGCTCAAGAGATCCTCCTGCCTTGGCCTCCAAAAGTGCTGGGATGGAAATGTTCTATTACATGAAAAAAAGACGGAGCAGGGAGCTACAAGTACTGACTGAGAAATATATCTATGTTAATTATTAAGAAATGGCTCCAGTGTATGGCTCCATATACTATTCTGTTTTTTTTTTTTTAAATGGCTAGTATCATCACTTATCAAAGTATCTTGACCTTGATGGAGCCTATGTTGAGAAATAAAGTTTACATTTTTATTGATATATATAAATGTGTATATCAGTAAAAATCAATATCTATAGATAGATAGATAGATAGATATACACACACACATAGACACACACACACACTTTTTTTCCATTTTACTTTAGGTTCCAAGGTACACGTGCAGAAAGTGCAGGTTTGTCACATAGGTGTACATGTGCCACAGTGGTTTGCTGTACCTATCAACTCATCATCTAGCTTTTAAGTCCCACATGCATTAGGTATCTATCCTGATGCTCTTCCTCCCCTTCCCCGCCAACCCTGACAGGCCCCGGTGAGTGTTATTCCCCTCCCTGTGTCCATGTGTTCTCATTGTTCAACTTCCACTTATCAGTGAAAATACGTGGTGTTTGGTTTTCTGTTCCTGTGTTAGTTTGCTGAGTATAATGGCTTCCAGCTTCATCCATGTCCCTGCAAAGGACATGATCTCATTCCTTTTTATGGCTGCATGATATTCCATGGTGTATACATGCCACACTTTCCTTATCCAGTCTATCACTGATGGGCACTTGGGTTGGTTCCATGTCTTTGCTATTGTAAATAGTGCTGCAATAAACATTCATGTGCATGTGTCTTTATAGTAGAATGATTTATATTCCTTTGGGTGTATGCCCAGTAATGGGATTGTTGGGTCAAATGGTATTTCTGGTTGTAGATCCCTGAGGAATCGCCACACTGTCCTCCACAACAGTTGAACCAATCTACATTCCCACCAACAGTGCAAAAGTTTCTTATTTCTCCACAGCCTCGCCAGCATCTATTGTTCTTGACTCTTTAATAGATTGCCATTCTGACTGGGGTGAGATGTTATCTCATTTTGGTTTTGATTTGCATTTCTCTAATGACCAGCGATGATGAGCTTTTCTTCATGTATGTTGACTACAGAAATGTCTTCTTTTGAGAAGTATATGTTCGTGTTTTTTACCTACTTTTTGATGGGGTTGTTTGCTTATTTCGTTTAAGTTCCTCATATATTCTGGATATTAGCCCTTTGTCAGATGGGTAGATTGCAAAAATTTTCTCCCATTCTGTAGGTTGCCTGTTCACTCTGATGCTAGTTTCTCTTGCTGTGCGAAAGCTCTTTAGTTTGATTAGGTCCCATTTGTCAATTTTGGCTTTTGCTATTGTTGCTTTTGGTGTTTTAGTCATGAAGTCTTTGCCCAAGCCTATGTCCTGAATGGTACTGCCTAGGTTTTCTTCTAGGGATTTTATGGTTTTGGGTTTTATATTTAAGTCTTTAATCCATCTTAATTTTTGTATAAGGTATAAGGAAGGGTTCCAGTTTCAGTTTTCTGCTGGTCAGTTTTCCAAGCACCATTTATTAAATAGGGAATCGTTTCTCCATTGCTTGTTTTTGTCTGGTTTTTCTCCCCATTGCTTGGTTTTGTCTGGTTTGTTAATCCTGAGTTCTAATTTGATTGTGCTGTGGTCTGAGAGACTGTTTGTTATGATTTCCATTCTTTTGCATTTGCTGAGGAGTGATTTACTTCCAGTTATGTGGTCAATTTTAGAGCTAGTGTGATGTGCTGAGACGAATGTGTATTCTGTGGATTTGGGGTGGAGTGTCCTGTAAATGTCTATTAGGTCCGCTTGGTCCATATCTGAGTTCAAGTCCTGGATATCCTTGTTAATTTTCTGTCTCGTTGATCTGTCTAATATTGACAATGGGGTGTTAAAGTCTCCCACTATTATTGTGTGGGAGTCTAAGTCTCTTTGTAGGTCATTAAGAACTTGCTTTATGTATCTGGGTGCTCCTGTGTTGGGTGCATATATATTTAGGATTATTAGCTCTTCTTGTTGCATTGATCCTTTCACCATTATGTAATGCCCTTCTTTGTCTCCTTTGATCTTTGTTGGTTTAAAGTCTGTTTTATCAGAGACTAGGATTGCTACCCCTACTTTTTTTTGCTCTCCATTTGCTTGGTAAATCTTCTTCCATCCCTTTATTTTGAGTCCACGTGAGTCTTTGGATGTGAGATGGGTCTCCTGTATATAGCACACTGGTGAATCTTGACTTTGTATCCAGTTTGCCAGTTTGTGTCTTTTGATTGGGGCGTTTAGGCCATTTACATTCAATGTTAATATTGTTATGTTTGAATTTTACCCTGCCATTTTGTTCCTGGCTGGTTGTTTTGCCCGTTAGTTGACCTGGCTTCTTCACTGCATCATTATTCTTTACCATTTGGTACGTTTTTGCAGTGGCTGGTACTGGTTGATCCTTTCCCTGTTTAGTACTTCCTTCAGTAGCTCTTGTAAGGCAGGTCTTGTAGCAATGAAATCTCTCAGCAATTGCTTGTCTGTAAAGGATTTTATTTCTCCTTCACTTATGAAGCTTAGTTTGGCTGGATGTGAAATTCTGGGTTGGAAGCTATTTTCTTTAAGGATGTTGCATATTGGCCCCTACTGCCTTCTAGCTTGTAGAGTTTCTGCCAAGAGATCCACTGTGAGTTTGATGGTCTTTCATTTGTGGCTGACTGGACCTTTCTCTCTGGCTGGCCTTAGGATATTTTCCTTCATTTCAACCCTGGTGAATCTGACAATGATGTGCCTTGGGGTTGCTCTCTCCTTGAGGAATATCTTCATGGTATTCTCTGTATTTCCTGGATTTGAATGTTGGCCTGCCTTGTTAGGTTGGGAAAGTTCTCTTGGATAACATCTTGAAGAGTGTTTTCCAACTTGGATTCAGTCTCCCCATCACATTCAGGTACGCTGATCAAGCGTAGATTAGGTTATTTCACATAATCCCATAGTTTTTGGAGGACTTGTTCATTTCTTTTCACTCTTTTTTCTCTCATCTTGCCTTCTCGTTTTATTTCATTGATCTGATCTTCTATCTCTGATATCCCTTCTTCTGCTTGATTGATTAGGATGTTGAAACTTGTGTATGCCTCTCAAGGTTCTCCTGCTGTGTTTTTCAGCTCCATCAAGTTGTTTATGTTCTTCTGCAGGCTGGTTATTCTAGTCAGCATTTCATCTAACTTTTTTTCAAGGTTCTTAGTTTCTTTGCATTGGGTTAGAACATGGTCTTTTAACTCAGAGAAGTTTGTTATTACCCACCTTCTGAAGCCTGCTTCCGTCAATTCATCAGATTCATTCTGTGTCTTCTTTTGTTCCCTTGATAGGAGCTGTGATCCCTGGGAAGAGAAGAGGTGTTCTGTTCTTTGGTGGGTTCATCCTTTTTGCACTGGTTTTTTCCCATCTTCGCGGATTTATCTCCCTTTGATCTTTGAAGTTGGTGATTTCAGGAGTCTCCGAGTGGACTTTTTTCTGTTGAGGTTGGCGCTGTGCCTTTGTTGGCCTGTAGAGGGCGCTGCTGGGCTCCCGGGTGGGTCAGGTTGCTGGGTGGGCGGGCCTTCCTGGGGCGGGGGCTGTTTGCAGGTGAGAGGGCCCGCCTTCCCCATGGCGTCTCTCCTTCCCGGGCTGCATCTTCCTGGCGGGGGCAAGCTGGTGTATTTGCTGCCCAGCTCTCTGGCACGCGGGCTTCAGTGTGAGCTCCGCGGAGGTGGGGCCTGCCAGGCCTTTGGGTCTGTTTCCTGCTTTCAACCCTGCCTGCCTCTGTGGGACGTCAGTCCCCCTGGCCTTAGTCCAGACTCCCGCCCAGGTCCCTGCGACAACTTTCCGCGGGCGATGGAGCCGCTGCTCAGAGGTGCGTCACTCCCCACGGCGCCCCACGGTCTGGCAGGAATCTCGTGGACGTGGGTTGTAGGAGGGGTGAGGTAAGCACAGGATCCGAAACGGAGCACCGAGGGGGCGAAGTCCCGACCCTCCCAGCCGGCTGCACGTTTCGGGTGCGGACCGCCCCCACTCCCCGCCTTGATTTGCCCCCCTCGGCGGCTCTCGCCCTGCGCGTGTTCCCCGGGCTATCTTCAGAGCCCTATCAGTCCCACTGAAAGGAAGCCTGCACCTGTTTGGAGTCGTGAAGCCCCCTACCCTCTGCGTCTCCATCGCCGGGAGCTGCGTTCCAGTGTCACCTTCTCACGCTATCTGGGTGCCCCGGCCTTGTAAGCTATATTCCTAGGCATTTTATTCTCTTGATAGCAATTGTCAATGGGAGTTCATTCATGATTTCGCTCTCTGCTTGTCTATCGTTGGTGAATAAGGATGCCTGCGATTTTTGCACACTGATTTTGTATTCTGAGACTTTGCTAAAATAGTTTATCAGCTTAAGGAGCTTTCGGGCTGAGATAAGCAAGTTTTCTAAATACAGAATCAGGTCATCTGCAAACAGAGACAATTTCACTTCCTCTCGTCCTATTTAAATGCCCTTTATTTGTTTCTCTAGCCTGATTGCCCTAGCCAGAACTTCCAATACCATGTTGCCCCATATACTATTCTTTATAATGTAGAACTACTGAGTGAAAAAGTGTTTCTACCTGCTGCATAAAATGATACAAAATCTACATCTGGATTTATGTACATAGGCACAAAATTAATTCTGTAAATAGAAGAAAGTGTATTTTATAATATTGATATTACATTACATATAATTATAATATTTACTGGGGAACTAGACAGATCAGACACAAAACTACAAAAAGACTTCTCCCCATATACCTTTCTTCACTTTCTAGTGCTCTAGTTCGTGAACATCTTGTCCCTTTGAAATACAAAATTATCTGAGAATAAATTCAACCAAAGAAAGATGTACAAAGCCATTCTGTAAAGAATAAAAGAATTGTAATAAATTTTTAAACATATTACTATATGGAAATACTACTTTTTGTGCACTGGAGGACTATGTAAATACCATAAAGATATCATTATTTCCCAATCAATACACAGATTCAGTGCAATTCCAAACATGATTTGGAAGATTCAAAATCATAATGATATTAGTTCTCCTCAAATTTATCTGCGTAATCAGTATAGTTTTTAAAAACAGACGATCTGCAGAATTGGACACACTGATATGCAAAGGGCCAGGAACAGTCAAGGCGCTCAGAAAAGGAATGAACAAAGAGGAGAGACCTACTACGTCAGCTCTCAGGACTCACCGTGGAGTTAAACAGGTTAAAATACTGACATTTTATGACAATCGTGGTAACTGCCTTAAAGTGATGATTGTTCAGAAAGTCATTTTAATTTAGATACTAACAATATTGAGGTTATGTAACATTTGAGCAAGCCCTAGAACCAAAACTCAAGAAATACAATGCCAGTCGGGTATAATGGATCACACCTGTAATCCCAGCACTTTGGGAGGCCAAGGTGGGCAAATCATTTGAGCCTAGGAATTCGAGACCAGCCTGGGCAACGTGGAAAAACCCCTTCTTCACAACATGTACAAAAAATTAGCCAGGCATACAGAGGTGCACAGCTGTAGTCCCAGCCACCCAGGAGGCTGAGGTGGGAGGATGACCTGAGCCCAGGAGGTGGAGGCTGCCATGAGCCGTGATCATGCTACCGCACTCCAGCCCAGGAAACAGTGAGACCCTGTCTCAAAACAAACAAACAAACACAATGACAGAACTTCCTTAATTGCTTATAACTTACCAGTATTTATTTTAAACTCTCAGAGTATGACACTAAATGACTAATCCATAATTTATCATATCTATTCCATATTCTTTTAAAACACACACACACACACACACACACACACACATTAATGAAATATTAAATTTTGCCTTGTTGAATTCAGTAGCACTTCCATATCATAACTTTAGATATAAGAAGTCAAATTCTGCCTTCACAAATGCCCATAGTCATGTTAAAAGCTTTATTTGCACAAAGCTGCATTTTATTTAAGCTGAAATGGAACTTTCTATGGAAAGAACCAATGGTCTCCTCTTGCCTGAAGGAGTCAAAGATGGCAGCAACCTTGGGAGTACCTTAGGGACTTTCAGTCCATTGGTTTTAAAATACGGCCTTCAAATCTCCTACATTTTACAGGAAAAGAGCCACTGGGAGGGAGAAAAGGAGGGGGGCAGGGTAAGACAGAAAGAGACCAAGAAACACTGAGAAATTCTCCCCCAAGAGGTAAAATTTCTCCTAAGTTCCTCAGGCATGCTCTAAGGGGCAAAGTCAAAAATCTTTTATAGTATATTAATACTTGTCAGCCAGAGTATGTCAGAACATGTCAAACAGAAATAGAGTTAATCAGACAGTCTCACCTGGGTGGCTAGAAGATAGATCAGCTCCCCGAGGGTTGGTAAAAGGCACTGTTTTAATTTGCTGTTCCTGAAGTTTTCCCTAATTAATTCAGTTAAGAGAACAATTGCCTGCAAAGAGAAAAAAGTAAATTATTAAAAGCAAGATACTCTGTAAAAGTCACCGTTTTTAAGAACTATTTTCCAAATTATTTTCAAAATATGGGCCTTATATTCCTGAAGAAAAATACAGCAACTCTCCCAGATGAAGCTTAGAAATATATCCAGTAAAATAAACACATATAGCCCTTTTCAGTTTATACAAATTTTTTTGACCCAGGCTGGAGTGCATTGGCATAATCTTGGTTCACTACAACTTCTGCCTCTTGTGTTCAAGAGATTCTTGTGCCTCAACCTCCTGAGTAGCTGGGATTACAGGCGCATGCCACCAAGTCTGGCTAATTTTGGTATTTTTAGTAGAGGTGGGGTTTTGCCATGTTGGCCAGGCGGATCTCCAACTCCTAGCCTCAAGTGATACACCCAGCTCGATGTCCAGAAGTCCTGGGATTACAGGAGTGAGCCAGTGCACCTGCCCCACTCTTCAGTTTATAAAAGACTTTCACTGTATCACTGGTTCTGAGAGGCAATGCTGCCCTGTCTGCAAAGAGTAAACAGAGGCTGGAAGAGGTTCCAGCAACTGGCCCCAAACCATCCAGTTCCCTTGGACAGCCAGGATCTGAAAACAGGTTTTACCATGCCAGCTCCCTGGTACGCTGCAGCACACCGCAGTCTGAAAAGGTCTTAGATTGCATTAAACTAGTACACGATTCCTTAAGAAATCAGAGACTGGGAATGTTATACCACAGTTGTAATATAATGGAGGCTGAAACTCGGCAGCATGCCTTATCAGATCTAGTTAATTTCCTAGGAGTCACACTAAGAAAATCACATATACTCACTGCCAGAGTACATACACCAGAACACAAGCTAATCAAATTATAGTGGAGCCACAATTAGGACAGAACAGTTTCAGAATAACACGTGCGGAAGGGCTGCATTCCGACATGGAAAAAAAAAAGGATATAAAATAGTGTAGAAACACTTCTCTCAGTGTGACTCAGACTGTCTCCTCAAGTGGGCCCCTGACCCCCATGTATCCTGACTAGGAGACACCTCCCAGTAAGGGCTGACAGACACCTCATACAGGAGAGCTCTGGCTGGCACCTAGCAGGTGCCCCTCGGGGATGAAGCTTCCAGAAGAAGAAACAGGCAGCAATCTTTGCTGTTCTGCAGCCTCCACCCAGGCAAACAGGGACTGGAGTGGACCTTCAGCAAACTCCAGCAGCCCTGCAGCACAGGGGCCTATTAGAAGGAAAACTAACAAACAGAAAGGAATAGCATTAACATCAACAAAAAGGACGTCCACTCAGAGTCCCCATCCGAAGGGCACTGACTTCAAAGGCCAAAGGTAGACAAATCCACAAAGATGGAAGAAACCAGTTGCAAAAAGGCTGAAAAATCCAAAAACCGGAACACCTCGTCTCTTCCAAAGGATCACAACTCCTCACTAGCAAGGGAACAAAACTGGAAGAAGAATGAGTTTGATGAATTGACAGAAGTAGGCTTCAGAAGGTGGGTAATAACAAACTCCGCCAAGCTAAAGGAGCATGTTATAACACAATGAGTTTGATGAACTGACAGAAGTAGGCTTCAGAAGGTGGGTAATAACAAACTCCGCCAAGCTAAAGGAGCATGTTGTAACACAATGCAAGAAGCTAAGAACCTTGAAAAAAGGTTAGAGGACTTGCTAACTAGAAACACCAGTTCAGAGAAGAACATCAATGACCTGATGGAGCTGAAAAACACAGCACGAGAACTTTGTGAAGCATACACAAGTATCGATAGCCAAACTGATCAAGCAAAAGAAAGAATATCAGAGAATGAAGACGAACTCAATGAAATAAAGTGAAAAGACAAGGTTAGAAAAAAAAGGGTGAAAAGAAACGAACAAAGCCTCCAAAAAATATGGGACTATGTGAAAAGACCAAATCTACATTTGACTGGTGTACCTGAAAGAGACAGGGAGAATGGAACCAAGTTGGAAAACACTCTTTGGGGTATTATCCAGGAGCACTTCCCCAACCTAGCAAGACAAGCTAACATTCAAATTCAGGAAATAAAGAGAATGCCACGAAGATACTCCTTGAGAAGAGCAACTCCAAGACACAATTGTCAGATTCACCAAGGTTGAAATGAAGGAAAAAAATGTTTAGGGCAGCCAGAAAGAAAGGTCAGGTTACCCACAAACAGAAGCCCATCAGACTAACAGCAGATCTCTCAGCTGTTAGAAGAAACCCTAGCAGCAAGATGAGAGTGGGGCCAATATTCAACATTCTTAAAGAAAAGAATTTTCAACCCAGAATTTCATATCCAGCCAAACTAAGCTTCATATGCAAAGGAGAAATAAAATCCTTTCCAGACAAGCAAATGCTGAGAGACTTTGTCACCACCAAGCCTGCCTTACAAGAGATCCTAAAGGAAGCATTAAACATGGAAAGGAACAGCCAGTACCAGCCACTGCAAAAACGTACCAAATTGAAAAGACCATCGACACTATGAAGAAACTACATCAACTAACAGGCAAAATAACCAGCTAGCATCATAATGACAGGATCAAATTCACACATAACAAAATTAACCTTAAATATAAACGGGTAAATGCTCCATTTAAAAGGCACAGACTGTCAAATTATATAGTCAAGACCCATGAGTGTACTGTGTTCAGGACTCATATAGACACGTAATGAAGACTGTTTGACATTGATAGAGTTTGGATATTCATCCCCTCCAAATCTCATGTTGAACTCTGATCCCCAGTGTTGGATATGGGGCCTTGTGGCAGGTGTTTGTATGATGGGACAGACCCCTCATGAACGGCCTAATGCCATCCTTGTGGGATTGAGTTGAGTGCTCACTCTTTGTCCTCTGGAGATCTGGCACCTCCCTCCCCCCATTTCCTTCTCTCTCACCACGTGACATCTACTCCCCTTCACCTTCTGCCGTGAGTGGGAGCAGCCTGGAGCCCTCACCAGAAGCACATTCTGGCCCCACGCTTCTTCTATAACCTGCAAAATCGTCAGCCAAATAAACCTCTTTTCTTTATAAATTATCCTTCCTCAGGTATTCCTACATAACAGAGCAAATCAGGCTAATACAGGCATTACTAGTGGGACGGGCACATAGATAAATGGAACCAAACAGAATTCAGAAATAGCTCCACACAAGAATGGCCTCTGACAGAAGTGCAAAGGAGAGATGGAGAAAAGTCCACTTTTTCAATAGACGGTGCTGAAGCAATTGGGCATCAAGAGGAAAGCAACAACTGAACCCTGACCTACGTCTGGCACTTGACACAGAAAATCAACTCAAAATGGATCACAGACTTAAACATAAAACTGTAAAGTTTCTAGAAGAAAATATAGGATAACGTCTTTTTAACCTAATACTAGGTTAAAAAGTACACCTGACACCGAGAGCACAGAGGCATTCTTCCAAACTGGATACGCAGCTGGCAGGTAACCACGTAAAAAGATGTTCAGCGTCGCCAGCAACTAGGGAAATGCAAATCAAAACCAAAGTAAGTTATCACTACACACTCCTCCGAATGGGAAAAACAAAAAATGGTGGCAATGCCAAAAGCTGCCAAGGATGATGAGAAACAGAATCACTCACACGTTGCTGGTGAGAATATAAACCGTATTTGGCAGTTTTTCTTAAAAACAGCAACAATTAAACCTGCAATTACCACAGAACCCGCAACTGCACTCCTGAGCACTTACCCAAGAGAAAGGAAGACTTCTGTCCACACAAACAGCGGTAAATGGACGTTTACAGCAGTTTTATTTGTAACTGTCAAAACTGGAAATGACCCCGATTATCTTTCAATGGCTAAGTGGTTAAATAAACTGTGATTCAACCATGCCACAGAACACTTCGCTGCAATAAAAATGAACAAACAAAGATACATCCAACCATCTAGATGAATCCCCAGAAAATTACGCCAAATGAAAAAAGCCAACCACAAAAGGCTGCAAACCATATGACTATTTATACAGCATTCTCAAAATGACAAAAATACACAAACGGAAAACAGATTGGCTTCGGGGGTGGAGGGCAGCACAGGCAGCAGGGTGAGAGGACAGGGCCATCAGAAGCTCACAGGAGGGACCCTTGCCGTGCCGAAACGGTTCTTTTCCTTCACTGTTTCCAGGTCAGTATTCTGGCTGTAATACTGTACCACACTTTCGTGAGATGTTACCTTTGGAGACAACTGGATGAAGTGTACGCAGGCTCTCTCCGTATTATTTCTTACAGACAGAAATTATTATTATTCTGTATTATTTCTTATATAGTTGGAATATTTGCCCCGCCCCCCCATCTCATGTTGAAATTTGATCCCCAATGTTGAATCACAACTGGGCATGAATCCACAATTATCTCAAAATAAAAAGTTTAATTTAAAAAGCTGTCAACCTCATATTAAATTCAAAACTCAGATCTGGCTTTCTGCTTCACAAAGTTAGTGGCAGGGATTTATAGCATTTCTCCATTTTATAATCCACTGGTATTTTGTGTCAGTAAGCGTCACTGGAAATTTAAAACATTTTAATGCTACAGACCCTTAAAAGTGATAAAACTGTCTGGACTGCCTCCAGCATAATAGATATTGCTTTGGAACTCAGTGTCTTGTAAATAGACACACATCATATAATTTATTCCAGTAATGCCACAGCAACCTCACATCTCACTTGCAAAAGTTCACTTTGGATAGCATTAAAAAGTACTCAACAGATAATGGTTCTCCTCAAGGTTATTTGTATAGATTTTCCATTTGTTGTATTAAAAATTTAAAGAAATATTAATAACAAAAAGAAAAATATAAGCATAAGCAACAAATATAACACATAAATGACAAACACCCAGGGGGAAAAATGTATCTGTTGACCTAGGTACAATGGCAGTTGAAAATGCCAATACTGAATGAATGAGGAAGGTAAAATAGATTTAGTTCTTCAAACTCAGAAATTCAAGGAATATGTGGGTATGATTCTTATGCATGTTTTCTTTTAGTCTTTAAGAATCCTCCTGGCCTTCTAACATTGAAATTACTGTTTAAAAATCCTAACATTGAGGCCAGGTGTGATGGCTCATACCTGTAGTTCCAACACTTTGGGAGGCTGAGGCGGGTGGATTACCTGAGGTCAGGAGTTCAAAGCCAGCCTGACCAACATGGTGAGACCCTGTCTCTACTAAAAATATAAAACTTACCCAGGCATGGTGGCGCACAACTGTAGTCCCAGCTACTCGGGAGGCTGAGACAGGAGAATCACTTGAACCCTGGGGGCAGAGGTTGCAGCAAGCCAAGATTGCACCACTGCACTCCAGCCTGGGCGACAGAGTGAGACTCCATCTCAAAAAATAAACAAACAAACAAAAAAACCACCATTGAAACTAAAAGATAAAAACAGGATATTCAAGTATCGCGCTATTATGGTGTGCATTTTTTGAAAACCATGCATGAAGGAACATGGGCAGTTTTAGGTCTTATTTCTAATATTACTATGCTTTGAGGCACATCTATACCATGACTTGTTCTATTAACCTAATGGAAGCTATTCTTGGGCAACCACTGGCATGACGGGTTGGCTGCATACTGCAAACAGTAATTTAAGACTGTACTGCCATTTCCCAAACTACTTATTTGAAATCAAAACCTATTTTATAACAAATATGACTGGATGGAGCCAGGCTTTTTGGCTTTATCTGAAGTCATCTGATAGATACGAAAAGGTGAAATGCGCTACAATCTTATACACCCAGGACGGAGTCTCTTAAGTCAGAGACTGGAAGATGACGAATTAGAAAACAAATTCTAACAGACGTGGAAGTTCCGCAGTTCTACGACTATTATTCTGATACCTGCAAAGATATAATTTGCTTGCTCTCGTCTCTCAAAATATGGCTGTTAGACGTCCATGTTAGTGGACATACACTTAACAGCTATAAAAAGAAATTGAATTAAGCTCCAAATTTAGAAAATATCAGGCATTTCCTATTATGATCAGTGTTTTACTAGGCCAAAGGGACATTTAAAAACCCTACTTAACTACTCCCAATGGGAAATAGAGTAGAAACTACACAAACAACACAATTTTTTAAGTAATCCAGTATTTTTTCCCTAATCCCTGAAATAAGAGGCATTCCACAATCCCAAATGAAGAGGGAATTCTATTTTATCCCATGTTGCCCTTTGTTCTAAGTGGTTTCTTAGAACAATACTTTCAATGTTCCAAACATAGCGAGGGCAAAGAAAATCACACTGTAATAATCCCCCCACCTTTTTAAAATCCATGTTCTATTTTCTTTGTATTAAATCTTTTCCTTTGGATGCTGTATATTTGATTAAGCCTTGGCAAGTAAAATCACATCTGTCGGCTTGAAACTTCAAACTCTCAGTTTCACAATGTTGGTTAAAAAAGAAAATGGACATGCTGGACAGATAAGGCAAGGCCGGTAACGCCACGGGAAACAGACGGTGAAACTGAAGAGAGTAAAGTTCTGAAAGAAAGAAAAAAAAACTAAAAAACAAAACAAAACAGAAATAAAAGAGAATAAAGCTCTGTTCTGTATTTAACAACTCTGAAAACGTCCTGGCAAGGTTGTCTGTAAGAAGATCTCTTTGGTGACATCTGGGCCATAATCAAAGTTTTAACATTATCTCTAATTCTCTTCATGTTAATTGGCTGAATGCATTCAAACTGGCATCTGTAATTGGCACCTGACTCCTAAAACTAAATCAGGGAGAAGCAAGGACTGCTATCTTGTCACTCCCCTGTTGAGGCCTAAATGTAAACAAACAACCCATAACTGGTAGATTCCTTCTCTTAAAGATAATGAACTGTCAGGAAAGGCAAGTAAAATGCATGAGCAGGTTTCTCATACAGTCTTTCACAGTCATTTAAAAAGTTTGGAGACACTAGGTACACAAACTTTATAAACTTGCTGGATTTTTTTAATTAGATGTCAACAAATGTCAACCACAAAAGAAATTTGCCATTTTTTGGTCCCAGTCATCCAGTCCCTCTTCCTAACACCACGCAATTTCCTTTTGAGGAAATGTCTTTCCCGCACTGTGCCTGGTCTGTGGAATGACAAATCAGACATTCTGCTCTTCAAACACGAAGCCTGAAGAAGTCCCCGCTCTCTTCAGAAACACCCTTCCTCTTACAGTCTGGTACAGTCAAGGGCAGAGCCACAACCTAACTTTGAGCCAGCAAGGCTCCTGCTCAGGAATCTGAACCTTGGGTGGACTGACACAGAGTGAAGGAACAGCTGAAGCTCACTTTTTCATTCTCGCAGTATCCCCACACAGGACTAAAAGAGCCAGGTCGTGAAACCCTCTGAAGCTGCCGGGTCCAGCTGCCAGGAATAGCTGACTATTCCAGTCTTCTCTTGGAGCCTTTGACCTTGCTCATTTCCTTCTAGAAAATACCCTTTAAGCCTAAGGCATGATCAGCCTTAAAAAGTAATGGATGGTGCTGTCCAGTTTCCTGCCCTTCCTGGACACAAAACCATTTCCCAGCCCCCTTAGAGTCAGGGAGGGCCATGTAACTAGTTCTGGCCAATGAACTCAAGGTGGAAATGATGTATGCATTCCTATGTGCAATTTTCCATACTCTCTTCCCCTGCCTCAGGAAACCATGAGGCACTATACCGGACAGAAACGGCATACTAAGATAAAAGCAGCCTGGAGTGCTGAGGTCAGCTGCCCACAAGAGCCAGCTAGGCCTGCAGCCGGCCCCTGAGATTCTGATGGTTTTCGTTACCATAACATAAGCTGGCCTATCCTGACTGAGACATAACCCTAATCATTCAACAGCCTCAAGACAAGCACTGCTGAAGCATTCTGGAAGACCATGGAGACGTCAAAAGGTCAGGGCTGCCAGGGGCCAGGGGCAAGGAAAATTAAAAATGGGCGAAGCACAGGGGATCGGCAGGGTAGTGAAAATACTCTGTATTAAACTATAACGCTAAATACATGTTTTCATATATTCTTCTCAGCCCAAAGAAATGTACAACGCCAAGAGCAAAGCTCAGTGTCAACTGTAGACATGGGGTGACAATAATGTGTCAGTGTGGTTTACTGACTGGAACAAACGCACCACTCTGGTGCAGGACGCTCACAGGGGAGGCTGTGTACTGTCAGGGCGGCGGATATTAGATACCTTCGTGCCTTTCTCTCAATGATGATGTAAACCTAAAGCTGCTCTTTAAAAAAAAAAAAAAAGTTTTCATTTTAAAAAGTGTACTGATCAATCTTGCCATGCAGACTAAATTAAGAAATGGGGTATCAAATCGCAATAAATCTGTAGTTCAGAACCAGATTACTCAATTAAAATTACCTTTTTCCACTTCTGATGAATAGCAGACAAAATCTTCTGAATATTCCTTCCATTGAAAGGAAAAAAAATATACTGGATAAAATATCTTTATAAAATGCATACCTAAATTTGCAAGAAATTAAGAAAATCTCAAAGACCAAAAACAGAGAGAAAAGAAGAAACTGACAGAAAAGGGGGAAGAGAGAGAAAACAGGACAACAGAGAGAGAGCGAGAGAACGACAGAGGACAAACAGAAGCCACGGGAGAATCAGGATCGTTTAACCTGGGCTGGGCAAGGGGGACATGGGCTAACCTCTTGGTGACCTTGAAACGACCTTTTGGAATGGAACAGGAGACAACCCTCAGCTCCTGCCCATAGTGTGGTATCAGACAGGAGGCCATTCAGATTAAGTAGGTGCCTCAAGGACATATGAATAAGAAATGAACCGGCCTGCAAGAGAAGCTGGCAAGAAATGTTGACACCTTGGCACGAAATGAAGCAGTGGTGAAAAAAATCTCCCCTGAGAATCGAACCACGTCTCAAAAGCAGACCTGCAGCTCACATGCACAATGCCTCACCTGGGAGACCAGAGATTCAAACACCTGGACGTCTGCTAGGCTGGACAACCGAAACATGACCTGTCAACAGTGAAGTCAAAACGCTACAGTTTCCCCAGCACACTCTCGAGCAGTGGTTTTCAAATTTTATCGTGCATCAGAAGCACTGAAGAGTCTGTAAAAACAGATCGCAAAGCCCCATCCTCAGAGCTTCTCATTTAATAGATCTGGGATAAGGCCCCGAGAATCTGCATTTCTAACAGCCGCCACGTGATGCTCGTGCTGCTGGCCTAGGACTACACTTTGAGAACCACGACTGTGGCACTCATTACAATCACCCACGTAGCTTTACACACGACAGATACCTCCGTCCACCCCCAGAGATCCAGATTAAATGGTACGGGGCACAGCCTGGACATAAGAACTTACTTAAACGTTAAAATGGAGCATAAGACTGACAGAACAGACTCTTCGTGGCAGTAAGATGCTAAGTTATAAACAAGACCTAAGGCCGAGCTAGGCAAGGGTTAGATCACACACGCCACACTTAATAAACTGTTCTAACTGCCGCAGGGCTTTTGTTTTTCTCTAGCAGCTAAGTAAGCAGTGGCCTCAAGACAGGCTCGACAGGACAACCGCAGCCGTCAACAGCCAGATGCTGGTAACCGACAGCTCCCCTGTTCCACAAGCCGAAACGAGTTTTGACTGGACAAGAGACCGAGTTGGGTAAGTTTCTCCCGGGAGAGGCCAAGGCCAGGGACTGGCTCTGGCTGTTTACAGAGGGTGCACACTGAGGGCCGTCCCGTCCCCTGCTTCACCTAGGGCCCGACTGTGATGCTTTCAATGTTAAGTTGCCACCCCGAAGTGAACATGGGCTGCATGTTACACGCATGTTTACTTCCTGCACATGCGTGTGACCCCTTTTATGAATATTCGCAGCTTCTCTTATAATCTTTAAACATGTACACTCAGCCAACTCATTTGGCATAAATTCCTGTTCCATCCTTCCCTCCCTCCGAGCACCTGCTTCCAGTTTCTGCCGGAAGCCACACTCCCCAGCCTGTCGGGACGGCCAACCTGCAGGCTGCAACCCCTTCTACGAAACCAAGCTCTCCTCTCCAAATTCAGGAGTCTTGAGATTCTTCAGTCAACACCAACATGCGGCGACCCGAGGGTGAGAACCACTGCCAGAGAAGACGGCATCGAAAAGCTCTGGAAATTGGAAACGCTGGAACGCTTCAACAAAGTACGGCCTGCCCAGCCGCCCCGTAAACCATCCCTCTTACGAGACCCTGGAAACCATCCTAGTGAAGGGGCACCAGCATCTCTGAAGAGCTCTAACGTGGCTATCCTTTACAGGCCAGAGATGACAGTGAAATACTAACAATGGAAGTGGGTTCTCTGATCAGGGTGGAAAATCATGAGATTTGGGATTACTAAGGCCAGTGGCAGCCCTTATCTGCACAGACAAGGTGGGCACAACTGCCACAGTCAGTCAGAGGGCAATGTGGTGATGAGAATATCCTGACCACAAGAATCAATGGTAAACTGACCATCAGGTCAGTCTCCGAATTCTTAATAAGAAAATTTCTAGATTTACTGAGCGGAAACCTAACTCAAATTCGGTAATAATTCACAGCTTCTTACCCAGATTCCAGATCTAACCCGCTTCACAGACCTAGAGTGCCTCAACTAATCTAGAGAGAGGCTCCCTGAGACTCCCGAACAGTGGCCACAGCTTCACAACACTTTCCTTCTCCAGAGTCTTCAGGATTTATCATGTGGCTGAGCACTGAGAAATAGAAATACCCAGACCCTCTGAAGTGCCACCATAGTCCAACCTCAGGTTAAGAACTTACCTAGATCAGGTGCTACATGGAGTATTAGCCCAAATCCATCTGGCATCTGTACAGTGGGCCTATAGACCCAGCCTTGGAAAAAAAAAAAAAAGCACCAAGAAACCATTGGGATCACTAGAGATAACGATCCATGTATCATCTCAGAGATGTACCATGGAAGCAGCCTCTGAATCCCCCTTTAATCCACCCATCAAGCAACTTCATGGCAGTGGCTCAAAGAGGAAAGTGCACAAAAGCCTAGCAGTCAGCAGAGGCCCCCCCCATTCTGAAACCCACCTATGATGATGCTAACAGTAACGGGGCTGTGTCTTCTCACCAGTATGGGGTGCCCTGACCACGACTCTTAACTGCTATACTGGAAAGAGAAGCATACCCTTTTTCTACCCTTACAGCTGCCCTCTGGAAACCACAAACAAAACCTGATGAATTTGGAGGGAGAAACCATTCCAGGGGCACAGAATCCAGGTAGTGCCACGCTCCTCAGCCAAGCCAGAGAGAGGCTCCCTGAGACTCCTGAACAGTGGTCACAGTTTCACAACACTTTCCTTCTCCAGAGTCTTCAGCATTTACCACATGACTGAGCATTTCTGTATCCGATGTAAGCGTCCACTGGGGTGTGTGTGACACATACATTTATCGAGGGTTACATAAGACACATTTTCAAACAGCAGAACCACAACTATGCCTCCTATATGAAGCCAAGTTACTATTGCCCTGTTATTAAAATTGGCTCTTTTAGATGCTGTAATAATTTAAAAGTTATGGCATGGAGAACCTAAGTCCAGTATTACGATTTTGAGCTTGCTAAATATAACTAGCGCTATTTACTTGCTGCCATACTATTAAAAGTCCTATCTTCAACGCTCCTAGAAGAGTAGAAATACAAAGGGGCTCGCTTTAAATTGCATTTTTCTGCTTCGGGGATCAGCTCTGATTAGTTGTGTTTTGTGCAATTCTTTCCATCTCCAATTCTGTTTCCATGTTTCCTTCATCTAATAGAAAATTAAATGTTATGCTTTGCTAGGTTCCCAAGGATTACTAACTTACATTACATTCAAATATGTTAGTCTTATAACTGCTGCCCTAAAAAATACCGCAAAGGTACATTCACAGCCCAGAAAATAACGAGCACCAAAGTTAGTCATAGCAGCAAACACAGAAGCTAAAAACTATTCTATGAGATGTCAGATAAGAAATTAAATGAATTCCATCATTATAAAAAATTAGAAGGCATGTCTTTTAAGCATTCTTTGATGTGAGATACTCAATTTGTATGCAGAAGTGATTCAGATATGGCAATTCCCCAAATGGTATGTACTTTAGCATCACAGCTTAATATAAGAAACAAATCCAGAATGTTTCACTTCATTCTACACAAAAATGTGATTATTATCCACCTCTTGCTTTATCATTTTCAACAAATTTGCCACTCCCACTGTCCAAAAAAATAACAGAAAAAGAAGTGTATTTAGCTGTGAAATACAAGGGTAAATTCACTGAAATTAACAATGGGGGGTTACAAATGATATGCCTAAGCTTGGGGCAACAAAGAAGCAGGAAATAATCACACACCACATCTGATGTAGAATATGGCATCCTAGGGCCCCTCAAAATAGTATACAAAACAACTGAGAAAACCACACCAAAGCAGGAATGGGGTACAAAGTGCTCCCTGAGGACACATTAATAACAAAACAAACAAAAACATAAGCTCAACTTCAGCTTCAAACCCAACAAGACAGTTTTTCCAGAAAAGCTTCTAAGAGTTAAAGACCAGCCTCAACAACATGGTGAAACCCCATTTCTACAAAAAATACAAAAATGAGCCAGGCATGGTAGCGCACCCGCCGTGGTCCCAGTTACTCGGGAGAGTGTGGTGGGTAGACTGCTCGAGCCCTGGAGCAGAAGCTGCAGTGAGCCCAGACTGTGCAACGGCACCGCAGCCTGGGTGACTGGGTGAGATCCCGTATCAGAAAAAAAAAAGAGAGACTAAGTCACTTAGTCTTCTAATCACAACTTTTCTTCCCTTGCTTTCTGATGAGACTGGATAAACTAGGTTCTGGGGTAACAGACTCAGAAACACAGGGCTTTGTGCAGGAGGGCTGCAAGCAGTCACTCTCTCCCTCCAAAGAAACCCAATCCCTCTCGACTGAAACTGTCTTCTGGAGAGCAGCACAAACTAGGCTGACTTCTTTCACCATGAATTCTCCAGCACAAACCTGAAGCCCTATTCTCTGGAGCCCTATTCTCTTTTCCTAGAGGGCCAGCTTTCCCCTTCTCTGAGATAGCAGCTTCCTATCTCCTCCTCTGCTCAAATCCCTTGGGTACTCATTATTCTCTTTCTGATGAATTATCTCTCCAGTGTATTGCTGATTTCAGTTTGCTAGTATTTTATTGAGGATTTCTACATCAATATTCATCAGAGATATTAGCCCATAGTTTTCTTTTTACGGTAGGTCTTTGTCAGATTTTGGTATCAGGGTAATACTGGCCTCGTGGAGTAAGCTGGAAATATTCTCTCCTTGTCTTTTTTTTTTTTTTTTTTTTTTTTAATAGTTAGAGTAGAATTGGTATCAGTTGGTTCTGCTTTAAATGTTTGGTAGAATTCAGCAGTAGGGCCATCAGGTCCCTGGCTTTTCTTTACCGGGTGGCTTCTTATTATGACTTTGACCTCGTTATTCGTTACTAGTCTGCTCACGTTTTGGATTTCATCATGGTTCAGTCTCGTAGGTTGTATGTATCTAGGAATCTATTTCTTTTAGATTTGCCAATTTATTGGCATACAGTTGGCAGAGCAGCTACTAACGACCCTTTGACTTTCTGCAGTATTAGTTGTAATGCCTCCTTTTTCATTTCTGATTTTATTTGGATCTTTTTTTTTCTTCGTCTGGCTAAGGGTTTGTCAGTTTTGTGTAATTTTTCAAAAAACTACTTTTTGTTTCATTGATCTTTAATTTTGTTTCTGCACTTCAGTTTCCTTTATTTCTGCTCTGATCGTTGTTATTTCTTTTCTTCTAATTTTAGATTTGGTTTTCCCTTGCTTTCCTCATTCTTTAAGATGATTGTTAGATTGCTCATTTGAAGTTTTTCCTCTTTTCAGTATAGGCACTTACAGCTATAAAATTACCTCTGAATGCTGCTTTCCCTGCATCCCACAGGTTTTTTTGGTTTTTGCTTTTGCAGAGTCTCACTTTGTTGCCTAGGCCAGAGTACAGTGGTGTGCTCTCAGCTCACTGCAAGCCTCCACCACCCAGGTTCAAGAAATTCTTGTACCTCAGCCTCCCAGATAGCTGGAATTACAAGCACCTGCCACTGTGTGTGGCTAATTTTTGTATTTTTAGTAAAGAGAGGTTTCGCCATGTTGGCCAGGCTGCTCTCAAACTCCTGACCTCAAGTGATCCACCTGTCTTGGCATCACAGAGTGCTGGGATTACTGGTGTGAGCCACTGTGCCGGCCTCCCAAAGGTTTTGGTATATTGTGTTTACATTATCATTTATTTTCAGGAATTTTTTTTTTTTTTTCTTGAGACAGAATCTTACTCTGAATCTCACTCTGTCACCCAGGCTGGAGGGCAGTGGCACAATCTCAGCTCACGGCAACCTCCACTTCCTGGACTCAAGTCATCCTTCCACCTCAGCCTCCCAAGTAACACAGACTACAGGCACATGCTACCACGCCTGGATAATTTTTGTATTTTTTTTTTTTTTGTAGAGACAGGGTTTCACCGTGCTGCCCAGGCTGGTCTGGAACTCCTGGCCTCAAGTGATCTGCCCACCTCAGTCTCCTAAAGTACTGGGATTACAGGCATCACCACTGTGCCTGGCCCAAATTCTGGTTTTTTTCCCATGGAAAGCAGAAAGATCATGTATTCCAAAAGATGGCAGAAATAATAAATTCACGCTGAAAATACAGTTAGATGTAATTCTGTTGAGACAGCTCTTCCGTCTGAAAATGCTCTCCTACCGACTGCCACACTGGAGTCTTATTTGCCTTGTGGCAGTTTCTAAACACTTCACTTATTCCCATGTGAGAAGGCAGGAGCCATCTTCAAATGCACAGATTCCAAGGAGAGAGTAACATATCTCTCAAAAGAGCATCTTCTGTCTCAGAAGAGAACATAATCACTTTATGGAGTCGGCACAGTTCAGTTTAAGTAGGCACATAATGCATTATAGTGTAAAAAAGGTGAAGGAAAAAACAATACACTGGAGAACAAGACATTCAAATATGGCGCTAACATTTAATGCAGCTGATGGCCAACATGGGCAAGTCAAGAAAGGTGGTCTGCTGGGAGGTGATCTTGCATCTAGGAGGCACACTCTTCTCATGAGCTCAAAGACTGAGCGCCATAGGGCACATCTTCTTCCTCAAGGACAATGATGCTTCACATACCAGACAGTTTCATTTTTCAACTGTGGTTCAGAGAGAGGGTTGAGTTGGGCTAGAATCGAAATCGGCTGAAAGAGATAGCAGCAAACTGAACAGGTCATCAATATGGTAACGGTAACACCCCAGTCAGGACCCTTAGGGATAAACCAAGGCACCAAGAAGCCAACGAAGGCCCAGAACAAGCTCATCACAATGAGGCCGCACGAGGCCCTGGTACGCCCCGGTCGCTGCCCGAGCTGCCAGCCCCTGCCCACCGCCTCACTTCCCAAATTCCTTCTCCATTTCTTCCCTGACCCACTGTCATTCAGGAGCATACCGTTTACTTTCCATATATTTGTATAGTTTCCAAAATTCCTTGTTACTAATTTCTAGTTTTATTTCACTGTGGTCAGAGAAGATGCCTGATATTATTTCAGTTTTTTTAATGTTTTAAGACTTGTTTTGTGATCTAACATGTGGTCTAACCTTGAGGATGATTCATGTGCTGGGAAAGAGAATGTTTATTCTGCAGCTCTTGGATGAAATGTTCTGTAAATATTAGATCCTTTTTGTCTGCAGTGCAGATTAAGTCTGATGCTTCTTTGTGGATTTTTTGTCTGGGAGATCTGTCCAATGCTGAAAATGGGGTGTTGAAGTCTTCAGCCATTATGGTATCTGGGCCTCTCTCTTTAGCGCTAATAATTTTGCCTTTATACATCTAGGTGCTCCAGTGTTGGGTGAATATATATTTCACATTGTTATGTCCTCTTGCTGAACCAACTCCTTTATCATTACGTAGTGACCTTCTTTGGCTCTTCTTACAGATTTTGTCTGGAAATCTATTTTATCTAACGTAAATGTAACTACTCCTGCTCTTTTTTGGCTTCCGCCAGCATGGTATATTTTATCCATCCTTTATTTTCAGTCTGCGTGTGTCTGTATAGGTGAAGTGTGTTTCCTGCAGGCAACAATCAACGGGAATGAGCATTCTATAAATGTTAGTTATTTCAATTTAATTAATATCATTCAAATATTCCATGTTCTCACAGAACTTTTATCTACTTATTTTTAAAATATCCAGCAATAATGATGAATTTGTCATTAGCACATTCTCCTTTTAGTTCTGTCAATTTTTCCTTGATATATTTTAAAGTACTCTCATTTTATAGACAAATTAAAGACGGTTAATGCTTCCTAGTGAACTGAAACTTTCATTATTATGAGCTATTTTTATCTCTATTAATACTCCCTTAATTTCTGCTTTGTTATTAATATAGCTACCCAAGATTTCTTGTTACTAGTGTTTCCATGGCATATCTTCTTCTGTTGTTTAAATCTAACCTCCGATTTAAAGTATGCCTCATATAAACTGTATGTAGCTAGCTCTTTTTAAAAAAAAAAAAAGAGAGAAAGTCTCACTCTGTCACCCAGGCTAGAGTGCAGTAGCGGGATCTCAGCTCACTATAACCTCCGCCTCCAGGATTCAAGTCATTCTCCTGCCTCAGCCTCCCAAGTAACTGGGATTACAGACGTGTGCACCACCACGGCCACCTAATATTTTTGTATTTTTTTTTTTTTAGTAGAGACGGGGTTTCACCATGTTGGTCAGGCTGGTCTTCAACTCCTGACCTCAAATGATCCACCTGCCTTGGCCTCCAAAGTGCTGGGATTACAGGCGTGAGTCACTGCACCAGCCTAGCTCTTTTTTGCTTTTTTCAGTCTAGTATGACAATCTCTGCCATTTGATGGGAATATTTAGACTATTCATATTTAACACAGTTATTAACATGATGAGGTTTGGCCAGGCGTGGTGGCTCACACCTATAATCGCAGCACTTTGGGAGGCCAAGGCAGGCAGATTGCGAGGTAAGGAGATCAAGACCATCCTGGCCAGCATGGTAAAACTCCATCTCTATTAAAATACAAAAATTAGCTGGGCATGGTGGCACATGTCTGTAATCCCAGGTACTCAGGAGGCTGAGGCAGGAGAATCGCTTGAACCAGGGAGTCGGAGGTTGCAATGAGCCAAGGTCACGTCACTGCACTCCAGTCTAGCAACAGAGCAAGACTCCATCTCAAAAACAAAAACAAAAAAACCCCACTACATATATATATATAGTGAGGTTTAAATCTATCATCTTGTCATTTACTATTGGCCCCATTTGATCTTTCTTCCTTTATTCCTTCTTTCCTGACTTATTCCTGATTAAATGTTAATTTAGCAATCTTTTTTTTAGGCTAGTCAAGTGAAACAGTAGGAGAGCAGAAGAAACGAATCTGTGACTAGTTGAGATCAATTAGTTGTAAACACCATGGCACTGGATTAGCCAAGAATTCCTTTTTGTCTCTTCTGTTCACTATTTAGTAATTACTCTCTTGTTTTTCAGATTCTTTTTTACTGGATAATCTTCCAATTTTAATAGCATGCATAAATGATCAGAATTAGCCTTTAATTAACATTACACTATTTCACATATGTGTAAGAACATATACAGTATTAGCTCGTAATACTGCATTATGGGCTATACAGGGTGCACTGGCTCATGCCTGTAATCCCAGCACTTTGGGAGGCGAAAGAGGATGAATCACTTGAGTCCAGGAGTTCAAGACCAGCCAGGCCAACATGATGAAACCCCATCTCTACTAAAAAATAAAATAAATTAGCTGAGTGTGGTGGCACACACCTCTAATCCCAGTTACTCAGGAGGCTGAGGCACAAGAATCACCTGAACCCAGGAGGCGGAGGTGCAGTGAGCCATGATCATGCCACTGCACTCCAGGCTGGGTGACCAAGTGAGACCCTGTCTCAAAAAAAAAAAAAAAGAAAGAAAGAAAAGCACATACACATACAATATAAATGTAAAACATTATACATAAAATATAGTGATACAAAACTCATATTAGACTTCTGCATATGTTCCTCCAATGCTTTATAAATTGCTGTCATATATTTTACTTCTACTTATGTTATAAACATATAATAGCTTTTTCTAGAGTTAACAGATTTAATAAGTTATTAAAAAATTATTTATTTTCCAATATATTTACCACTCTAGTACGCTTCAATAATTCTTATAAACCCAGGTTTATATCTGCTCATTTTCCTTTAACATAAAAAACTTACTTTAACATTTCTAGTTAAATTCTCTCAGTCTGGAGACTAATGTACCCATTTATTTCTTTAATTTCCCTTTTATTTTTGAGAGTATTTTCGCAAAATATAGAATTCTGGGATAGCAATCTCGACCTTGGAACGCTTTAAAAATTCTGTTCCACTGTCTAATGACATGTGTGGTTTCCAGTGAGAAGTCAGCACACACTCGTACAACGGTTTCCCAGCACAGAATATCCAGGATTTCTCTTCGGCTTTGATTTTCAGCAGTCTGACTACAACGAGCCTAAACGTAAGCCTTTCTGTTTTATCTTGGTCAGGGTTCAACGTGATTCTTGGGAATGTGAGCTGACATCTACCATCAATTTGGAAACATTTTCAACAATTATCCCTTCAAATATTCCTTCTATTTCATTCTCTCATCTTCTTCTGACAGTCAAATCATATGACTGTTAGATAATTTTATATGATATTATTCCACAAGTCTTGGACACTGTTCCGTTTTCTTCATTCTTTTTCCTTTGTGTGACACTTTTAGCCATTTCTATTAAACAGACCTATTATTCACTGATTCCTTCTTCTGTTATGTTCTGACTGTGACGTTCATCCAGTAAGTGTTTCTGAACTTTTATTGTGAAATAATTATGAACTCACAGGGAGTAGAAAAAGCAGTTCAGAGAAGTCCCATACACCCTTCCTCCAGTTTCCTATAATGGTAATATCTTACATAACTATAGAACAATGTCAAAGCCAGAAGTCTGCCATTGGTACAATGCAGATATATAATTCTACGTCACTTTATCATGCAGCTTCACACAACCTCCACTGCAGTCAAAAAACAGAACCATTCAATCATGACAAAGATCTCCCTCATGCAATCATTGTGCATTCAAACTCTCTCTCTTCTCCCAATATGCCTAATCCCTGGCAACTGCTGTGATATGGTTTGTCTCCGTGTCCCCACCCAAGTCTCACCCTGGATCGTAATAATCCCCATACGTCAAGGTCGGGACCAGGTGGAGATAGCTGAGTCATGGAGTAGTTTCCCTCATGCTGTTCTCATAATAGTGAGCTCTTACAAGTTCTGATGGTTTTATAAGGGGTTTCCCCCTTCACTCATTCTCTGCTCCCTCCACGTGAGGAAGTGCCTTCTGCCATGATTCTAAGTCTCCTGAGGCCTCCCAGCCATGTGGAACTGTGAGTCAATTAAACCTCTTTTCCTTATAAATTACCCAGTCTCTGGTATTTCTTCATAGCAGTGTGAGAATGGACATCTGGATATGTCCAAACAGACAAACAGACAATGGATATCTGTTTTCTCACACTGTAATTTCAAGAAAGGTATATTAACATGACATTTCACTCATCGTAAGGCCTTGAGAGCCATCCAAGTTGTTGGGTATCAGTAGTTCATTTCTCTTTACTAAGTAGTATTCCATTCTAAGGATGCAGCACCGCTTGTTTAACCATTCACAAACTGAGTGGCACTCTGGTGTTTCCAGTATCAGCCTATTAAAGCTAGTATGAATACAGATATAAAGAAATATATATAGAAATATCACTATTTGTATAAACATAAGATTTCACACCTTTGAAAGAAGCTCAAAGTGAGCATGCAATATGCATATTCATATGATATGTATTATGGAGTTATAATATGGTAAATAAATGTTTAGTGTACAAAATGGCCAAAATGTTTCCAGAGTAGTTGTACGATTTTACATTCCCATCAGCAATGTACACAGCTAGTTTCTCAGCATCCTTGAGAGCATTTGGTACTGCCACTGTTATACTGTTTTATAGGTGTACAGTTGCAGAATTAGTTCACTTTTCCCTAATGGATAATAATGACAAGTATTTTCTCATGTACGCATTTGCTATTCATATAGCCCCTTTGGTAAAATGTTTCTCATGTCTTTTGCCCATTTTCTAACTGAACGTTTTTGCTGTTGAGTTTTGAGAATATTCCAGATACGAACCATTCGTCAGACATGTAACTTGTAAATATTTTCTCTAAGTGTCTAGCTTGTCTTTCATCATCTTAACAGGGTCTTTGGGGCAACAAATGTTTTTAATTTTGATGAGGTCCAATTTATTAAGTTTTTTCTTTTATAGATGAGGCTTTTGGTGTTAAGTCTAAAATCTCTTTATCTAAGCCAGGATCTCCAAGAGTTTCTCCTCTGAACCTTCTGGATGATATATACTAAAGGCTCTGGATAACCTCATTTTCCTCTAGAGTGCTGGGTGGTGTTCCGGCAAGAAGCATCTGGCCAGTCACCTCAGTCCTGTGGAGGCTTCTCTTTGCTTTTGTTAGCGCCAGTCTTTTTCTGTTTTCCCTTTAGTGCTAGGGTACAGCCTCCGTCCCGGGACATGATTCTTAGTCCTAATGTGTGGCGTGGCCCTTCTCAAATTTCAATGCAAAGAAGTCAGAGGTGTTTCCCAAGCCCCTGTTAACTTGGTGGGACTTCACCTCCAGACTCTCTCCCTGGCACTGTGCACCTGCTGGAACTTTGCTTTCTCTGTGAAAGCCCAGCTACTGCTTCCCGCCGGTCCCACTGGTGCCGTCCAGCACATGCCCAGCTTCAAAGTTCGCCAGTGACTGCAGAGGAACTTGCACACATATTTTGTGACTCTGCTTGTATTATGATTTTTCCCCACTCTTTCCCAGCAGGGCCAAACTGCAACCTCAATTCCTTGGCCCAGCAAGAAGTTTCTCTGCCTAAACTCTATTCCCTTTGTGTGAACTCAGAGCATCAGCAGAAGGAAAAACCAGTTAAACATACAGCTCAGCCAGGTCACTTCCCTTCCTCCAAGTGGCGCGTTCGCCCCAGCTTCTACCAACTTTTGTTTTATATTCTGTCCAGGTGTATTATTATTATTTTTATTATTTCTGGCAAGAGGGTAAGCCCAATACAGCTCCTCGACCATCACCAGAACCAGGAGCCCAGGTGTGGCTTTTATGTTAATTTTCTAGTTTAGGAGAAGTATAAATTCATACCCTAAACCATGAGTAAAATTGAAAAAAATAAAACTGCAGTTGAAAATTTATATGGAAGACTTTTCCTCTTTCTAGAGCTGAAGATACAAATCACCAAACTTTTTTTTTAATAACTTAATATTTATTATTATTAATGTTGGAATTTTTTTTTTTTTTACTTTTTAGAATTTTTCCCCCATTTATTTATTTTATTGCATTTTAGGTTTTGGGGTACATGTGAAGAACATGCAAAATTGTTGCATAGGTACACACGTGGCAGTGTGATTTGCTGCCTTCCCCCCCATCACCTACATCTGGCATCTCTCCTCTCGCTCTCTCTCCCCAGCTCCCCACCCCCCACCGTCCCTCCCCTATTTCCCCCCAGCTGACCCCAGTGTGTAGTGCTCCCCTCCCTGTGTCCATGTGTTCTCATTGTTCAACACTCGCCTATGAGTGAGAACATGTGGAGTTTGATCTTCTGCTCTTCTGTCAGTTTGCTGAGAATGATGGTTTCCAGGTTCATCCGTGTCCCTACAAAGGACCCAAACTCATCATTTTTGATGGCTGCATAATATGCCATGGTGTATATGTGCCACATTTTCCCTATCCAGTCTATCATCGATGGGCATTTGGGTTGGTTCCAGGTCTTTGCTATTGTAAACAGTGCTGCAATGAGCATTCGTGTACACGTGTCCTTATAGCAGAACGATTTGTAATCCTTTGGATATATACCAAACTTCTTTGTTATCTCTCTGTGTAGATAAGTGAGTTGCCTTTTTTTTTTTTTTCCAAATTCCCCGTTTTATTAAAAGGATAGCTCTTCAAGGCTCTTGGCTCTAACTAGCTGCTTCAAGCAAAGCTCAGACCTCATCTTCTACCTTAAATTCCATCAAGCCTCAAAACGATGACAACCGCAATACCCACCAACTCATCTTCTACCTTAAATTCCATCAAGCCTCAAAACGATGACAACAGCAATACCCACCAACTCATCTTCTACCTTAAATTCCATCAAGCCTCAAAACGATGACAACAGCAATACCCACCAACTCATCTTGTCCCAGACGGCCTTTCAGTGTTACCATTTCAGGATTTTAGCTGCCCCCATTTCTGACTTTTGAAAATTTCCCTCACTTTCTTGTTCATGCACACATGTATTCCAAAGTCTTTTTGTTAAATTTTACCCTGCATTTCACAGATTTGTTTGAGTTTTTTTGTTTTTGAGATGGAGTCTCACTCTGCCACCCAGGCTGCAGTGCAGTGGAGCGATCGCAGCTCACTGCAACCTCCGCCTCCCAAGTAACTGGGACTACAGGCAAATGCCACCACGCCCAGCTAATTTTTGTATGTTTAGTAGAGACAGGGTTTCATCATATTGGTCAGGCTGGTCTCAAACTCTTGACCTCAGGTGATCTGTTCACCTCGGCCTCCCGAAGTGCTGGGATTACAGGCGTGAGCCACCGCACCCACCCTCTAGGATTGTTTTTGTGTTGTTTTATCGATGGGGGAGGATCACACATAATTTGCAAGATTATCTCAATAGCCAAATTGCCATAATTAGAAGATCACATGTTATTTTTATAATTAGAATATTTACAAAATCATAAATGCTACATGGGAAAACTATAGTGAAAAATAAGTCCACATATCAATATAATTAATATATCTCAAAAAGTACAAAAAGTGCCCTATGTTCTTAAAAAAAAGGTTATAAAATTGAAAATGAGGACTGTGGAAAACAAGGACAATGACAGAAGTGGCTGTGTGTAGTTGTTCTAGCAGTGAAAGCTAAGCAATTCCTCTGAAGCTAGGAGACAGAGAGGAGGAAGCCGTGCAACTGTGCATCTGAACACGGAGCAAGGGCCCGAAGAGGGGCCCACATTGCAGCCTTTGAAGCAGATTCTCCATTCACTATGTTTAGAGTTTCCAAAAGCACACACTTTTCAGAAGGAACTAAGTAATGCTTCAAATCACCATATATCCACTTTTAACATAAATTCAATTCCATAACCAATTCAGTAGAATGGAAAGAACTTCATGCCAATACTTTTAAGTGAGTAATTCTTAGGATATTTCACTCTTTTTTTAAAAAAAGAACTGTATCATAAAATGTGATTATCCCACAAAAACCATGAGGACATAGAATGTAAAATACATTTTTCAAATTAAATTAGAGGCCAGCATTATTCCTATTGAAGTAACTTGGGAATAGCAATCCTAGTACTGTATGTTCCCAATTATGTGTGGGAGCTAAGCTATGGGTATGCAAAGGCATACAGAGTGGAATAATGGACACTGGAGGCTCCCAGGAGGGGGAGGGGAGGAGGAGTTAAAACAACTACATACTGGGTACAATGCACTAAAGTGGTGACCAGTGCACTAAAGTCTCAGACTTCACAGTTACACAACTCATCCGCGTAATCCAAAACCACCTGTGCTCCAAAAGCTACTGAAATGAAAACTATATATTAAAAATATATTAATTAATGGATTAGAGGTCAGGTGTGCTGGCTCATGCCTGTAATCCCAGCACTTTGGAAGGCTGATGCAGGTGGACTGCTTGTCACCAGTAGTTAGAGACCAGCCTGGAAGATAATACGGGACACTATCTCTACTTAAGGTAAGAATTAAAAGATGAGCAGGCATGGTGGCGTGCACCAGCAGTCCCAGCTTCTGGGGAGGCTGAGGTGGGAGGATCACTCCGGCCCAGAAGTGTGAGACTGCAGTGAGCCATGATCACACTACTGCACTCCAACTTGGGCAACAGAGTGAGGCCCTGCCTCAAAAAACAAAAATTAAATTAATTTCAAAAACAGTAATGGTGATAATGCTGCACGGCACGATGAACTTAGCGAATTAAAAGTCTGTTGAGGCCAGGTGTGTAATTACAGGCTGGCTCATGCCTGTAATCCCAACACTGTGGGAGGCTGAGCAGGATGGATCACTTGAGCCCGGGAGTTTAAGACCAGCCTGGCACCTGGTACACAGTAAGCATTCAATAAAGCTTGGCTAAAATGATTAAAAAAAAAAAGACCAGCCTGGGTGACACAGGGAGACTACGTCTCTACAAAAATTTAAAAAACCAGCTGGGTGGGATGGCGCACACCTCTAGTACCGGCTGCTCAGGAGGCTGAGGTGGAAGAGGGCTGAAGCCCAAGGTGTGAGCTGTGACTGTGCTCCTGCAGTCCAGCCTGGACAATACAGCGAGGCTCCATCTCAAAAATAAACACAGTAATCATCTGTTGAAAATGAAGAGAAAATGCAATGGCAGTTAAGGACAATGAGCACAATGATTAACACTTCCTGAACTAGCTAAAGCTGTATGTTTTACTTTAGAAAAGTGTTCAAAGAGCAGTTAGAGTCTATCTAATTTTTAATATTCTGTTCTTATTGCATACATCACGAGAGCTACAGTGGCTCCGCAAAGGAAAAGACGCGTCTTCACAACGGAGACCTCTGCCAGCGCTGCCTTAATCAAGTGATCAAAGTGAGCGCAACTAACGAACCTGACACTGCGTGCTTCCCAGTGAGCTCAAATACGAAGTGCCCAGTATCACCTACGATATGTTCCTACCAGAAAGAAAGGTTTAACCGAATCTAACGAAGTCTCCAGACCTAACGTACGGTCCGCAGGGAGCGTGTGGACTAGAGGAATAAGTTAGCAATGCTAAGAAAAAGCAGGCAGACAAATCTGGACTGTGCAACCTTCTACGGGACAAACAGCCTGGACTCGCCAGGAAATCAATGTAATGTGGCAAGAAAAAATAGAGAAACAATTCTAAAAAAAAAAATTAGGAAAGAGATTCCAACAGTGAATTATAGAGAGCTCCACGTCATTTCTTCTAAGGATGCAAAAGTCCTTTATTTTTAGTAATTCTATTAATATAATTCACCTATCAATAGCGACAGGAAGAAAAATTATATACTCAAACTTCCAGATGCCATACCAAACTGAATAACCATTAAAGTTAAAAGCATAAGGGAAACTGGTAAATACTTATTTAACATGATTGTAGACCAACACCAAATATTAAGGAGAATGCAGAGCACTGAACATTCTTTCATTAGTCAAAGCATTTTAATTCACACAACCTTTCTGGAAAACAGCTTAGATTACCTCCTAAAGTTGAACACACACAAATCCTATAACGTACCAATTCTATTCCTACACATACCCAATAGAGACCTTACGCAAGTGCATCAAAACGTGTGTGCAAGGTTTGTAATCGCCAGACACAGAAAGCAATCCAAATGCCCATCACCAGTGAGGCAGTGGACGCATGCAATAAGTGAACGACACGTGTGTGCAACAGGGATGAATTCCAAACACACAACATGAAAAAAAAGAAGCCAGATACCAAAGTGTACATATCTTATGACTCAATGTAAATGAAATTCAAAAGCAGGCAAAGTAATCACAGGATTGGAAGTTACGGTAACTTCCTTTGGCGCAAAGGGAGAGAACAGTGATCCGGGGAGGACACGCGGGTCCCGGGTACGCTGACCATGTTCTACTCAATGTTCTACTCAAAGCCAGGGGCAGTTTCTTGGGTTTTCACACTTGGCAATAACTCGTTAAGCAATACATGCATGTTTTGTACATACTTCTGTATATTTCTAGCACTTCAATAAAAAGGAATTATAATTTTCAAACCAGAAACTACAAAGTAATCCTTAAATATCTAGGAAAAAAAAATTGGAAACATCTGTAACTATATACCATATTGCTGACAAGCACAAAGCGAAGATTTAAACTGACATTAAAACTCAGCATTTTGACTGTACGTATCATCCAGTGGGTTATATCCCAAGGGAAGAAAGTACTTAAAATGTGTCTTGTAGTTTTGTTCTTAGTAACAATACATGTACTACTATTTTTTACCTATTCTAAACTCTAAGCCAAAAAAAGATCATTATGTTAATGTTATTAACAGCCAAGAGTTTTCTTTTTATTTTGAGACGGAGTCTCGCTCTGTGCCCCGGCTGGAGTACAGTGGCGCAATCCCAGCAGCCTCCACCTCCTGGGTTCAAGCAAGTCTCATGCCCCAGCCTCCCGAGCAGCCAGGATCACAGGCATGCAACAGCATGCTCAACTAATTTCTGTGTTTTTAGTAGAGATGGGGTTTTGCCACGTTGGCCAGGTTGGTCTCGAACTCCTGAACTCAAGTGATCCACCCACCTCGGCTCTCAAAGTGCCGGGATTACAGGCGAGAGCCACCGCGCCAGCCAGGATTTTTAGATGAGAAGAAAAATAAAAATTGTAAATCAACAGGTAAAAACGAATTTTAATTCTGAATTGGGGCCAGGCACAGTGGCTCATGCCTATAATCCCAGAACTTTGGGAGGCCAAGGCAGGTGGATCACCTGAGGTCAGGAGTTTGAGACCAGCCTGACCAACATGGTGAAACCCTGTGTCTACTAAAAACACAAAATTAGTCGGGCATGATGGCGCATGCCTATAATCCCAGCTACTTGGGAGGCTGAGGCAGGAGAAGATCGCTTGAACCTGGAAGGCAGAGGTTGTGAAGAGCCGAGATCACGCCATTGCACTCCAGCCAGGGCAACAAGAGTAAAACTGCGTCTCAATTTAAAAAAGAATCTGAATTGGAAGGGTCTAAGTAAACTGAGAATTTTTCTCTTTTTAAGAAACAACAGTGCCTAGATCTGACCTCTGAAAAGCTCTACGAAGAAAAAAAAAAAATCCTGGAGAACCCAGACTGCCATCTCTAACTACATCTTCTGACAAAAAGTAAACAAGATTCCCTGTAGAAGTGGTTTCAAAACCAGGAGCTGACTATTCCCAAAACAAGCCTGTGAAAGCTCACCCCCGAGAAGCCAGCAAGCTATCAGAGACAGGAGTAGGCTCATGTCAAAGGGAGGAACGGGCAGACTTGAAAGGGCTCCCACTGGATGGAGATGGAACCATTTAGGCATCAAAAAGACTAATGATTGCAAAGGACTAGACACATAGACATGTATAACCTGAAAGTTCTCAGAATATAAAATCAATCTCGATGGACACTTAGGAGATTACCAGGACACCAATTCTTTATTCTGAAAAGTGACCCATGAAGAGAAATAATCAAGCATTTATCCTGCCTCGCGAAACACTCTATTTTAGGATAACCAAATAGTTAATCAGCGAAAGCTCTTCTGTAAGAAAACGTCCAACCATAAATAGAAAGGAAATTACAGAACAAGACAATTATCATTTTGCAACTCTAAAGGATTACTACATGAAGACAATAATCGATTGGTGTTAAAACTATTAAATAAAAAAGTGATGAGTTCCTGGCTCACAGATGAACGTATGAAGAAAAAAGAGTGATGGGAGTATTTATAATAAGGCTGATCACATCTGACTCTAGTGATGGACTTTAACCCCTCTAATAGGGGCATAGAGCGTTCAGTTGTCTCACTTTCTATGAAGCAGTAGGAGAAATACAGCACCAGCTATGACAAATTCCTATTTCCCCAAGCCATCCTCCCACAAAAAAGCACTGAATCAAGGGTCCACATCCAAGCGGCAATGTGCAAGAAAGGAAAGACAGGTGATGAAGGACTCTCTTCAACAACACCGAGAGTGAAATAGAGCTTCTGATAGTCCAGTTTGGGCAAGACAAGGGGCAATTTGTCTGTAACAAGTAAATAACACTAAAAAATTAGACCAGGAATTAAGAGACTGAAGGGTCACATTATCTAAGCACAGTCCTGGCTGAAAGAAGAATTACAAAATGACACGTGTGACCCCACCAAGAAAATCTGCACGTTCCCTGGGTATCAGATGAGGCTCAGGGACTACTGCTGAAGGTATGGGGTGTGATCATAAAATTGTTGTTATATATTTTTCTAATTCTTTTCTGTTAGAAAAATATATTTTCTAGTAAAATAATATTATTTTATTTAAAATACTCCAGCAAGAGAGAAAGAAGGGGGGAGAGAAAAAGGGACAGGGAGAATGAAAGCAGGAGACACAGGTGAAAGATGAGCCAGTGCTGAGGACGCTGGAAGCAAATGACGCTGCCTCGTTTTCTAGTCTCTCTAATTCTGTAGACGTTGAAATTTTCCATAACAAAAAAACATTTTGAGACAGGGTCTCGCTCAGGCTGGAGTGCAGGCGCATGCTAAGAGCCTGCTGCAGCCTCAGCCTCAGCCTCCCAGGTTCAGGTCTGATGTGTACCACGACGCCTGACTGTTTTCTATTTTTTGCAGAGAAGAGGTCTCCTTTTGTTGCCCAGGCTGGTCTCAAACTCCTAGGCTCAAGTGATTTTCCCACCTCAGCCTCCCAAAGTGCTGGGATTACAGCCGTGAGCCACCGCGCCCAGCCAATAATAAGGAAATTTAATGAATGGGTTAACCTAAAATGTCTGTTAATATTCCTTTTGGCTAGGCGCGGCGGCTCACGCCTGTAATCCCAGCACTTTGGGGGGCTGAGGCGAGAGGATTACTTGATGTCAAGAGTTCGATACCAGCCTGGCCAACGTGGTGAAACCCTGTCTCTACTAAAAATGCAAAAAAAAACACAGCTGGGCTTGGGTGCATGCCTGTAATCCCAGCTACTCAGGAGGCTGAGGCACAAGAATCACTTGACCCTGGGAGACGGAGGTTGCAGTGAGCCAAGATCATGCCACTGCACTCCAGCGTGGGCAACAGAGTAAGACTCAGTCACAATACAAGAAAAAAAATTCCTTTCAGTTCTAGAATTTGATGGGTCTATATTAAATCTCCTGAAATATATTCACTGCATGCTTCAGACTAAATATACTGGCTTAATATCAAAAATATTTCTTAAATTATTACACACAAAAACCACAATGACTGCAGAGTGGTGAATGTGTTATCTAAGAAAATAATCTTCAGATGGTTATATTTTTCTGTGAAAAAGATACAGATGTCAATAAATGCTTCTAAAAGCATAGAGGAGATGATGAGCAGTTATTTCTGTAGCTGCTGATGAGACAGTAAGATGAAAGAGATTTAAATTGTATTACAAGGATAGTAAAATAGATTTTTGCTCCATTTTTTCTGTCTCTTTGTGACAAATTACACCATCATACTCTCCTAACATTCTTTTAATCATTCATTAAACTCTTCAGCATTGACTGAGGGCCTGAAATACACATTACTTTGCCTGTTCGGCACTGGGGGGTACAAAGGTGAGTAACAAAATGAGCCCCTATGCTTTTAAAATACTTACAGGGGCCAGGTGCAGTGACTCACACCTGTAATCCCAGCAGAGGCCAGGTGCAGTGACTCACGCCTGTAATCTCAGCACTTTGGGAGCCCAAGGCAAGCAGATCACTTGAGGCCAGGAGTTCAAGACCAGCCTGGCCAACATGGTAAAACTCTGTCCCTACTAAAAATACAAAAATTAGCAGGGCATGAACCTGCAGTCCCAGCTACTCATGAGGCTGAGGCTGCGACTCTCTTGAACCCAGGGGGAAGAGGCTGCAGTGAGCCAACATCACACCACTGCACTATAGCCTGAGCAACAGAGCGAGACTCTGTCTCAAAAAATAAATAAGTAAAATATAAAATAAAATGCTTATAGGATCTTCAACCACAATTTTTCATGTTCACTGATAGTAAACCTAATGGAGAATTCAGGATTTATCTCACATTTGAAATTTTCCTACTGATTACTGGAAAATTATCCACAATCATCCAATTGTGAGTTTTACAGAAATCTGAACTAAAGATTGACCAGTAGACCGCACAAGGTTCCCAGATCCCCTGAAATCATGTGCTCAGTGTCGACTGCATCTTCCTGAAGAGGCTATAATGGTTTTCATTGACCTTTTTCATCACAAATAGTAAAAAATCACCAATGGAATGGAGCCAAACATCTTGTAGCAAAAACTTTTTTTTTTTTCCTGAGACGGAGTCTCACTCTGTCGCCAGGCTGGAGTGCAGTGCTGCGATCTCTGCTCACTGCAAGTTCCACCTCCTGGGTTCAAGAGATTCTCCTGCCTCAGCCTCCCGAGTAGCTGAGACTACAGGTGCATGCCACCACGCTCGGCTAATTTTTTGTATTTTTAGCAGAGATGGGGCTTCACCACGTTAGCCAGGATGGTCTGGATCGCCTGACCTCGTGATTCACCCACCTTGGCCTCCCAAAGTGCTGGGATTACAGGAGTGAGCCATGGCACTCAGCCAGAAACCTCTAAAAAAGAAAAAAAACAGCAAAAAGATGAAACATGGTACCATGTACCTGCTCAACCTGCACAGATCCTGCTTCTGGAAGTTGAAACATAAATTCTTAAAACTTGGCCAAGCGCAGTGGGCTCAAGCCTGTAATCCCAGCACTTTGGGAGGCCGAGGCAGGCAGATCACAAGGTCAGAAGTTCAACACCAGCCTGGCCATCATGGTGAAAACCTTTCTCTAGTAAAAATACAAAAATTAGCTGGGCGTGGTGGTGTGCACCTGTAGTCCCAGCAGGAGAACTGCTTGAACCCAGAGGTGAAGGTTACAATGAGCCGAGACCGCACCGCTGCACTCTAGCCTGGTGACAGAGCGAGACTCCGTGTCAACAACAAACTTGCGCACCTTTTTTTCTAGTGCTTGAATGACCTCTTGTGGCTACTGAGGTTATCACAGCCAGTTGCTCACAGCAGGAAGGATTGGCACAAAAGTAATTACAGTTTTTGCCATTAAAAGTAATAACCAAAGAACTAAAAAGTGTTGAAATAACAGAATTAAGAAGGCATCACAAAGGAGCACCGGGCTCAGTTTCAAGTTATTGCATAAGTTCTCTATTATCCACCCAAATTAATTCATAATACAGAGTGTGTAATTCAAAACAGTTCACCAGATAGTTAAGCACATGACATTTTTTTAATGAAGTATGATTTTCCCTAAGTTATTGCATTTCAAATTAATAAAGCATCAGCAAACACCCATGAAGAGAAAAGTACTGGAAAAAAAGATACAAGACCCTCGGGAATTAACACCCACCCCTCCTCTCAGTGGAAGCAGCACCAGGAACACAATGTCGGCAAAAGGCACAACCGGAGTAGGAGACACACTGTGAGAATACAGGCTGGCCACAGAGCTCGACCTGAGTGAGCAGAGGTAACAAAGACGGTTCAGGAACTACTGGGCCGAACTCTGCAAGTGGGGGTGCAGCAGCAGCAGTACCAGTGAATGTGGGCTGCACGCCACCCAGGGTGACTGGCAGGTCCCAGGTTACTTCACATGCCCTCTGCCCAGTCCCTTGAGAATTCCTGCAGCAGCAAATACGGCATCTTCCAGACACTGCTACAGGGAGTTCCAAGCATGCTGGTACAGTTTTATTCATTCTTTCAAAACACTTGTCAGTATCTATCTAGACACAAGGCACGGTCCACGCACTGGGGTGGAGCAGTGAACAAGACTGCTCGAAATGCCTACTCCAGCGGCACTTGGAGTCCAGTGTGGGAAGAGAAGTAAGTAAATAAGATGTCAGGTGGTGATAAATGCTGGGAAAAAGATAAAGTACAATAACCGGGTTGGAAATTCCAGGTTGGCCATAGTATTCTTTTCTGTAAGTTGGTCATCTCAATTCAGACTAGCTGCTCTTCAAGCACTCAATAGCCACAGTGGCTGGAGGCTGCCATGCTGGAGAGTGCAACAAATCTGAAACTATCACCCATGCCTTTTCAGTTCATAATCTTTATCCTCTTTCTAAATCCTAAGAAAATTCATCCAACTGATCTTCAAATCCACTAACTCAGCTTCCTAAAGCAACCATCCTACTTATCATTTTAACTACTGAATAATGTAATTGAACAGTCACATTTTACATATTCAGGGGCTCTTTCTTCACAGCTCCTGAGCAAGGAACACCTGCTGTGGCAATGCAGGAACATCCTCTAAGCTCCTGGGACTCTGTCTCGGACTTTAGGTTCTGCCCCGCCTCCTACAGCAACTCCATCTCACTGGAGGCCTTTTGCTCGGAGCCTTCAGAAGGATCCCCCACTTTTGAGAACCTACGCCCTCTCATCTTCCTGGTAAATACTGCCTTATGTGCTCAATCTTTTAGATAAAAATCTACTTGACACATCGCTGGGTACCATCAGTGATCACATAGGGTCACAATTCACTTATTTTAGGCCCTCCAAAAAAGGAAAAATTCAGACTTAGTGGCATTTTACTAGTAGCTCAGAGATCCAACAGTTTGCAGGAAATAGAGATGGAATTGTAAGCAAGGGAAATACAGTGAGATTAAATTAATCTCCACCCAGACACTACAAGGCCAGCCGGGATACTATCCCAGCAACTGGCCACGGGAGTGGACAGCACAGACAGAAAACTTTCCAGTTCCTCTTAAAGTTCCAAATACCAGCTGGCTACTATAGTGAACACCACAGACACAGAAAGTGTTCCAATGTCTCCTAAAGCCCCAGATCCCACACCCAGCTTCAGCTCTGCAGTCGCCTCTCCTTACCCCTTTACTTCCTTGAGGAGCTCTTGCTTTCTTTTCACCCACAGACTCTTGAGCCTCTCCCAGTTCAAGGAATAAAACTCCATTACCAAATAAGCGTAATATACATTAACAGAATAGGTAGAAAGGAGTCTTTAGTATGAAAACACTAAATTCTCAGTGAAATGCCAGAAGAACTTGAATTTTGAATTATAAGCTATGCTTTAACTAGGAAATACATTAGCTGTAATAAAATGTTGGACAGACTACAAGAAAACTAGAAATGAAAAAAGCCTTATTCAAAAACAAATGAAATAATGATGAGCAGAGTCCACAGCCCTTGCTAACTCTGCCGTGCCACCGTAATGACGGACCACGCTGCAATGAGCCGCTGTGTTTAAGCCTAAAGGTCTGCTGAGGTGATAGTTTCAGAACAATTGCCACAATCCCACAAAGAAAAATCAAGTGAAGGTCAATGAAAGCTGCATGTTCTAAATTACAGAATCAAAAACAGTATTTCTTGTCATTCACCCCATTTCAGTAATAAAAGACATTACCTCAACAACAGGTGTATTTTCCTGGAGCTCAGCTGTGTGCGAAGCCAGTAAACCAATCACCCGAGCAACCTTGGCCCGTCTGCAAAAGAGAGAACACAGGCTCTGAAGAGAAGAGTCAGGGACCAAGGAAAGTAACCCCAGCTAGTCACATTATGCAGTGACGGGCAGTACATACAAGACTGTGAAATAAAAACGGAACGGGACAGGTCAGGCCCACACTCCCCCACGAATACAGCCCAGAGAAACTCCCTCGGACACACAGGGGGACGTGAGCTGCAAGGTCCGCTGCAATACTGCAATAGCGACAAAATTTAAACAAGTTGTGGGTCAACAGTAAAAGGAAAAATAAAATTTTTAAAAAGGCTTAACCAGAGAAAAGGGCAAAACAGTGATTGCTCCTTTTATTGCCGAGTACAGAGGCATTTGGCTAAAGGCCTCTTTCCTACTTGTTCGTAGATCAATGAGTTTCTATGTAAGTCGTAAATAACATCTGAACAGTGACATATCTATATATATTCAGTTTAACAGAAACTTTTACAATCAAAACTTTTTAAAATATTGTACTATTTGCATAAACACTGGTTTTTTAATGAGGTGTTCCCTTAGTATCCAGCAGAAAACTGAGGTTGATAAATTACTACTAATGAATCACATTCAGTGTGATTTAAAAAGTTATTTCATGCAGAAAAATTAGTTTTAATGAGTTTTTTTCTAATTGAAACAAATGGTGAGTTGACGAGAAATGCACTTATTTAGTGATGTCTGCATGTTGTCAGGGATAATCAGTATGTAACTTAGTTTACTTTTTTTACCTTCTTAAAATAAACCTGTGTGGGCACCCACGGAGGAAACCAAATCAGACTCAGAGAAGTACTACAGGGAAAATGTCTGCGTTACCACGACTCCAACACACAGAAATAATTCTTATAAATTTCAGCACTTCTTACATTGCCCATTAAAATCTCAGAACACATACAAATTAAAGAAGTCCTCGGCAATTGCAGAAGTAGCACGCACCTCTGAATAAAAAGATTATACTTTAAAAGTAATCACTTTGAAAAATGTCTGCAAGATAATTGGAAAAGCCATCCTCCCACCTCAACTCCCCAGGTGGCTGGGACTATAGGCGTGCACCACCACGCCCAGCTAATTTTTTTACTTTTTGTCGAGATAGGGGTGTCACTATGATGCCCAGGCTACCCTTGAACTCCTGACAAACAATCCTCCCATCTTAGCCTCCCAAAGTGCTGGGATTACAGGACTGAGTCACTGCACCTGCCCATCTCTTTTAAAAGATAGGCTCAAAATACTTATGAAACACTGAACCATTTTTCAATCTACAAAAGTAAATATCAGTTACCAGATTTATTCAACTAAAATAAAAATGTATCCACATGCCAATTATTTTTCCTAATATGACCAAAAACAATTCCTATTAGAACAAGAGAAAATACACTACCTAAAAACCCTATACTTTTAAAGTAGAAACTTTAAATAGCTTATGAATAGTCACCTTTTACCAGAATCCTAAATACAAGTACCACATACCCTATATACGACACCCTCACAGCACAGGCTCTTTCTCAAAATTCAAGTTTTCTCAGGTCACCACTCCAGGTGCCCCAGTGACTCTGCACCTCAGAACCAACCCAGCTCCATGACAGCATCTAAGACAGCACCGTCTAACAAACCTTCGTGCACTGACAGAAACGTTCCACATCTGCACTGCTCAATGCAGTGTCCACTACACATGTGACTATCATGCACATGAAATAGGACAGATGCAAGTGAGGAACAAAATACCTTATTTTTTTTTTTTGAGACAGGGTCTCACTCTTTCTCCCAAGCTGGAGTGTGGTGGTGCAATCTCTGCTCACCGCAGTGCCTCCCAGACTCAAGCAATCCTCTCAACTCAGCCCCCACGTAGCCGTGACTACAGGTGTGCACCACCACACCTGGCTCATTGTTGCATTTTTAGTAGAAACGGGGTTTCACCATGTTGTCCAGCTGGTCTTGAACTCCTGAGCTCAGGTGATCTGCCCACCTCGGCCTCCCAAAGTGTCGGGATTACAGGCATGAGCCACTGCACCTGGCCGTGATTTTTAATTTCAAAACTACCCCACAATTGAGGGTGAGGGAGACAGTACCCTGGAGTAATTACTCAGCTTTCATGTTCCTGGTCCTGGTTCCCTCGTAAGTTGGACCAGTAACACCACATCCCTCAAGCTGTAGGAATCAAAGGAGATAATCCACATGCAAAAGTACCATCATGTCTGACAGCATGTGCCGAATGAGTAAGCTACTATTAAGTTTTAATTTAAATAATCCCCATGAAGTTAATGGCTACCACATTAGAGCAGAACTATAATTTTGTAGTTACTTATTCATTCGTTTACTTGTTTATTATCTGTCTCCTCGACCAGCCCAGAAGATCCATGAAGGCCGGGCTGTATCCCGACACCACTGTGGGCACCTGGACAGTGCCTGGGGGGCACTCAGGCATCTAAAAATGTTTGTTTAATGAATATATCAACATCAAAAGCAAAACGACTACACACATTAGCAGGAAAGGAGTTCACGGAGGTACGACCGTGCAGGCAAACAGCGTTTCCAGCTTACAAAGTGACGCTCAGTAGAATTCAAGGCTAAACTCATGGAAGAAGATTCCCTTTAAACCAAAAACCATATGACCGACAAAAGACAGGTGTGAATCTTTATACAGCAAATAACAAAGCATGGAAACTAAACCCGGAGTAGTGGCAAACTTCAAGTTTCTTTTCTTCCAAGCAGAGAGACAGCAACAGTGAATACAGTCATCCATCAACACATTCACACATTCAGGCATCCTAAATAAAACTAACAAGGTCAAAGTAACAGATGCATCTATCAAACTCTACACCCTACAAGCACTGAGCACCCTCACTCAGTGGGAGGCTGCACAGGATGGTGTCTAAGACTCTGAGATTCAAAGTCATGGACCCCACCATTGGGGTGAGGGAGACAGCAGCCTGTGATAATCACTCATCATTCACGTGCCTGAAACAGAAGTTTCACACAACAAAGCAAAAGATTTGCATATCATTATACTAAATGCAACTGAGTCGCTTAACCCTTGACAAGTTCAAAGAAAGCTTTAAATCTGTAAACTATACACTTTTTACTTTTACACATTTTCCTGTTCATAGCAATATTAAATCAGGAAAAAAATGCAGGAAGATATTTAACAGCTAAGCAAAAACATGGAATCACTCTCAAAGGACACGAAGCCCTTGCAGGGAATATTTAAAGCAACTTCAAGTTTAAAATGCAGCTGTTGATTCTACCAAACAGCAGTCCAAGATCACCATTTCCCATGAGCAAACTGGGAAACGTGATACATCACGAAGTAATCTTGTCAAGGCATCTAGAGAGTCCAGGTGAGAAGACTCACCTCCATTGCTGGGTTAAACAAGAGACAGGTTTTATGTAAGATGGATTGACAATAGTAAATCGTTCTCCTTAAACTCAAGTTCTTGACCCTATTCCACCATATACATCTCGTCTTACAAAGACCAAAGGGATTCTACGCTTCATCAACTGAACCAGTATGCCAAAACCAGGCATCCAATTTGTAAACCAATTATGACAAAGGACAAAATAAGCTGTTTGCCACCTCAAAACTTTATGAACTTCACCAGCACTAGTGGCTGTCCATGGAGTTGGAGGGGATGTTGCTTAGGAGTTCTTGTAGAAATGACACAAGTTTATTTCCTGGCTTTACCTTGGGAAAATGCTAGCAACATTATAAAAATATTGCCTTGTTGCCTTATCTTCTTCCAAATGTACTGTTAAATAAAAATAAAGGGTTACCGCATGCAAAAAAAAAAAAAAAGGCACTTCTATGTATCTTATACATCATATTAAAAAATAAAAACTTTGGCTGGGTACACTGGCTCACACACTTTAGGAAGTGTGTGTGTAATCCGCAGCACCTTAGGAGGACGAGGTGGAAGGATCACTAAGGCCAGGAGTTCAAGACCAGCCTGGCCAACAACGTGAGACTCTGTCTGTACACACACACAAATATATATATATATATATATATATATATATATATTTTTTTTTTCAATTTAGCCAGACATGGTGGCATGCACCTGCAGTCTCACTCCAGCCTGGGGGACACAATGAAACCTTATTTTTTTTTAGAATGAGTCTCTAAAAAAAATAATAAAATAAATAAGGGAAGGAAATAGAAGGAAAAATAAAAGGGAAAGAAAGCAAGCGTCCATAAATCACAGTAATGTAAGTAACACGGATCCAAACTGAGGAGACATGCTCTGTCTTTAATGACCGCAGACTAAACACCTGACACTCACTTTTCTGATCCCTCTACAGTCTGCTAAAATACAAGTTATTTTATTAAATGATATCATTTTATTAAATGATAATTGGGAACTAAAAGGAGGGCTACAAGTGGACCAGAAAGTTTGAGAAAATCGCAGATGACATGCATAGATAGAATCAAGACTGCCAGGACCAACATAGGAATCCCCTGTCTAAAGAACCACAGGTGGACAGGCGTTCCCAAAGAAGCCTCAGGGACTTTGAAGAAACTAAGACAAAAAGCAAGAACGAGCCACAGGACCAACATCAGATTAAACAACTACGCCAGGAACAACTGTGCCCTTGTCCTAGGAATGCTGAGCCAGCCAGGCCCTGCCTCTTCTCCATCTCCCTTCCCTGGTACACAGAATAAACCCTGCAGCCCTGGCCTCCTGGGTAAATGTGGAAAATTGTTCCTACAGTGAGCAATCCACCTTGGGGTGGACACAGGCATCGATGTGGGGAGAAAGACTGGGGTCCTCCAGACACTGAAGGGGTTAAATGAGGAAAGCCAGCTCCACTTCAAAGAAAAACCCACCCTGGAAACTGCAGAGGCCTCCAGCCTGCCTACCTCATCTTCAGCCAGTGGAATCCCAAATTCAAGTCAACCAGTCAACAGGCCTCACTTACCCACATACCAGCCCTTTCTTTAAAGGACAGGCTACTGGAGAAAGAGACTTAGGCAAACATAAAGGAGACTTGTACTGCCAACTTCTATACCAATTTAATCATTTATTCATAATATAAACTAAGAACCAGATCACCAGGGCATTTGAGAAGTAAACAGCATTAAAAAGCAGGACCACGAAGAAAAAGAAGTGACCCACAAGTTCAAGAGATAAGAATACAATGTTTATAATCCTAATCTTTTTCCTTGTTTTCTTTTTCAAAGTCCAGGTTCCAGGCTTATCTTATATAACCCTAATGCTTAACCTTAAATATTGGTAACAATATTTACTTGTAAATTCTGCCCCGAAAAGAGAATATTTATAATCCTAATATTTATCCTCAAATTCAAAAGTATATTATACACCAAATATAGGCAGCTAGGGAAAAGGACCCATCAAAGAAAAAGAAAATGGTGGGGAGGGGAGGGGAGGGGATGGGAGGGCAGGGAAGGAGGAAGGAGGGGGAGGGGGGAGAAAGAGGGGGGAAGGGAGGGGAAGGAATGGAGGGAGGGAGGGAGGGAGGCAGGCAGAAGAGAACAACTGAAGCAAATTAGTAAAAAGAGATTCCTAGAAACAATCTAGTAAAATTTACAGGCCTGGAATAAAAAGAAAAGCTAACTCAAACAAAACACACAAAAGAAAAAAAAAAAGGTAAGACTGACCCCCAAGCCCTACAGAGCTATAGTTAGTACAGGGAAGAGAGCTCAAACTCCAAAGTATGGCACAGAGGTGAGCCACTGAGAGGCCTTCTTGAAAAAGAAAAATATTGGCCAGGTGTGATGGCTCACACCTGTAATCCCAACACTTTGGAAGGCTGAAGCAGGTGGATCACCTGAAGTCAGGAGTTCAAGGCCATGTGGTCAACACAGTGAAACCCCATCTCTACAAAAATATAAAAATTAGCTAGGCATGATGGCAGGTGCCTGTAATCCCAGCTACTTAGGAGGCGGGAGAATGGCTTGAACCCAGGAGGCAGGGGTTATAGTGAGCCAAGATCACGCCACTGCACTCCAGCCTGGATGACAGAACAAGACTCTGTCTCAGAAAAATAAAATTAAAATAAAATAAACTACCAAATTATGAAATCTAATCAACCAAGAGGAGAACTACAGTAAAGAGACATGAAAACTGTGTTTGTAATTTAAAAATTAATGATGGGTGAGCACTCACTTTGCCTTATTCAAGTATAAAACTCTTATATAAAAAATGGAAAAATCCTTCCTAAATTCATATCTCAAAAGGCACTTGCCACAGTAAAAAGCAACCTATGTAATGAGAAAAGATATTTGCAATCATTTATCTGACAAAGGGTTAATATCTAGAACATACCTAACAAATACCTACAACCCAACAACATAAAACCCCATGCAAAAACTGGCAAAAAATTTGACTAGACCTTTCTCCAAAGAAGATATACAATTAGCCAACAATCATATGAAAAGATGTTCAACATCACTAGTCACAAAATACAAACCAAAACCATGAGATACTACTTCACACCCATCAGGATAGCATTAGCAAAAGCAAAAACAGAAAACACTAATGTTCATAGCAGCATTGTTCACAACAGCCAAAAGACAGAAACAAGCCAGGGCCCCAAAACAGATGAAAACATAAACAAAATGCAGTATATACATGCAATGGGGTATTATTCAGCCTTAAAAAGGAACAAGATGCTCACACGTTAATTATAACATGGATGAACCTTGCAAATGAAACCAGCCCAATTGTCCTATAGAACTGATGTTTACAGTCTTCTTCAATAAACATAAAAATGGATCCTCCCAGTCTTAAAACTTGAGAAACTTACATTTGTCTTATCTGAGTTCCTTTCTTGGGAAACCAATCATCAGGCCTCCCAGATAGTTATCAAGGAACTGAAACTTACCAAATCACCACATCTAGACCATAAGACACCAGATCCCCTCACCCATCATGACTGCCTAACCAACTACCTGCTTCCTGTCAACCAACTCCTCTTTCTCACCCTTCCCTAACTCCTGTTTTCCCATGCATGGTTACACTTCTTGCCTGCTAAATAAACCCCTGGTTTTAGTCAGTTGAGGAGACAAATTTGAGACTGATCTCCCATCTCCTTGGCAGCAGCACCCAACTGAAGACTTCCATCCTGGCAACACTCATTGTCTCTGGGATTGGCTTTCTGTGCTGTGAGCAACAGGACCTAGACCAAACCCCCTAATGTTTCGGTGGCAATATGAGGTATTCACCATAAGCAAATCCACAAAGATAGAAAGTGGAATATAGGTTACCAGGACTGGGGAAGGGAAAGGGGGAGTTGTTGTTTAATAGATAAAGAGTGTCTGTTTAAGATGATGAAAAAGTTCTGGAAATGAATAGTCGTGATGGTTACACAACAATGGGAATGAAACTAAATGCCACTGTGCACATAAAAATGGCTAAAATGAAATATTTTAGGCTATGCATAATTTGCAATTAACAATTTTTTAAAATCACAGTATTACATTACTACTATATGTGAATTATACCTCATAAAGTTGACTGGCAAGGATAAAGGGATATACAATCTGATAAATACCCAATGTTGGAAGTTTGAACAAAAGGCATTTTAAACACATTGACTGGACATTTTTAAGAGCATTTTAGTAATTTTTCGGAAATCACAAAAATATTTATTTTTGCCTTCTACCCATTTGTTCTAATTCTATGAATCTTCCCTAAAGGGAAAAAGAAAAAGCAGGCACAAAGATTTAAGCCCAAAAATGTTCATCAAAATGTTGTTTACAATATTATAATACAGTCCAAAAATAGCAAACAAAATGATCAGACATTCACAACATATAAAAGTTTAAGTATTACGTATTTTGTTTTTAAATGTTAATAGCATTTAAACTACATAATATATATGTTATCAAGGAAGGCAAACTTCTAAAATTGTATCATGTGATTCTAATTTTTTACAAGCAAAACAAAACTAAGAAATAAATACATCTGTTTCAATAGCAATTGCCTCCCAGACTAAGTTAAGGACCATTTATCATGTGCTATCAAAGAATACAACCTGAGGTCAGAGAAAACCTCGCTGGAAGTAGCTCTGAATAGAGAAGCAGAATAAAAAAAGATTCCTACCAGAGAGCTTGTCTACCTCAGTATTTATCATTTTATTCAAATTAAAACTGTTTTACAATCAAACTTCAATTTTTAAAAGTGGGGTAAAAACCAGTAAGTGGGGGTTTTGGTATCCAAGAGGATACTAGAACCAGTCTCCAGGCTGACACATGGAGGTGACTGTACTTGGAAGTGATTTGGAATGTCTGTTTTAAAATGTCAGCAGGGGGCGCCCCATTCAAGGATGTTACTTGTTTTAGATAAAAGTGTTTAAACAAGTATTTCACTGATTCATTCTTAATGGGCATATCGTAAGCCTTCTCAAAGTATTAAATGCTCAACCATTACCTAAAGATCCTAGTTTCCATTACCGGATTTTACTTTGGGAGAGTAATATTAGAAGACGTGTTATAAGAATTACTCTTATTGTTACGCATTTTCTAAACTCCTGTTGTGTCACCCACGTTTCACCAGCACAGATGAGTAATTGTTATCATACCCCTGCCACAATTCACAAACTCCTTTCGCCTCCATTTTTACACGTGCCTGTCCTAACAATCCTATGAGATAAGCAAGCCTGATGATGATAACCACAACTTCTACAACCCTAACCCCATTGTAAATGAAATGCCCACCAAGAATCAGGCACTATACAAGGTCTCTCGCACATTTACCTCATTCAAAGTGGAGTAATTACCAAAAATTTATGAAGTATTTATCTCAACACAACTTTACAGATGAGGCTACTGACCCTCAGCAATTAAAGTAACCAGCCCAGAAAGCAGACCTGTGATCACACACCCAGGTCTGGCTCAATCCCAAACCGTTTCCTTGTCCCACCCGCACTCCCCAGGAAACAGAGATTGAGAAAAAGATAATCATTTGGCCAAGTCTTACTGGCAACCGGAACTCAGAGCCTTCTAACCCTGGATCGGCTGTTTTCCACCTGGCACACTGCTTCTATAAACAGCAAGGACACTTCCTTCCATCAGGAGTTTATAAATCACAATCCTATTAGATTACAAATAACATCATAGGGAAGCTATGTGCTACATTAGGGAAAGATAAGGATGTCCAAGGGAAACTTTGAGGAAGTATAACTAAATCAATACACAGGGACCGGGGTTTAAGTATTTTATAACCAAAGCTCAAAACAGTGAACAGTCAGCAAGCTGCACTGGCTCACATCTGTAATCCTAACACTTTGGGTGGCAGAGATGGGAGAATCACTTGGGCCCACGAGTTCAAAACCAGCCTGAGCAACATAGTGAGAGACCCTGTCTCTATGAAAATAAAAAAACAGTAACAGTTAATAAAGTTTCCAGGAGCAGCTTAGCTAATTCCAGAACTGTATTTATAATATTAGGAGAAGGGCTATTTTTAAATATTCTAAAATTTATCATTGGAATGCCCATAAAAATTGACTATGAGTAGAGTCATCACTATGTCAGAATAATTTATGATAATTATTTAGGACTCTGCCTTTGATAAATATGTATGCTGTAACTACTTAATAAAGTCATGAAAAATAATTTTTTAAATATAAATGTTACTTACATATCCCAGTTTGGAGCTATCCGCAAATGCTGGATAAGCAACTGGAACTAGAATAAAAAATTAAAATGTAAAAAAAGAAAAAATTAAAATATTTAATCCACAAGACACAGAAAGTGACAGCAAAGTTAACAGCTCAGATCTTTATAAAAAGGAAATTTACAATGTACACCAAAAATATTTACTAAATTACAAAGGCACAAATACGATTAAAATAAAAACTAAGAACAGTACTTTTAGTTTCTTCTACCACTTTACAGTCTCTAAATGACTGCCCGTACCTGATAGACACACACCAACTATCAAAAAAAGTAACATTAATACTATCCTGAAAGCAAATGAATAAAGCTTTTCAAGCAAATTCCCAAATGAGGGCCCACTATAGAAATCACCTCTGAAACAGTAATTCCTGTCTGAGGATGACTTCAAAAACTCTGCCAATCGATGCTCAAACGTGAGCCAAAAGAAACAAGAAAACTCTAACAAATTCCCATGAGCTTACCAACAGACCAACACAGTCCAGAAAGTAAATTCCCAGGGGAAGAGGAAAAATGTGTCTTATAGGTGGATGTCTTTCTTCAACGTCACATCAGAAACCTTGCAGTTTACCCGATGACCCAGTAAAGGAACCAACGCCCCCACCATTCCACATGGGCAGTTCACTCCAGTCACTGATGAGAAGATAAAAGGTCTGTCTTACGATATCACACTTTTTTTTTTTTTGAGACCAAGTTTCACTCTTTTTGTCCAGCCTGGAGTGCAATGGCACGATCTCAGCTCACTGCAACCTCTGCCTCAGGTTCAAGTGATTCTTCTGCCTCAGCCTCCCAAGCAGTTGGGATTACAGGAGTGCACCACTATGCTCGGCTAATTTTGTGTTTTTAGTAGAGACCACGTTTCGCCATGTAGGCCAGGCTGGTTTTGAACTCCTGACCTCAGGTGATCCACCCACCTTGGCCTCTCAAAGTGCTGGGATTACAGGCATGAGCCACAGTGTCCGGCCTGATTTCATATATTTTTTTAATCTTACAAGTTAACATAAAATGGAAATGTGAGCATCAAAAAAAAAAAAAAAGTTCAAAATCACCATCTACTCTCATCTACTTTAAGACCTAAGAATTAAGCAGAGGATAATTTTCATAAACCTAAAATCATGATAAATCATATTTTTCATGGTAGTTAAATCAAACTGATATTTTAGCACTTCTCTGAGCCTCTATAAAAACACAAGCTTAAGCCACACGCGGTGGCTCACGCCTGTAATCCCAGCAGTTTGGGATGCTGAGGTAGGTGGATCGCAAGGTCAGGAGACTGAGACCATCCTGGCCAACATGGTGAAACCCCGTCTCTACTAAAAATTCAAAAATTAGCCAGGCGTGGTGACGGGTGCCTGTAGTTCCAGCTACTCGGGAGGCTGAGGCAGGAGAATCGCTTGACCCTGGGAGGCAGAGGTTGCAGTGAGCCGAGATTGCAGCACTGCACTCCAGCCTGACAACAGAGCCAGATTCCATCTCAAAAACAAAAAAACAAAAAAAATGTAAATGCATAAGGCATGTCACAGAGGCCTACCAGGGGGGAGTGGAGGAGCCTGGTGGCCACCTCCTGATGACCGGCCACCACGCACAGATAGCAAAGGAGATTCAGCTTGGCTCGGGAGGCCCCTGTGCTCTTCTCGGTGCAGTCGATCTGCGAGCACACTTGTTGCAAAAAGTCATTCCAATCTTGGTCTTTCAGAAATAGTAACTTATCCACTGCCAGGGAAAGAAAATGATAAAAGCATGTATGAGAAAAAGAACTGTTAGAAACACTCCATGAGCAATAAGCAGGGAATGACAACAGCTAGGATGGGGACAAAGAAAACACTGCACTGTCAGAACCAAAAGTAACTCCAAAGATGACACGGCTTTTATTTGTCCTTCGATGGTCCTCATCTCTTTACTTATCCATGGAAACTTTTTCACCACGTCAAGGGAAAACCATGCTTCAAATAAAGCGATGTCTGAAGCACAGCTGTCCCGCAACCTAGACTATAACAAAATGCAAACTTCAATACAACTGAAGTAAAAGACAAAAGAGCCTTTGTGTATATGAATCAACTCTGAAACACTGGGAAAAGCACAAATCTTACAATTCTTAAAAAGTTCCAATAGGCCGATTGTGGTGGTTCACGCCTGTAATCCTGGCACTTTGGGAAGCCAAGGCAGGCGGATCAGAAGGTCAGGAATTCAAGACCAGCCTGGCCAACATAGTGAAACCCCGTCTCTACTAAAAATACAAAAAAAAAAAATTAGCCAGATGTGGTAGCGCATGCCTGTAATCCCAGCTACTTGGGAGACTGAGGCAGGAGAATCGCTTGAATCTAGAAGGTTCAAGGTTTTAACCTAGATCTCTGCAGTGAGCTGAGATCACACCACTGCACTCCAGCCTGGGTGACACAGCGAGACTCTGTCTCAAAAAAAATAAAATAAAATAAATTCCCAATAAAATTACTGTATTTAAAAAAAAAAAAAAAAAAAGGATAACATGATAGCTAAAATCACCTGAAATTCCAACCTCCAAATCCCTATACAAAAAAAGGCAAAATCTAAGAAGTGTGATACCCCCTAAAATTAACATATTTTCGGCTGATCTCTATCTTTAGACAAAATAAACTGTAAATATAATTTCCTAAATAACTCAAAGAAGAAAAAGGAAATCGTATTCCAGGTAGTAATTCTCTAGGTTTGCATAAATAGTCCTGCTTGGCACTGAAAGCACTGTTAATATTTTGCTTCACTTTGTTTGGTCTTTCAAAAACGTCCTTCTACACAGTTTCTTTTTTGTTTTTTATCAGTAATTAAGTTGATCGACATAAACCCTTAGCTGGTTTATTTAAAGCTAAATTTTATTTAAAGCTATATTTTAAATTTACTTCAAGTAATAGATTCTACTCTAGCCACGATGAATAACTTTCCCCAAATCGAGTTTAACAGCTTAAAATATAATTTGTTAAAAAAAAAAAAAAAAAAAAATTTTAAGAGATGTAAAAATTTCTGCCATTCACCCTAAATAAGATTTTCATTAGCGCAACTGAAATGTAGTAATCATCCTGTAAGCCTCCACTCCCACACCATCTCCACAGTCATGAGCCACCTCGTCCTGCTTTCAAATGTCCTGGTCCCTCCAACAAATCCCAGTCCTTCATTGCTGTCCCCAACCCTGTGCGCCTACAGCAGCCATAAATGGTGGAAATTCAACCAGCTCTATGAAGGGAGGGGCTGGAGGCCCCCACCCACTCTACAGGAAAACTTGCTCAGATGTACAGGAACCTCCCCACCCGCAAGAGGACAGGGCAGCCCAAACTCAGCTAAGAAATGTCAACCACTGGCACAAATGAATTACAGATTGTTTACAATTCGCCTAACACTGCCCCAAGAATATAACCAATTGTGGAGAAAAAATAAATTTAGTTTTTCACATACAAATATTCCATTTGCAAATAAGCTTCATATTTGTATCCATACACAGAGTCTACATGTTCAGTAAGTCCTTTAGCATCCTACCTGAATACGCGGGGAGATGCAATAGTTTTGGATCAAATTTAACTGGTGGTTGTTTCATTATCTGCAGTTAAAAAGGAAAAAAACAACTTTTGAGACGATTTTTTTTTTTTTTTTTGCATTTTAGGTTTTGGGGAACATGTGAAGAACATGCAAGATTGTTGCATAGGTACACACATGGCAGTGTGATTTGCTGCCTTCCTCCCCTTCACCTATATTTGGCATTTCTCCCCATGCTACCTCGAGACGATTTTTAAGATGGATTATCTGTCTCCTTATACATCCCTTATGTCAGATTATAAATCAATGAGGATAAAAAAAGAATGTGTAAAATGTGTTCCAAAAAAAAAATAAGAACTCAACAATGCCTTTCAGATTAAAACATACAAATACAGGTAATTTTTTTAATTATTTCAATTGATATCTGTAATAAAATAAAGCTTCATAGAAAAAAATTCACCCCTATCTCAGCTTCCATTTTAGCTAATTTACCTCTAGATTAAAAATTCAGTCATTCAACAAATATCTATTGGGTACGTGCCAAGGTAAGGCTCTATGCCAAATGCTCATGGGAATACAAAGGTATAAAAGACAAATCCTGTTTTCAGAAAGCTGACATTCTAGTTGGGAAGATGAGACAAACATCTGTTAAACAACAAAATATTTCACAATTCCAAACAGGCAGGACATTACAGACAAAACATGGACAGAAAGAATTTTTTTGTAAATAGTAGTTTAGAGAATACAGCAAGCACCTCAGCTGATACAGTTAGGACCAGGTTTGCAGAAAAGAAAGAAGGTGGGCTGCCGTCTTGAAGGATGGCTAGAACTTTATTGTTATATCAGAGAAGACACCACTCCAGGAAGCCATAATGGCATGAATTGGAAAGTGCACAATTTATTTGAGAAATGTGAAGAAACCATGTAGTTGGATTCATGAGCTTAGGGCAGTCAGATACTTCATCTTGAGACTTCGACTTAAAAAAGCAACCATCATTTCTATACCTAACTTCTGCAAAACTTCTCTATGTAATATTTTTAAAACCTTTACTAATAAAGTAAGTAACGAGCATTACTGTATTTATTGTAGTATTCTTACTAAAATGCATATTCTCATTCTAATCTCATAATCCAAATTCATAATATCATTCTAATTATGAGAAACCCTTAGACAAACCTAAATTAAGGGACATTGTACAAAACACTCAACCAGTTGCTCTTCAAAGTGTCAAGGACTTGAGTCACACGTTTTATAACATGTATTACAAAAAAATACAACAGACGGGCGCAATGGCTCAAGCCTGCAATTCCAGCACTTTAGGAGGCTGAGGCAGGTAAATCATGAGGTCAGGAGTTCAAGACCAGCCTGGGCAAGATGGTGAAACCCCATCTCTACTAAAACGACAAAAATTAGCCAGGCGCGGTGACAGGCGCCTATAATCCCAGCTACTCAGGAGGCTGAGGCAGGAGAATCGCTTGAACCCAGGCGGCAGAGGTTGCAGTGAGCTGAGATTGCTGAGATTGCCCCACTGCACTCCAGCCTGGGCAACAGAGGGAGAGTCTGTCTCAAAAAAAAAAAAAAAAAAAAAAAAAAAAGTGTCAAGTTCATGAAAGACAAAGTCTGAGAAATACTGACAAGGCCATGAAAGACTAGGACAGACGACAGGAGACTAAGGAGGCAGAACGCCTAACTGTAATGTGGCCTCCTGGGACGGAAAGACAGGACATTAAGGCAACGGGGAGAGTTCGAGGAAGTCTGGTAGCGTAGTCAACAGCACTACACTCAGCTTTTCTTTTATTTCTCCCTTTCTTTTTCAGGAAGATCACTTAGGACATTGCAAGCCCTCATTACACAGAGACATCAGCCACGTATCCTGCAACCACGATGACCACATTCCACTGCCCTCCACAAGGAGGAACAGGTAAGGGTTACCCCGCCTGACTGACTACAGCAGCGTCAATGCCCAGGCCTTGTTAATTAGACGACAGGCCTCTGCGATGCCAACATAAGAGCAGCTGGGTAAAGGTACACAGGAACCCTCAGCCTCTCCTCAGGCTAAAGCAGTTTAAAATGAAAAGTTCAACACAAAAATTTCCACTCACTAAGGCTTCCCAGAAACTATCAAATACGGTCACAGGAGGAAAACAAGACACAGAAAATTGACAGGCAGTCCAAGACGGCTTTGAATGTGGCCCAACACAAATTTGTAAACTTTCTTAAAACATTTTAAGATTTTTCTGCACATTTTTTGCTTTTTTAGTTCATCAGCTATCATTAGTGTATTTCATGTGTGGCCCAAGACAATCCCTCTTCCAGCGTGGCCCAGGGAAGCCAAAAGATTAGACACCCCGGGAAAGATACCACACACTGTTCTAGAAAGACCACTCTGAAAATCCCCCAATGCGCATCAAACTTAGCATAAAAAGTTACTCCGCCAGACACGTTAACTCACAAAAAGAATTAGCTCCATTATGAAAAACAGCTAAAAAATCTATATGAAATGCTATCTAGAAAATAAGCAGGAATCCAAGAATCCCTGTGGTCTAAAGCACAATAATGTTCCCAATGAGATGTAAGAAAACAGTCATGAATTAATACAGAAAAAGACATTTTAAAAAGAAAAAGCAGAAAAATTAACATAGGGAATAAGTGGAATGTGAGCATGGTGGGGAGCTAGAAGTCAAGACGAAACAGAGGGACTCAGGAACGCATTTGTTTTTTAGAGCAGATACTCATTATCTATCCCCTAGCCATAAAGTATTATATTCCAAAGACAAGAAGCAAGACAGCTGGCACTGGTTTGGAAGTACACCGTGAACCGTGACCCCTCCAGCCCCCCGTGTCTCCCCACCGTCTCCCCTGCAGTCTCAGCCTGTGAGAGGCGAGGGCTTCTGTGTGATCCGCCTGCCCAGCCAAGCCTGCTGAGCGCTGCCCTCTGACCGCCTCTGCCTTCAAAACACATTAGAGACTAAAATATTTAGAGTGGTTCGCAGTAGTGCACGTGGAGAAACGAAGGGATGAGAGCTAAGTTCTGAGGCCAAGAGGGCGGCAGCGCCTCCGTGCCATGTGGAAGAAAGCCACAGTGAGAGGCGGAGCTGACTCATCAAAACACAGGAGAGAAACTTACAACTCCAGGGAAGTGGAGGGAAGGCGGACAGGAGATGCAAGACACGGCACAGTAAGTGAGACAGAAGCAGAAAGAGAAACAGGAACGGTCACAGCGTAAACAACACTCCCAACGAAAGCCTCATGCGCATTTCAGGTCTCAGGGAGGTCTACACCTCAGTGCTAAGCGGGCCTTTCCACACCTTTGGATTGTCGATAATTGGGGTGACAACAAGATCTGAGTCCGTGTAGATAAGCTCTCTCATCTGGGATTCCAGGTCCTGCTGACTCAGGTGTCCACTTGTAGCCTGAAATTGGAACAAAAATTAGACTTCGTTTCTGTGACGAATGTAGAGCTTCAAAAGACTGAACTAGTAAGATGCTGAGGAAGACACCACTGCTAGAGGTCACCTAGATCGATGCGCCTCAACTGCTATTCAAGACACCTGCGCTCTCATTTGCTTTTCGCAAAAACCCTGAACTGTAGGTACCATCATTCCCATTTCACAGATAAAATATAAGACTCTGCAAAAGTAACTGAATTGCTCATGTTACCAGTAAGGCTGGATAAGAAAAAAGATATTTACAGTTCAATGTTCTAAGCTGTGACGAGGCAAATTGGTTTTTCGATTAATTACCAGCACAGCTGTTTTATTTATTTATTTATTTATTTTGAGACCAACTCTCACTCCATCACACAGGCTGGAGTGCAGTGGCACCACCTCAACTCACTGCAACCTCTGCCTCCCAGGTTCAAGTGGTTCTCCTGCCTTGACCTCCCAAGTAGCAGAATTACAGGTGCATGCCACCATGCCCAGCTAATTTTTATATTTTTACTAAAGACGAGGTTTCACCATGTTGGCCAGGCTGGTCTCGAACTCCTGGCCTCAGGTGATCTGCCTGCCTCGGCCTCCCAAAGTGCTGGGATTACAGGCATGAGCCACTGCGACTGACCCACGGCTTCAGTTTTCATTCACAGAATGCTAATCAATTTATTTCTGCTTTACAGAATATTCAACGTGAAGCTGAAGCTGTAACACACACGCAAATTTCAGACTTAAATACAGACCTGTTACCTGAGTGTTAAACATCAATTATTTATTAAGCCTAGTTAGAGTTGATACATAATAAAATGAATCACCATTCACCATCAGTTATTCCTTTGAGATGGTTCTTTGTGCTCTATTTAAATATAATTTGTATTCCTAGTATTATGCCTCAGTATTTGCTAACAGGGGGGAAAAAAAGAGGATTTATGCTTAAGAACCATAAAAGAAACAATGACTAGCAAACTAAATAAAACAGAAAAGCAAATCTGTGAAGTAAGGAATAAGAAAAACAAGTTATTCAAAACTGAGCAAGGAAGGGACTTGGATAAAGGAACAGAGGAGCTCGCTAAGGAAGTTCCTGGAAACCCAAGATGCCCCTTGCAACTCGGAAGAAAGACACAAGAAAACATACAAAGAAGCCAGGCGTGGTGGCTCATGCCTATAATCCCAGCACTTTGCGGGGGCTGAGGCAGGCGGATCATGAGGTCAGGAGTTTGAGACCAGCCTGGCCAACATGGTGAAACCCCGCGTCTACTAAAAATACAAAAATTAGCTAGATGGTAGTGGTGTGTGCCTGTAATCCCAGCTACTCGGGAGGTTGAGGCAGAAGAATCGCTTGAGCCTGGGTGGGGAGGTTGCAGTGAGCCAAGATCAGGCCAGTGCACTCCAGACTCCAGATTGGGCCACACAGTGAGACCCCGTCTCAATCAATCACTGGACTGTCACACCTGCTAGATGTGAAACAGCATGGCTATCGCAAGAAAGACAATAGCCAACAGGTGGGGCAAACCAGGTATCCATCAAGAGACGGGAAGATAACAAAGCCTATTCAACACATACAAGGGAATGTTATTCAGCCTTAAAAACAAATGAAATTCTGGCACCTGCTACAACATGGGTGAACGTTCAAGACATGGGGCTAAGTGAACTGAGCCAGGCACAAAAGGGCATATACTGTATGAGACCACTGGTGCCAGCAGTCCCCAAACTTTCTGGCATCAGGAACCAGTTTTGCAGACAAACCAGGTTGGGGGAAACGATTTGGGGATGATTCAAGCATGTTACATTCATTGTGCACTTTTTTTTTTTTTTTGAGACAGAGTCTTGCTCTATCGGCCAGGCTGGAGTACAGTGGCACGATCTCAGCTCACGGCAACCTCCGCCTCCTGGGTACAAGCAATTCTCCTGCCTCAGCTTCCTGAGCAGCTAGGACTACAGGCACGCGCCACCACCCGCAGCTAATTTTTGTATTTTTAGTAGACACATGTTTTCACCATGTTGGCCAGGATGGTCTCGATCTCCCGACCTCCTAATTTGCCCGCCTCGGCCTCCCAAAGTGCTGGGATTACAGGTGTCAGCCACCGCGCTCGGCACAGTGCACTTTATTTCTCTCATTATTACACTGAAATATGTAATGAAATAATTATACAGCTCACTAGAATACAGAATCAGTAGGAGCCCTGAGCTTGTTTTCCTACAGCTAGGCGGTCCCATCTGGGGCGACAGGAAACACTGACAGATCATCAGGCATTAGATTCTCATGAGGAGCACACAGCCTAGATCCCCTACATGGGCAGCTCACAACAGGGGGCATGTTCCTCTGAGAATGTTGAACGTCACCACCCATCTGACAGGGGTCAGAGCTCAGACGGCAATGCAGGTGACGGAGCGCGGCTGTGAATACAGATGCTTCACTCACTCGCCCGCCACTCACTTCCCGCTGCGTGGCCTGGTTCCTAAGAGGCCACGGACCAGCAGCAGTCCATGGCCAGGTTGTGTAGAATGAGCATGGAGAAGAATGGCAGAAACGTGGGGTGGCCGGCGGCAGTGCCTGCTGATGGGTAGTTTCTTTGCTGGATGATGAGACAGTTAACTGTGGTGACAGCTGCACACCTCTGAATATACTACAGGTCCCTGAATTGTACCTTTTTTTTTAAGAGGTGGGGTCTCACTCTGTCACCCAGGCTGTCAGAGCTCACCACAGCCTGAAACTCCTATGATCAAGCAAGCCTCCCACTTCAGCCTCCCATGTGGCTGGGGGTACAGGTGTACCACCAAATCCACGTAAAAACATGTACACAAATGTTCACAGCAGCATTTTCATCACAGCCCAAAGGTAGAATCAACCCAGTTAGTTTTTTTTTATTTTTGTGTGAGGACAGGGTCTTGCTAAGTTGACCAGGCTGGTCTCGAACTCCTGCCCTCAAGTGATCCTCCTCCCTCAGCCTCCCAAAGTGCTAGAATTACAATTCACACCCAGCCTGAACTGTCCTCCTTAAATGGGTGAATTGTATGGTAGGTCAACTGTATCTCAAGGAAGGTCTTACCAAAAGATCAACCATGGGGCACCTAAATGGGCTCTCTCTCTCACAGCACTTACAAGAAAACCCATGGCCATCAGGAAAAATGATCTTATTGTGAATTTTGAAATCATAAACATAATTCATTGATCAACTTACAATTATTCTTTTGAGCTTCTACATCTTCTGTAGAAAGAAAATTTCCCACGTCTGCTCACCTTGGTCAAAGGAGAAGTCTTCTGTGGTGAACTGTGAGTCACATCCTCACCAGGACTTACTTCCACTGCACTGCTAGTTCGTGGCGTAGGACGAGAACTGAAAAATCCACACCAGTTAATGTTATTCAGTTTTCAGAGATTTTATTCTCTGTTTACTGTTTTCTGGAAGAAAACATGTCTCATGAAAACTGGTAGAGTATGATGATTCCATATGATCTCGCATTTGTTGATATAATTTTTATAGCTGCTATCAATTTCCTGGCTACTGTACTATTTCTTTTATTTATACTTTCCATGCCATATACAACATTCTCATTTTTAAGTAGAAACCTTCAAACATTAATTTTTATAAATGTCTTTTGGTACTGACAGGATTAACATAAATAAAACCCTAGATCAGATATTCTACGAAGAACGGAAAATATTTGTAGCGGTATGTCAGAAAATTGTTGAAGAGGAAATTACCCTGACACCTATTTAAAATAAGTAGCAAGTAGGTTACAATCCACATCTATGTGTAAGGTCCCTCTACACACATAAACGCCTGCCATGCTGTACGGGCCGCTGCACTTTTCCTGGATCTATGATTTTGAGCTTTTCACTTTTTTTGTTTTGTTTTGTTTTTTTGAGATGGAGTCTTGCTCTGTCACCCAGACTAGAGTACAGTGGCACGATCTCGGCTCACTGCAACCACTGCCTCCCCAGTTCAAGCCATTCTTCTGCCTCAGCCTCCCGAGTAGCTGGGATTACAGGCACCTGCCACCACGTCTGGCTAATTTTTGTATTTTTATTAAAGATGTGATTCACCATCCTGACATTGTGATCCACCTGCCTCACCCTCCCAAAGTGCTGGGATTGCAGGCGTGAGCCAATGCATGGGCCTGAGCTTTTCACATTTTAAGAAATCCTTCCCCTCAGAACATTAATCTTTTCTAATTATTTCCTTGAGGGTCAAGTGCAGTGGCTCAGGCCTCTAATCCCAGCACTTCGGGAGAGGAAGGCAGTTAGATCACTTGAGGTCAGGAATTTGAGACCAGCCTGGCCAACATGGTGAAACCCAGCCTCTACTAAAAATAGAAAAATTAGGCCAGGTATGGCAGCTCATGCCTGTGATCCCTGAACTCTGGGAGGCCGAGGCAAGCAGATCAACTGAGGTCAGAAGTTCAAGACAAGCCTGCCCAATGTGGCAAAACCCCACCTCTACTAAAAATACAAAAATTAGTCAGGAGTGGTAGCAGGTGCCTGTAATACCAGCTACTCGGGAGGCTGAGGCAGGAGGATCACTTGAACTCAGGAGGTGGAGACTGCAGTGAGCTGAGGTCACGCCAATGCACTCCAGCCTGGGCGACAAAGTGACACTCTATCTCCAAAAAAAAAAAAAAAATTAGCCAGGTGTGGTGGTGCATGCCTGTAGTCCCAGCTACTTGGGAAGCTGAGGCAAGAGAATCACTCGAACAGGAGAGGTGAAGGTGGCAGTGAGCCAAGATCGCGCCACCGCACTCCAGCCTGGGTGACAGGAGGAGATCTTGTCTCAAAAACAAAACAAAACAAACAAGCTGGACTTCTGAAATTTTAAGTTCAATTCTATTTTAAGTTAAATAACAAAATGAAGAGACAGTAACCCTTATAAATGTAAGCAATCAGTTGGTTTGGTAAAAACAAGTTGGTTTGGTTAAAATTTTTCAAAAATCCTGTATATAGCAAAACCGACATTTCACTGGCCAGTACCTAACTACAACTTTGAAAACAGCGTGAAACTGGAATTTGGCACTAAAATCCCTGTTCTCATCTCCGTGTGACATGCTTTGCACCAAGACAGCAAACGCTTTAGGAAAATGTAACGTTTGTCCGGCACTGCTCCCCCTTTTCCATTTTACCTACCTGAGAAGAAACATGGATTCTTTCAACTGACCCTCAAGAGTACTCTTAGGCCGAAATTCGGTTGGATTTTCTGTAGCAGGAAAGTAGTATGTTACCCAGAAAAGAACAAAAATATCATAGGCAAGGCATAATATATGCAAGATTTAAAGGGAAATAACACTGAAATTAGGAACTCTTTCCAACAGCATTCTACGCAGCATGAATGTGCTCAAATAAAAGCTCACCTAGCCTGAAAGAGTGACCTAGCGGTTGGCCACTCTTGTGGCCTTTCACTTGTCCACTCTGAGGGTTCTGCAAAAGCTCTCTGGAATCTTCTGGCCCGGAACACTCCATCATGTCTCTGCCATTAGTGGAGAAAACCAACACAATCAAACTGACCTTGGAGTTCTCTATAGTTTTGTGTTAGAAGAAGAGGTTGGAGAAGATCATCAAATTACACCTGACATTTAGCATCGCTACAGGACCTCGTACCCTCATGCCTCCCTCACGCACACAGCCATCAAAGACTGGCAGGAAAGCTAAGTAAGTCACTGCAGTCCCTCAGATCCAGGCTAAAGCCGGGTGTGGTGGCGCACACCTGTAATCCTAGCACTTTGGGAGGTCGAGGCAGACAGATCACTGGAGCTCAGGAGTTCAAGACCAGCCTGGGCAACACAGTGAGATCTTACCTCTATTTTTTTTGTTGTTTTTAACATATTTTTTTAAATGTAGAAAAGAAACAAAGAAATAAAAAGATCCAGGCTGACAGGCTGTATGGTGGCTCACACCTATAATCTTAGCACTTTGGGAGGCCAAGGCAGGCAAATCACTGGAGCTCAGGAGTTCAAGACCAGCCTGGGCAACATGGTGAAACCCTGTCTCTATTAAAAATACAAAAATTAGCTGGGTGTGGTACCCCATATCTATAGTCTCAGCTACTCAGGATGCTGAGGTGGGAGCATCACCTGAGCCCAGGGAGGTCAAGGCTGCATTGCGCCATGATTGCACCGCTGCACTCCTGCCTGGTGACAAAGTGAGATACCGTCTCCAAAAAAAAAAAAAGATCCAGGCTGACAAGAACTCCATTTTGACATTTTTCTTCCCAATTACCTCATGACGAGGAAGAAATGTGGTAAATTACCACTGCTCTTCAATTTTAAATATGGGAATAACGCACATTACTTTTGCCAACATTCCGTTTCCCAAAACAAGTCACATGACCACACCTAACTTAAAGGAGAGAAAAAAGATCCTACCATTTACTTGGGAGGTGGGAAAACAGATTTATTTGGCAACAGAACTAATGACTATCATATCAATGACTGAAGAACAATCAGAAAATAAGCAAAATCAAGAACACAAAAATATCATGATTAAACTCCTTAGGCAACCCTTAATTAAACAAATGCTGGGTTTTCTCCTACTAAGAAAGCAGAGAAATTCCAGTCATTGATGCTGTATCATTAGAACAGTGACAGGCTTGAGTGTCCATACACAAAGATAAGTGTATCTACCTGAGACCAAGATCGTCGATGCTCACTTTCGGATCTGCCCCAGCGAAAGCTTTCTTCCAAAATGAATGCTGCAGGAGCCCTGTCCAAGTTAATCTTTATAAAACATAAATGTTAAAACTCTACTTTAACATGATTTACCATCAAGAATTCCCAAGACATGTCCCAATTACACATACCAGATTGCACAATCTTTATCTCCTAAAGGTACACGTGTACCTTTGAAATCATTTTATATTTTATTCTTTCATTTTTGTATGCAATTAACCTCTTTTAGACAGCGAGATCAAAAGAAATAATTCAGAAGACTTAAATGGTACAGAATGAAACAGGCTGTTAACTAAGTACTAGAAGTTTCAGGATTTAAATTCCATAGAGTCTGGGTTCTCCACCCATTCTAGAAAAAAGGGAGTCTATAAACAAAGTCTGAGGTAAATATACCAGTTATCTATGATCCTGCCATCCTGTACTTCACAACAGAGGCAAGATTATTTTATTTACACTGACTGACACACTTAAGTTTTGCAACTATTCCGTTAGAACTTCATTCAGGAATAAATAAGAATAGCAGGCTAGGCGCAGTGGCTCACACCTGTAATCCCAGCACTTTGGGAAGCCAAGGTGGGCGGACTGCTTGAATCCAGGAGTTCAAGGCCAGCCTGAACAATGTGGCAAAACCCCATCTCTACAAAAATTACAAAAATTAGTTGGGTGTGGTGGCCCACACCTATAATCCCAGCTACTCAGGAGACTGAGGTAGAGAATCTCTTAAGCCTGGAAGGCAGAGGTTGCAGTGAGCCAAGATAATCCCACTGCACTCCAGCCTGGGTGACAGAGTGAGACCCCCACCCATCTCGGGGGGGAAAATGATATATATTTTTTCACATTCACACCTTGTTTAGGAGTCAAAATAAAATTACCTAGCTAGTTCACTTGCATTAAAGTGACATTAGGCTGTATTTAAAACTCAGGCTCACTTTTGAAAGATTAAGTTTCACTACTAATAGAGTATACCTGTAGGCATACTCACCAGATTGGGAAAATTAAGCCTGACTGAAATTGTAAAACAAAAAGAATTTATAGTTGATTAATCATTCAAAATTTCTGTATTAAAGAAAAATTACTTTAATCAAAAGTAAAACACAATAGAAAGAATTTGCAACCACATATTCCTTTACACAAAAAGCTCTTATGGTTCACTAATGGAGAAATAAAAATAGCCAAAGAAGTAAAATTTATTTTCATCAACCAAACTGCCAAAAATGTAGAGCACACTGCAGGCGAGAGCGGGAGGGAAGGAGCTTTTTAACACACTGTTGCTGGAAGTGTACGTCAGCACCTGTTCCTAGAATGCAGGACACGTATCCAGCTTTCTAAGTGCCCTTGGCCTTTAGCCAGCCATTCCACTTGGAGAAATCCATATGAAAGAGATCACTACCTAAGTACACCCCCAAAAATGAAAAACATTCACAAAAGGATATTTACTGTTAACAATGTATATCATATTTCAAATCAGGAGGCATTCCAAATGTCTACTTTTTTGTAGATAATTGTGTATACATTCTACAGCCATTTAAAATGACCCAGCAACCAGGCACAGTGGCTAGCATCTGGTGTCCCTGCACTTTGGGAGGCCAAGGCAGGCGGAATTGCTTGAGGCAGTTCAAGACCAGCATGGCCGACATCATGAAACCCCATCGCTACCAAAAACACAAAAGTTAGCTGAGTGTGGTGGCATGTGCCTGGAATCCCAGCTACCTGTAAGGCTGAGGCACAAGAATCACTTGAACCTGGGAGGTAGAGATTGCAGTAAGCCAAGACTGCACCACCCACTCCAGCCTGGGTGACAGAGCAAGACTCAGAAATGGAAATGGAAAAATATGCATAATGTACCATGAGAGAAAGAAGTAGGTTACAGGGTAGTCCCATGTAAGCAAAACATTATAGAGCACAGGGTTATAAATGTAGGAACATGTGGATACGCCGTCTGAAATAAATTAGGTATAGTTACATCTTGTCAAAAGATGTCTGAAAAACTATCCACCAAAATAACACTAATCTAATGTAAGTAAACGATGTTTGTCCTACAGCTTACACAAAACTCATCATTGCCTTCTGCAGTTTTAAAAATATATTTAATAAAAGAATGGATTCTTGTGCATGCTACACTAAATTTATTCCCCATTTTATAAACTGAACCCTCCTGCTATCCCCCATCCGAATTATCTAATGACAGACCCAGAACCAGAAACTAGCTGCTTGGACCTCCTTCCCACTCGGGGCCACCTCCCCGGCTCCCCACCCTCAACAACGGTTTCTAACGTGGCCATCGCTGAAACACACAAAACGCACCATGTGCCTGTGATCCTGTCACTCAATATGCCCATTATGACAGGACAGTCATAAAAACAGGATGCGTTAAATATCACTCAGTTAACAGCACCTTAACTTGACAATAACACCCCTAGGTCGGTAAACAGTTTTAGCCTGAAATACACAATAAAAGAAATGGCACTTCTTGGATTTGGGAGTTTTAAGAAAATTTTTCAGCTATTTAATACATGAAAGGAGAAACTGACTTCAAAAATTCCTCATGATTAAAAACACCTGCCAACTGAGAGAAACCCTTTTAATCCAAAGTCAGACTTCTTTAAAAAATAATAATTTGAATAGCCATTTGTATATTAAGAACAGCACCATTTTAGAAGTACATAAAAGGGGGAAGAGATTCCACTATTGATTCCGATTAAAATACTGTCCCTTACTCCATTTGCAGAACCCTAAAGAAACATTTTTAAAAACTGAAATACTGCCCTACCTTTTTTGAGGATCTCTTTGAAGTAACCCATCAAGCAAACTGATAAAATCTGAAGAAGCTTTAGGAAGAGAAGAATCTATAAACAAATTAATTTCCAAGAAAAAATAGGTAGTAAATACATATCAATTTTATTTTTATATTCTACATCAACATTTAAAGTAACAGTATTTTAAACACATAAATTATTCGTAAGAGAACACTGACTCCATTAATAATTACATCCTCTATTTAACAAGGAGGATGGAGAAGTACAGAACACAAAGATTAAAAACATTTTTTCCTAGATCACAAAAAAGAAACGTAAATCTCAGCTGGCATGGTGGCTCACGCCTGTAATCCCAGCACTTTGGGAGGCCGAGGGGGGTTGATCACCTTAGGTCGGAAGTTCGAGACCAGCCTGACCAACATGGAGAAACCCGTCTCTACTAAAAAAAAAAAATTATCCAGGCATGGTTGCACATGGCTGTAGTCCCAGCTACTCAAAAGGCTGAGGCAGGAGAATTGCTTTGAACCTGGGAGGCGGAGGTTGTGGTGAGCCGAGACTGAGCTGTTGCACTCCAGTCTAGGCAATAAGAGTGAAACTCCGTCTCAAAAAAGAAATGCAAATCTCAAAAACTAAGTCTTAACAAACCTCTAAGCCTTCTCTTTACTGAACAATGCCAATAAGGATCACCAGCTTCACACACTCAAACACTTGTCTTCAACTATTCTGGGTTTTTTTTTTGAGACAGGATCTTGCTCTGTCACCCAGGCTGGAGTGTAGGGGCACAATCATGGTTCATTCCAGCCTCTACCTCCTGGGATCAAGTGATCCTCTCACCCTAGCCTCCAGAGTGGCTGGGATACAGGCATGCACCACCACACCTGGCTGATTTTTGTTTATTTTTTGTAGAGATGGGGGTCTCACTATGCTGCCTAGGTCAGTCTCAAACTCCTGGGCTCTAGTGATCTACCTGCCTTGGTCTCCTGAAATGCTAGAATTACAAGTAAGCCACTGAGCCCAGGTCAACTTTTTTTTTTTTTTGAGATGGAGTTTCACTCTTGTTGCCCAGGCTGGAGTGCAATGGCATGATCTTGGCTCGCTGCAACCTCCACCTCCCAGGTACAAGCGATTCCCCTGTCTCAGCCTCCCAGGTAGCTTGGATTACAGGCATGCACCACCATGCCTGGCTAATTTGTTTGTGTTTAGTAGAGATGGGGTTTCACCATGTTAGCCAGGCTGGTCACTAACTCCTGACCTCAGGTGATCTACCCACCTTGGCCTCCTAAAGTGCTGGGATTACAGGTGTTCGCCACTGTGCCTCGCCCCAGCTCAACTATAAATTATACTTTATTCTTTAAAGTATTCCTAACTTGAACAGCTTTGCATTATAATGTACTAGGATTAGAATATCTGTAATCCCTCTTTTAAGATTTTTAGCAGAAATAAAAAGCATTACATTACAAGTGTCCAATACCACTAATCTCATAATATTTTATCTTTTTAAATTAGTTACATGCCATATCCAGGTCATCAGCCTATGGTTAAAAGTCATAGTAACAGCCACACACTATGGCTCATACTTGAAATCCCAGCACTTTGGAAGGCCAAGGTAGGTGGATCACTCATGGCCAGGAGTTCAAGACAAGCCTAGGCAACATGGCAAGTCCCTGCCTCCACAAAACAATTAAAAAATTAGCCATTCCTGGTGGTTCGCACCCACAGACCCAGCTACTCAGGAGGCTGACTGAACCACTGCACTCCAACCTGAGTGATGCAGCAGAATGCTGTCTCTCAAAAAATATAGACATATATATGTATATTTATGTATATATATATCTACACACACATACATATACACATATATATACAGCAAAGATTTTTGTGAAATCCTGTTTTCATTTATGGGTCTTAAGATAAACTTTAACGACATACGGTAAAACGTTTCACTATATTTGTGCCTTTTTCTTTCCTTAAAAATTATTGCTGATGATAGACTGTTATATTAACCACAATTTATATGATTAAAGTTCCAACACTTTACAAATACTACACCTGTATATAATTTTAAAGATTTTTAAAACTTATGAGGGTAGCATTCTGATTGATCAAGATAAGGAAATGTCGGATTCATTCCTATTCCAACAGGAGACAGATGACCACATGGGATGTGAGTGCAAAGCACATGCCACACACAAAAAGCTGTGTCACACAAGGGTTTCAGATGTGGACTTCTTTGAGCCATACATTTTTTACACAGATGCACAAAATAATTTGTTTTTAAATATGGGAAATATACTAGTACTTTGTTCCCTGTTTCAGTATCTTTAAAAAAATGGCAAAGGAAGCACTAACATTTCTAAAAATATCAACTTCGGATCACTTACAAAGATACCTTCGGGGAGTTATGAATCAATAAAAGCAAACTTTGGATAAAGGTGCACTTTATTCAGTGTAAAATGTAAATTAATTCCATTTATGACAAGAAATCTCACCTTTCGGAATAGGTGGCAAAGGGTCTTCATATAAGATCTTTTCAGTTAATTCTGAAATACTTTCTGAGAAGAATGGAGGTTTTCCTGAAATCACATGAAAACTTGCAAAATTAAAGAAGTTTGCTATCACCAACCATTCTAACCTCAACTACAGATATTTCAAGATTGTACAATTTATAGAAAAAATATACAGCAATAGCTAATTATTTAACGTCTTGTATGCACCAGGCACTGTCTATATATTTTCTATTTATCTTAGTTCAAAGGCATCATCCTAACAAATACACAAACACACATACGGACCACTACTGGGAACCACCGTTGGCATGGGCCACTCAACACATCTGAATAACACACACGTGCAAGCCATCTTCACAAAAATGTCTAACAATTGCAATTTTTAAGTTAGGCAGATTTCAGCATTCCAGACTATTACCATGAAAAATTATCTGTTTGTCAAAAAGTTCCTAGGAATCTGCCTACGCCTAGATACCAAGCAGCTCAGCCAAAATCAGTATACATAAAAATGTAATAAAGTCAGTTTTTTGGCCGGGCACAGTGGCTCACACCTATAATTTCAGAACCTTGGGAGGCCGAAGCAGATAGATCACTTGAGGCCAGGTGTTTAAGACCAGCCTGGCCAACATAGTGAAACCCTGTCTCTAGTAAAAATACAAAAAAATAGCCAGAAGTGGTGGCAGATGCCTGGAACCTCAGCTACCCAGGAGGCTGAGGCAGGAGAATCGCTTGAGCCCAGGAGGCAGAGGCTGCAGTGAGCCGAGATTGTACCAGTGCACTCCAGCCTGGGGGACAGAGCAAGACTCTCTCTCAAAAAAAAAAAAAAAAAAAAAAGTTCAGGTTTTTTTACATCTTATAGGTAAAACATCCACAAACTATAGACTTAACCTGGCTTTGTTTTAGTCAAGCTCTGATTTTCTACCTATTCAGGAAACAGTTACCTGAAAACATTTCATAAAGCAGACAGCCCAAAGACCAGAGGTCGCTGGAGATGGAAAAGTCGGTACCCCTCACAACTTCTGGTGCTGTATATACAGGAGATCCTGAAAGCAGAGCATGAAGAACAGCTCTGTGAGGCATCCGTACTGCGCCAACAGGGACCTGCCTAGGAGAGGCCTGGCAAGGCGCAAAAGGGCAGGAGAGGAACATGTGCACAAATAAAACTTCATGTGCACTTCACATTTGTAAATGTTTTCTAATTTTAAGGTTACATTTTGCAGACGTGTGTCAATTTAAAATATTTTAAATTTCAATTAGAATAGTTTAAATTCAGCAACAGTAACAGCCCCAGCACCCCACTGGCTGCACAGCAAAGGTGTATCTATCACTAAACACGTCCATCACAAATCTCAGAAGCTTGGATCCTCAGTCACTCAAAGATCCAGGCTGAGAGGCTCCAGCTCCGCTCCTGCTTCCCCAGGTGGAGGCAGGGAGAGAGAACACAGCTGACTCAGCACTGACTCCCACCTCAGAGTCACTCACGTCACTTCTGCTCACGCGCACTGGCTCTGACCAGGGGCAGGGTGCAACCCTACTGTGCACCCAGGAGAACCGGAAACACTGAGTGAAAAGCACTCATGTGTGCCACGTACGCTTTATACAAAGTTTAACATTACATAGAAATTTCATGTCTTACAGCCAGAATGTCCCCTCGTTCACTGACAAAAAGGAAGCTTTAGACGGGTACGTGAGCTCACTTCATCACATAGCTGGGCCCTGCAGAGCACCCGCCGAGGCCAGGGTCCCTGTCTCTCCCTGGTGCACGCTCTGTCCATCCCATCTAACAAACTCCCACCTCCCAGGGAGAATCTTTTCTCTAGGAAGTAAGTAATTGCCAATGCTTTGGAAACAAAATTCCACTGGGGCAGGACTTCCAGCAAATGCTATATCCAGGGCCCATGACAGCCAGATCAGCAGCTTTGCGTGCCCTCACGACAGGTGACTGCTGCCCTGACAGGTGACGGCAAAGTTCTCCCATGGAGGACGTCCGCTGTGCTATCACATTTCATACACATCCATGGAAGGTATATCTGCCTGCACTAGATGTTGAGGAAACAGAGACAAATAACGCCCTTGGAATGCCCTTGTACTCTGCCCAACACTAAATAGATGTTTCGTTAATATTTGTTTTCCCGTCCTGACTTCCAATACCTAGAACATGCCTAAACTAGTCAAATTAAGAAATAAATGTGGGCCAGGTGCTATAGCTCACACCTGTAATCCCAGCACTTTGAGAGGCTGAGAAGGCAGATCACCTGAGGTCAGTAGTTCAAGACCAGCCTGATCAACATAGTGAAACCCCATCTCTACTAAAAACACAAAAATTAGCTGGGCACGGTGAAGGGTGCCTGTAATCCCAGCTACACGAGAGGCTGAGGCAGGAGAATCGCTTGAACCTGGTAGGTGAAGGTTGCAGTGAGCCAAGGTCACACTGCTGCACTCCAGCCTGTGTAACAAAGCAAGACTCTGTCCCAAAAAATATACAAATGTGGAATTAACAAATAAATGCACTAATGAACAATGGAATTAAAGTCCCTGGGTTCACACACAAATGGGTAGAAAACAAACATACCGAACACTGTATTATCACACGGTAAGTTAAATGGTTTGTGCACAAAACATTATCAAAGTTATAAAAGAAAACAACACTTGAGTATTCAGTCTGATAAACTCTTGCCACCCAGACAGACAAAGAAGTAAGGAAGTCTTTCTCAACAAAGCTGAAGCCAGGTTGGGTGCAGGGCTCACAACCGTAATCCCAGCACTTTGGGAGGCCGAGGTGGGAGGATCACCTGAGGTCAGGAGTTTGAGACCAGCCTGGCCAACATGGCAAAACCCCATTTCTACTAAAAATACAAAAATTAGCCAGGCATGGTGGCACACGCCTGCAGTCCCAGCTACTCAGGAGGCTGAGGCAGGAGGATTTCTTGAACCCAGAAGGTAGAGATTGCCGTGAGCCGAGATCACGCCAACGCACTCCAGCCTGGGTGACAGAGTAAGACTCCATCTCAAAAATAAAATTTAATTAAATTTTAAAAAATGAAGTAAGAAAGCTGAAGTTGGGGCTGGGTACAGTGGTATAAGCCCGTAGTCCTAGCTACTTGGAGGGCCAAGGCAGGAGGCTCACTTGAGGCCAGGAGTCTGAGATGAGCCTGGGCAGTACAGCAAACTCCAGTCTACAAAAACTGTAGGAACTTGACGGGCATGGTGGCACACATCCGCAGTCCCAGCTACTCAGGAAGCTCAGGTGGGGGGTCGCTTCAGTGCAGGAGCCCAAGGTCAGAGTGAGCTACACGCATGTCACGGCAAGGAGCAGAGGGGAGGAAATAGGAGAAAAGAGAGATGAGAACCGAAGAGTAAGGCGCGGTGTGGGCAGCTGTACAGCACGCGCAGGAAACTGTGAAGACAGCGCGTTGCTGGAACATACAGCCAAGGGTGGGGTTAAGGGGTGAGGGGGGTGGGGGACCGGGGGGTGATGGGATGAGAACTGTTAGTCTGGGTCCCCCAAGAAGCAGTCACCAAGACAAGATTAACCACACAAGGATTTTATTACAGGAAGCACCTATGAGAAAAAAATGGGGAAATCTGCTCAGACTACAATGTACGATGGACTTCAAGCAAAGAGAAAGGGAAGGAAGCTTATTTGAAATCATCCTTAGATAGATGCCATGAAGTCTTACGGAAGCTTCTTCAGGGTCATCAAGAATCCCTGAACCAGGCCAGGCACGGTGCTCAAGCCTGTAATGCCAGCACTTTGGGAGGCCGAGGTGGGTGGGTCATCTGAGGTCAGGAGTTCAAGACTGGCCTGGGCAACATGGTGAAATCTCATCTCTAATAAAAATACAAAAAAATTAGCCAGGCATGCTGGCAGGCGCCTGTAACCCCAGCCACTCGGGAGGCTGAAGCAAGAGAATCATCTGAACCTGGGAGGCAGAGGTTGCCACACTGAACCAAGATCACGCCACTGCACCCCAGCCTGGGCAACAAGAGTGAGACTCTGCCTCAAAAAAAAAAAAAAAAAAAAAAAAATCACTGAACCAGGCTGAGCACAGTGGCCCATGTCTGGAATCCCAGCACTTTGGGAGGCCAAGGTGGGCAGATCACCTAAGGTCAGGAGTTTGAGACCAGCCTGGCCAACATGGTGAAACCCCATCTCTACTAAAAAATACAAAAATTAGCTGGGCGTGGCGGTGGTGTGTGCCTGTAATTTACCCAGCTACTCAGGAGGCTGAGGGAGAATTGCTCGAACCCAGAGGCAGAGGTTGCGGTGAGCTGAGATCACGCCACTGCACTCCAGCCTGGGCAACAGAGCAAGGCTCCATCTCAAAAAAAATAATAATAATAATCCCTGAAGCAACGTGGGCCACCAGAGTGCCTCCCAGGAGTAGGCCTGCCTCACTGTCCCCTCCAAGCTCAGTCACTAGCTGGGTGCAGTCATGAGAAGCTGGCCTCACGGCAAAAGCACTGGTGGATTTCTTCAACAGGTGGAGGCCTTGCTCAGTTGCACCTGCAGTTGAAGGACAGTGAAACACATTCTTGTGGCCACCACAAGAACAGACAGGCAACGCGGGACCAGATCCTGGAACCTGAACTCTAACCTGCAGGTAGGGGATCCTAAATTCAAAGCTCTTTTCATAAATCAGCCCAGATTTATAATTTCTCTCAGTCAACGTTGGACCAAAATTGAGCCTAGTTTGACATAACCTCCATCAATCCCTCCTAAACTGGGCCACATCAGGGATTTATGTAACTTTTCTGTCCCTGAATTTGGGAACTATGATCCAGCCAACCTCCAGTCCCCTAATTTTCCACAGAAAATTAAAACTCCTAGCAGCTATGTGACACCACTCTGAAAGTTACAAGAAGCAAAGGCAGAACTAGAATCCAGGTGTTTTTGCCCTGACATCAGCATCTAGGTGGACGGATTCTTGACGGCTGCGCACCACCACTGACCCATCATCAGCGCCACCACCGCACCCGACTGGTCACACATGGCAAAAGGCAGGGTGAGTGTTTTCCCGTGCCTTGTTCATTGCCACACCTAAGACTGTGAGTTCTCAGTCTCCAGGAAAATGGAAGTGGTTTTACACTTTATTTTTATCATCAAGCCACAGGGATGTGAAGGCTAATTGCCTATGAAGTACATGATCCCCAAAAGTCAGCGCTGATGCTGCCCTGCTGGCTGCAAACAGACCCACTTGCCCTGTCACAGAGACTGCTCTTAGATTAAGCTCAGAAGTAAGCATCACTGCTAGAACCTCTGACCTATTTCTCCACAACACAGCTCTTCCCCTTACTAAACATGCATTTATACTGACATAGACTGCCAGGTCCAACCTGCAGACCCTGACCCAGCGACGGATGAACAAACGCACTCAGACACGGATACCCAGTGAAAGAGCGGGCTAGGGGTCCGGGCCACTCACAGACACCAGGGAGGGTGCCATAGCCAGGACATTTATTTAGTAGAGATTCAGTGACAGAGGCTTTGAGTCAACACACTTGTGGATAATTAACATTGCTGATCCCCCACTCTCCAGCAGAGAGCAGTTGGAATGATCAAAGGTCGGTCTCAGGACCACATGAATAAAGAAGCTCTTTAGAGAAACTCCCCCACACTCCCTTGTTATTTGCGTTTTGCTATTTTAGCTCAACAGGATTAGGCTGCCTTCAGCCATAGCTCTATCCTGAGGCTTCTGCAAAACCTTCCGGCCTTCCCAGAAGGTCTGCATCTATTTTACAAATTTTCCCACCACCCTGACTGAACCCCTACGATATATCACTGACCTTGTTTTCTACAATACAATTTTACACAATTCAGAACTTCATATCCTACTAACATAGACCACAATAGCCACTTTCATAGAATACAGATAATTCTGTGAAATGCAATTTGAAGACACTAAAAGCCTTCTTCTCGGGCATGAAATCTTATCATATACAAGCTGGCCCTGAAACTTTCATTTCCCTTAGTCCTACTTAGGAGGCCTACAACTGACCTGCTGTTCCCCATCCTCCTTCCCCATCCCTGGCCACACGACTAGCAAGTCCAAGGATATCTGCCACCCTCTCTGAGTGCTGTTTCCTTCAACCACCACCCAGCTCAGCTGACAGCATGCGGAGTAACACAGAGCTTCAACAGCCCAACGTCTCCAGCACCCAGACATAAAACTTGAGGAGGAAAGAGCTTTACCACGTGCCCCGAAAGGTGTAAGAAACGTCACTTCAGACTCTCCCCTCGAGTATAGCAATTTTAACACCCCGGCCCCATTTCACATGCCAAGAATACACCCCAGAAATAGGCTTCAACTGCAGAATATCATTGACTCAACTAACTTCTATTCAGCCACTGATGCAACAGACACCATTCCCCTCCTATGTGCTAACGAGTGCTCAGTAAAACATAAAGCTAAGGACAAAATACAGGCTTTGTTAAAGTTTCCCCAGGCCTGACAGAGTAGGTCCACACTGAATACTTTAGGTGGACAAAGCCATTCCTATGTAGACTCTGTCTGCTGGCCATTATTATTTTCAATAGGTTATTTGACTGGCAAAACAAAAGACCGACAGTGTCCCCTAAACACAGGAGTGGCATGGTCCACAGCTAGAGTTAGGTCTGTAAGTTTCCCAGGTCCACATACCTTTGACTCTACTTTTCATGCTTTTCTTCAGGACATTTTCTCCGCCGTCACCGCCTCCTTCTTCTGCTGCCACCAAAGCAAAGAACTCTTCCAAATTTTCACCTTGAACTTTTGCCAAGCCAAAGTTGCTAAACTTCAGTGTGCCAGGCCCTTCCAAGAGTATCTATGAAGATCAAATACATGTTTTCAGAAAAAATTCAACTTCGTTTGTACATACATCAGTACCTCTTATAATTGCACTAGAGAACTTTTGAGCACTGCCATTCTCTCTCTATCAGAACTCAGAAAAATAAATGCTTATAATTTTTTTAAAAAGCTAAAGAAAAATAAATCCAACTTTTCATAATCAAATACAAAATTGCTTATTCTCAGATACATATGAGCACACTGTATAACCATCGTAGAAAACCTCAGGTCTGGGGAAAGATGAGCAACGAAGAAAATACAACAATCTGCACTTGCCAGCCCTCAGTGTGCGCTGCAGGAGGATCTGAAACGCACCTGCCTGAGTGTGTCCAGGTGAGCAAGCATGATGCACAGTTAGGACTAAGGTCGGAGATCTGGATTTTAGACCCCAGTCCACCATTTGCTTGGTGTCTGACCTTGAAGAATTTATTTAACCTTTCTAATCCCCAGTGTCTTCACCTGTAAAATGGGGGAAATAATACCTAACTCTTCAGACTGCTGTAAGGATTAATCAAGGTTATACGTGTGAAGAGTCTGTAACAGTCACTAGCAGGTGGTAAGTGCTCAAGTGTCCTAGTATAGTTTGTGATCGGAAGCTATGGATGGTTGAAAACATGCCAGGAACTAACATTCCATTACTTTCATCATTTCCTCTATTAAAAGTATTTCTAGATGGGTGCAATGGGTCAGGTGGCTTTGTGGTTTTTCAAAGCAATGCAGGGTCAAATGCAGTGGTTCACGCCTATAATCCCAGCACTTTGGGAGGCTGAGGCAGGCAGATCACTGAGGGCCAGGAGTTTTGAGACGAGACTGGCCAATGTGGTAAAACCCCATCTCTACTCAAAATACATTTAGCTGGGCATGGTGACGGGTGCCTGTAGTCCCAGCTACTCAGGAGGCTAAGGCACCAGAATCGCCTGAACCTGAAGGGAGAGGTTGCAGTGGGCCACGGCTGCCACTGCACTCCAGCCTGCATGAGAGCAAGACTCTGTCTCAAAAAAATAATAAAATAAAGGCAATGTGAAGTTAAATCCTAACTTCCAGTCACAAACACACAGTAAGGATGTCTGCTTGTCTGTAATAGTGGCTTTTACACTCATGTGAGCATCACAGTCCCCCTGGAGGACTTGTTAAAGCACAAACGACCAGTCACTGCCCCCAGAGTTTTGGATTCAACAGGTCTGGGATGGGGCCCGTTTCTACCACGTCCCAGGTCAAGCTGATGCTGCTGGTCCAGAGGACCACCGGCATGGATCAGCAAACACTTTCATTGTTGGTGAAGAGCCAGCTAGTAAATATTTTAGACTTTATGAGCCACACAGTCTTTGTCTTCACTTCAATTCTGTTGTTGAAGAGCAGTAGCCACTGACAGCACATACACCAGAGACCATGGCTGTGCTCCAGTCAGAGTTCATTCACTAAAACCGGAATCCCGCCTAACCTTTGCTAACCCCTGTTCCGGAGCACAGGCTTAGGTCACAAAGCACCCGAGCTTCTCAAATCCTTACACTAAACAGCTCCCACACAGATATCAGCAAACTACAGCCTCTGGGACAATCCCTGGCCACTGCCCGCTTCTATACAGCTATGAACCAAGAGTGTTGGATTTAAAAAAAAAAAAAAAACTATCTGAAAACTGCCAAAAAGAATGTGGTTTTTGGCCAGGAATGGTGGCTCACACCTATAAATCCCAGGACTTTGGGAGGCCAAGTGAGGAGGATCACCTGAGGTCAGGAGTTTGAGACCAGCCTGGCCAACATGGTGAAACTCCATCATTACCAAAAATACAAAAATCAGCTACATGCCTATAGTCCCAGCTACTTGGGAGGCTGAGGCAGGAGAATTGCTTGAACCCGGGTTGTGGAGTTTGCACTAAGTTGAGATCACATCACTGCACTCCAGTCTGGGCGACAGAGTGAGAGTCTGACTCAAAAAAAAAAAAAAAAAAAAAAAAAGTAGTTTTTATATTTCTAAATGGTTAAGAAAAAAAAAAATTTCTAGACACGTGACAATGAATTACATGAAATCCACATTTCCATATCCATAAACGAAGCATTGAAATACAGCCACATCCAGGTATTTTACAAGCTGTCTGTGGCTGCTTTCAGCACGGTAACGACAGCTGAGCAGCTGCAGACTTGAGGCATAGATCTGAGTATTTCAAACAAGAACTACCATTCATTATACGGGATTTTATGGAGGTTTTTTTTTTTTTTTAGCTTTGATTATCTGCTCATACAGATAACCTGCAAAAATAAAATTTCTAATAAAAATAAAATTTCTAACTTGTAAATGAAACATTCAGCTTTTGATTTCGCTGGCATATATTAAAGGAAAAGTAAAAACTTAGACCAGTAACACGTACAATTTCTCAGAGTATGTACTTACAAAGATAATTACTGACATCACTGTGAGCACACTACTTACCAAAAAGTAGCCTAGAAACTTAACCTAAATATAATAGGTAATCCTCACAAATATCTTGAAAAATCTATCTCCATGTGACAAAGAAACTAAGGCAAAGAGAGGCAGGGTAACTTGTCCAGGTTCACACAGCTTCTAAGGGTCAGTGTTGACTGCAACTGAGAAACCAAGTAGGTTTCACAACTCCACTATACTGAAGCTCAGTTAGTTGTGAATAATTTTACCAAAAGAGAAAATATTTGATCCATAATATCAGGAATCATACATATATAGCCAAGAATGCCGCCATCAAGCTAAAATAATGTTTCACAAACGTGCCCGATGACTTCGGACCTAAGAGGGCCTTATCTTACAGACCTGTTGTGTTCATCATATACAGGATAGGTTACCAGCATTAAGGCATTACTCAAAGAGCTCTGACAAGGAGACTTCACATTCAAAAAGCAGCTTCAGCACCTAAAATACAGTACCATGTACTTCCTTTTATTTCCTTCTTTTTTTCTCTCTTTTTTTTGAGACGGAGTCTTGCTCTGTCACCCAGGCTGGAGTGCAATGGTGGCGCAATCTAAGCTCACTGCCACCTCTCCCTCCCAGGATCAAGCAATTCACCTGCCTCAGCTTCTCGAGTAGCTGGAATTACAGGCATCTGCCACCACACCCGGCTAATTTTTGTGTTTTTAGTAGAGATAGGGTTTCGTCATGTTGGCCAGGCTAGTCTCAAACTGCTGACCTCAAGTGATCCACCTGCGTCAGCCTCCCAAAATGCTGGGATTACAGGCATGAGCCACCATGCCTGGCCTCCTTTTATTTAAAAAAAAAAAAAAAAAAAAAAAAAGTTAAACTTAAAATTTCAAGATGTTCTATACCAAAATTTTATCTAAAAATAAAAACATCTTTGAGAAAGCACTCTAAATTGAGACAGAAGCACTTAGGAAATGGAAAACTTTCATGAATTACCTTCTCAGGAGAAATGTCACAAAAGAGAATGCCAAGTTTATGAAGATGATGTAAGCCAGTAATCAGGTCAATTCCAAATTCTCTCACAACATCTTCTGGGAGGTTTTCATCTTGAGCAATAACTGTTTTTAAGGAACCACCTGCAAGAAGTTGATTGAAATCACCCACTTCAACCCACTACCATCACGGAGTGCCCCTGAGAGGTTCCATGCTGACAGGTACGAATATTAAAAACTGATCAAGACCGTAAACCCTGACAGTCTGGTTAAGGAACACACAGGTGAGTGAACACAGTGGCCCCAGCTCTTCAACAGAAGTCTACGCGCAAGCACCAGAGACAGATTCAGGAAAGCTAGCAATAAGTATATCAATATTTAATTATCCTTGATTGTTACTAAATGTATACAAAGTACACTAACAGTAGTACTTAGTACTAGTTAATAGTAGCACTTAGTAGCAATTACATTTTTTGCCTAACTCCTAAAATTTTGAAACTAAAAGCCCAGATACCATGTATTTAGTCAACTTGCTCCCTGTATATAGTCCTACAAAGTTGTACGAAGCAACAGCTGTAACTCGTTATCTCTAATTATTTGTTGGTTCGTCGTTGTACCTTTCCACATTGCTTAAAATTTTATGAGGTACAGAATGCTTTTCATAAAAACGAAAGATACTTTATAAATTGATTAGCTAATAGCTAGTCAACTTAAAATGTTTGTTTTTACGGGGAAAATGTTTTTGATAAATTAACCATCACTTTAAAACATTTCTGATTTTTTATGCATGTAATGTAATAATATACCAAAGTAAAGTCAACCCAAAATTGAATTTACATAATTCTGCTTTTTCCCAAACATCTTTGCTCTTTACCCTTCCCTAATATCCACAGAGCAATAGATTTTCAAGTTGACGTAGTAAATAACATCAACTACCTGTATTTACAATACAAGACAAAAGGAAAGTAACAAAACTTACAGCATTTTTTTCAATACTATATTCACAGCACTTCTTACATACTCTTTCCTACCTGTGCAGAGTTCCACTACTAGCCAGAGGTGATTGCTGGTTTCATACCATTCATGAAAAGTGACAATATTCTTGTGTTTAATTTCATGGGTGAGACGGACCTATAAAAACACAGAGCATTCACTCTAAAAAGAAATTCCTAAAACTCTTACAGCTACTGAGAAAAACCTAAATACGCAATTAGTAAGTGGATAAGAAAACAGTGACATTTATTTGGTGGAATTCTATACAGATATTAGAAATGATGATTATGAAGGCTATTATATAGAAAAACACTAACATAAAAATAAACTTTTTTGGCCATGCACAGTGGCTCATACCTATAATCCCAGCACTTTGGGAGGCTGAGGCAGGCAGATCACTTGAGGTCGGGAGTTCAAGATCAGGCTGACCAAGATGGCGAAACCCCATCTCTACTAAAAATACAAAAATTGGCCAGGCATGGTGGCACATGTCTGTAATCCCAGCTACTCGGGAGACTGAGGGAGGAGAACTGCTTGAACCCAGGAAGCAGAGGTTGCAGCATGCCAAGATCATGACACTGAATCGCAGCCTGGGTGACAGAGCAAGACTCCATCTCTAAAGAAATAAATAAATAAATAATTTTTTTTAACTTGTGTAATACTCTTTTGTCTGTCTGTGTAAACACAAATTTGCAAAAGAATTATTTATAGGAAAATGACCAGAGAATATTCACCAACATAGCTACTTTTATTGGTTAAACTGCTGGTGTTTCTAATTCTACTTTTCTCTCATTTTCTACTGTCTATACTAATACACACTACTTTTAAAACCAAGGAAGAAGAAATAATTTTAAAGGAAAAAATTTTTGGTAAGTAAACATAACCTAAATACTCAATAACACAATAGTTAACTAACTTGTATTATCAACTGACTAAATATCAACAGTAAAATGTTTACTTAAATTAAAACACAGAAGAATGAGTGTTATAATGTTAAGTGAACAGGGCAAGAAACAAAATTATACCATGACTAAAACATCTTTTAAAACCCTCAGAAGCTAGAAGGAAACAAACCAAGACATGAGCAATTATTATTATTATTATTTTGAGACAGAATCCTGCTCTGTGGCCCAGGCTGGAGTGCAGTGGTACGATCTCGGCTCACTGCAACCCGTGCCTCCCAGGTTCAAGCAATTCTCTGCCTCAGCCTCCTGAGTAGCTGGGATTACAGGCACCTGCCACCACGCCCAACTAATGTTGGTATTTTTAGTAGCGACAGGGTTTCACCGTCTTGGCCAGGCTGGTCTTGAACTCCTAACCTTGTGATCCACCCCCCTCAGTCTCCCAAAGTGCTGGGATCACAGGTGCGAGCCACCGCACCTGGCAGAGCAATAATTATCTTTAGGTGATAGGACAATCGTCCTTTTTTTCTTGGTTTTTCCCTGTTGTCCAAGTTTCTGGTGAACCCCTGCAGAGCAGTGGAGACCACAGGCTTGCACCACCACACTCAGTTCATTTTTTGATTTTTTGTAGAGACAAGGTCTTATTTGTTGCCTAAATTAGTCTTGAACTCCTGGGTTCAAGCCATCCTCCCACCTCAGCCTCCCAAAATGCTGGGATCACAAGAATGAGTCACTAGGCCCAGCTTAAAAAAAAAAAATTTAAAGTCACATCCAAACTCTACTACCACTTAACACAAACAACTGAGCCTGAGCCCATGCGTACAGAGCTCCCCAAACGTTTTTTGTGATGGGAGTCTCACTCTGTCGCCCAGGCTGAAGTACGGGGGCACAATCTCGGCTCCCTGAAACCTCCACCTTCTGGGTTCAAGTGATTTTTCTGCCTCAGCCTCCCAAGTAGCCAGGACTATAGTCACACCCCACCACACCTGGCTAATTTTTGTATTTTTAGTAGAGATGGGGTTTCACCATGTTGGCCAGGCTCGTCTCAAACTCCTGATCTTGTGATCCACCCGCCTCATCCTCCCAAAGTGCTGGGATTACAGGCATGAGCCACTGCGCCCGGCCTGAGCTCCCCATTTTAAAAACAAAATGCTCTGAACAACTAGGTGGGCTCATGCTGTAGCACAATTAGAGGAAAACAGATCCTCATAACTTAGAAGATAGAGGGGTTAAAAAACAAAAAGCAGAGTGATCAAGAGAAAATTTAAGGAGCACCTTGTAAGAAACAACACAACTAAAATAAACAATTAGCCAGGCGTGGTGGCACGTGCCTGTGGTCCCAGCTACTAGGGAGGCGGAGGCAGGAGGACCCCTGAGCTCAGAAAGTCAAGGCGCAGTGAGCCGACACCACATCACTGCACTGCAGCCTCAATGACAGAGTGTGACCCTGTCTCAAAAAAAAAAACCGAAAAAGAAAGAAACTGCAAAACTAATAAGGCCACCAAAGGATAAGGAACACCACCTGGCGAGCATGTTTAAGGACTCCCACCGCATCAGGCACAAGAAGGGGAGTCCTGATGAAAAATAAAGGGGTACGGCAATTCCAGCAGAATCACCAACAGAATCCGGGCCCAGCACCTCCTTCCAGCGCTCCTCATCGCTGCACGCACGCCCCGCGCCTGCTCTCCCAAATGCTGGGCCAGACTGCCTCTCAGAGTCTTGCCTCCGCCTTCACCTCGACCACCTACTCATGGTTACTCCACAGACCTGCGGTGTTCAATGCGGAAGCGACGTGCCACACAAGGCTACTCAGAACTCGAAAAGTGGCTTGTCTGAGCCAGGACGTGCTACAGATGTGACATACACACAGTATTCTGAAGACCTCATTCCAAAAAATAACAATAAACAATATCTCGGTAATAGTTTTTACTGCCTGCGTACAGTGGCTCATGCCTGTAAAACCAACATTTTGGGAGGCCAAGGTGGGCAGATCACTTGAGGTCAGGAGTTTGAGACCAGCCTGGCCAACATGGTGAAACCCTGTCTCTACAACAAAATACAAAAATTAGCCAGGCATGGCGGTACATGCCTCTAATCCCAGGAACTCAGGGGGCTGAGACAGGAGAATTGCCTGAACCTGGGAGGCAGAGGTTGCAGTTAGCCGAGATTGCACCACTGCACTCCAGCCTGCATGGCAGAGCAAGACTCCATCTCAAAAATATAAATAAGTAAATAATTTTTACCAATAACATGTTGAAATCATTCTACACTGTATATACTGGCTTTAGAAATATATTACCTAAGTTAATTTCACCCATTTGTTTTTCATTTTTCAATGTGACTACTAAAAAATTCAAAATTAGATTTCTGGCCCCCATTGTATTTCTACTGGATGGTGTTGCTAGACTTTACTAAAAACTGCATCACCACCAAAATCTCTTCCACACATCCTAGCCTGTGACCACGTACACACACTTTCCAGCTCACTCCCACGACCACTGCAATTCTTGTTAAACTCGACCAACCCTCCACAGACTCTGCAGCTACTCTGTTTATTTATTTTTGAGACAAGATCTCACTGTCACTCAGGTTGGAGTGCAGTGGCACAATCACTGCTCACTGTAACCCCCACCACCTACACCCAGGCTCAAGAAATCCTTCCACCTCCGCTTCCTGAGTAGCTGGGACCACAGGTGTCTGGCACCAACCCCAGCTTTTTTTTTTTTTTTTTTTTTGAGACAAAGTCTTGTGCTGTCGCCCAGGCTGGAGTGCAGTGGCACGATCTTGACTCACTGCAACCTCCAACTCACGAGTTCAAGTGATTCTCCTGCCTCAGCCTCCCAAGTAGCTGGGACTACAGGCACGTGCCAGCCTGCCCAGCTGATTCTTTGTATTTTTAGTAGAGATGGGTTTTTAACCACGTTGGCCACACTGGTCTTGAACTCTTGGCCTCAAGTGATCTGCCCACCTCGGCCTTCCAAAGTGCTGGGATTACAGGCATGAGCCACCGTGCTTGGCCCACCCCAGGCTCATTTTTGTATTTTTTGCAGAGACACAGTTTCACCATGTTGCCCAGGCTGCTCTCGAACTGCTGAGTTCAAGCAATCTGCCTCCACCTCCCTCAGCCTCTCAAAGTGCTGGGATTACAGGTATGAGCTACCATGCCCAGTGAGAATGTCTAGACATTAACAAATATACAATGGAAAAAGGAAAGTAAGAAAACACCTCCATTAATAATAGCAGCAAAAACAATAAAACACATAGGAATTAACTGAACAGGTGGAAGGACTTACACAATGAAAACTATAAAAACTTCTGAAGGAAATTTTTAAAAGACATAAATAAGTTGGAAAATATCAAGTGTTTATGAAGTGGAAGACAATATTCAGATATTAATAATTAACATTCAAATACCACCCAAAATCAATCTCCCCAAAGCAATCTACACATTCAATGAAATTCTTATCAAACTCCCAACCACTTTTTTTGCAGGACTAGAAAAAAAATCTATTCAAAACTTCACATGGAATCTCAATATGCCAAATGGCCAAAACAATCTTAAAAGAAAAAGAAAAAAAGGCTGTAGAACACATGCTTCCTGATTCCAAAACTTACTACAAAGCTACAGTAATAAAAACAGTATAGTATTGCTATAAAGACAAACATATAGACCAACAGTATAGAATAAGGAGCCCAGAAATAAACCCTCACACATATGGTCAAATGACTTTCAACAAGGATTCCAAAACTATTCAACGGGGAAAGGACAGTCCTTTCAACAAATGGTGCTGGGAAAACTGGATTACCCACATGAAGAGAGAGAAGCTAGACCTTCACTGCTACGGTATGAATGTGTCCCTCTAAAAGTCACATTGCATCCTGGCCAACATGGTGAAACCCTGTCTCTATTAAAAAAATACAAAAATTAGCTGGGCGTGGCGGTACTCGCCTGTAGTCCCAGCTGCTCGGAGGCTGAGGCAGGAGAATGCCTTGAACCCGGGAGGCAGAGGTTGCAGTGAGCCGAGATCGAGCCACTGCACTCCAGCCTGGTGACAGAGCAAGACTTCGTCTCAAAAAAAAAATTCACATTGAAACCTAATGCCCATTGTGGTGGCATCAGGAGGTGAAACCTTTAAGAGATGATTGGATCATGTGGACTCTACCCTCATAAATAAACTTAATGCCCTGAGAAGAGAGGCTTAGGAAGCCTGTTTTCTTTCCTCCTCTGCCATGTGGGCACACATAGAAGGCACCAGCTTTGAAAAGGACAGCAAGCCGTTACCAGACACCAAATCTGCTGGCACCTTGATCTTGGACTTGCCAGCCCCAAGAACTGTGGCCAATAAATTTCTGTCATTTCTAAGCTTTCCAGCCCAAGGCATTTTGCTTTAGCAACCCAAACAAACTGAGACACTTACTGAACACCACATACAAAATTTAACTCAAAATGAATCAAATATCTAAATATAAGAGGTAAAAATACGTAACTCTCAGAACAACAAATAGGGCAAAAGCTTCGTGACACTGGGTTTGGCAATGATTTTTGGATATTTGGATATGACACCAAAGACACAGGAAAAAAAAAGACAGGCAAATGTGACTCCGCACAAATTTTAAACTTTACTACATCAAAAGGCACTAACAACAAAGTGAAAAGGCAACCTGTGGAATATGAAAATATACTTGCAAATCATATATCTGAGCAGATTAGTATCTAGAATATATAGATGAGTCATAAAACTCAGCAAGAAAGCAACCAGATTAGAGAATGGGCAAAGGACTTAAGGAAATGGGCGAAAAGAACAGACGTTTCTCCAAAGGAGAAATACAAATTGTCAACAAGCACATGAAAAGATTCGGCTCAGCATCACTAGTCATTAGGGAAATGCAAATCCAAACAATAATGAGACACCACCTCACACCCATTAGGATGGTTACTGTTAAAATAAATAAATAAATAAAAACAAGTACTGACAAAGATGCAGAGAAGCTGAACCCTTGTGCCCTGACGGGCTGCAATGTGAGGATGGGCGAGCTGCTGGGGAAAACAGCGCAGCAAGTCTTTACAAAATCAGGGCTAGAATTCCCACAGGACCAGCGATTCCACTTCTGGGTATGTACACAAAAGAAAGCAGGATCTCAAAGTCATATCTGTACCTACACATTCACAGCAGCATTGTTCACAGTCGTTAAAACACAGAAGCAGCCTGTGTCCACTGATACATGAATAGACAAGCAAAATGCAATATACGTATGTACAATGAAGTGATTCAGCCTTAAAAAGGAGGAAATCCTGACCCGAGCTACAACATGGATGAACACTGAGGACATTATACTAATCGAAATAAGCCAGACACGAAAAAAGAAAAATACTGTATGACACCATTTCTATAGAATAGTCAAAACCACAGAGACAGAAAGTAGAATGACGGTTACCGGAAGCAGGAGGAGAAATGAGGAATTCGTCTCACAGGTATAGAGCTTCTCTTATGAGAAGCAAGAGAGAGGCATATGCTCCAGCTAAATCACATAAATTACGAGAAGCAAAGGAGAAAACAAGTGAAAATACAGTATAAACAAATATGGAATGATATTTCCACGTAATCCCTAAGGACTGGAGGAGTCAATCCAAATATCATTAATACTACTGGTTGGGGGGCCAAACTGCACATGCTGCCTGCTTTTGTAAATAAAGTTGAACTGGAAAAGAGGTAGGAGATAGGTGGTGGTGATTGTTGCACAGCAATATGGGTGTACTTATCATCCCTAAATTGCACAATTAAAAATCACTGGGGGGGCAAACCTTATGTTATGTTGTATTTTACCACAATATTTTTGTTTTAAGCTAGGTATGGTCCAGGAAGCCTAGGCTATAAAGTGATACAGCTATTTCAAACCCGAGTCACTCTCACCCACTGTCCTTCCTTGACAGTAAATTGCAGGGCTGGGGGTGGCAGTGGGAGGAACTGCTTGTTTCCTAAACACAGCAAATTCAAAAAGTAAATTATCTAACATAGAATATAGTTTCCAGGCTGGGCACAGTGGCTCCTGCCTGTAATCCGAACACTTTGGGAGGCCGAAGTGGACAGACAGCTTGAGCACAGGAGTTCAAGACCAGCCTGGGCAACATAGCCAAACCCCCACTCTATGAAAAATACAAAGGATTAGCCAGGCATGGTGGTATATGCCTGTAGTCCCAGCTACTCTGGAGGCTGAGGTGGGAGGATCATTTGAGCACAGAGGTCGAGGCTACAGTGAGTCATGATTGCACCACTGAATTCCAGTCTGGGCAACAGAGCCAGGCCCTGTTTCAAGAGAAAAAAAAAAAGAGTATAGTGTCCCTGATTTATACCCCTCACAAAGAAAAAAATTAAATAAAATAAACCTAAGTTAGTCATGACTTGGATATGTTTATTACTCATTACTCAGGACTGGTGGCACTGAGCAGAGAGGTCACCCCTTCCAGAGAGAAAATGTGGCATTTAATATAACCAGTTCAATGGCTCCTGTGAAAACGCTATCGTAGCGCTCCTTCCCCTACCAGTGGAAACACACTGACTTACCCAGTTGGTTATCTCAGGCCTTTTGCACTTATCAGTACAAAGAATGGCTACAAAATGGATTGTGCCCTTCCGCCGCCCTTTATACACCACAGTCTTGCTTCCTCTTCCGATCTCCTCATACAGAATAAAGTTTTCCATATCTGGGCAAACTTCTCACGGACGATAGAATGACGGCATCTCTGGCTCCTAAAAAGCAAACAAAAATGACATTGATAAGTACAAGCTAGTTGCATAATTAGCCTAGGATAATTAGCCAAGAATATTTTATACGTGAAAAAAAAATCTAGCAATTCGATAAATTCGGAAAATTGACTTACAAACGTTAAATACTAATGTTGGTATTTTTTGCAGGATGAACAAAGCTAAGGGGCAAATAAATAAAAATTCCCAGCCAGGTGCGGTGACTTAGCCTGTAATCCCAGAACTTCAGGAGGCGGAGGCGGGGGATCACCTGAGGTCAGGAGTTTGAGACCAGCCTGGCCGACACGGTGAAAACCCGTCTCTATTTAAAACACAAAAATTGGCCGGGCGTGGTCCCAGCTACCCGGGAGGCGGAGGCTGCAGCGAGCCGAGATCGCACCGCTGCACTCCAACCACAGCGACGGAGCGAGACTTTGTCTCAGAAGTAAATACATAAACAAACATTCGCAAAGCGGCATTCAAGCTCCATCAACAAGATCTTTCAAACACAGCGAGCAGCGGCCCGCGCCCCTAGGGTGGTGGGCATCCCGGCATTCCGTGCGGCCGGCCCTCCATCACAATGGCGGCCGCCATTGCAGCAGCGGCGGCCGCCATTGCAGCAGCGGCGG
>NW_022437083.1:1299743-1311462 GCF_009761245.1 Sapajus apella
CAGCAGCGGCGGCCGCCATTGCAGCAGCGGCGGCCGCCATTGCAGCATGGCTCTGGGCGGCCCTGTGGCCATGGGCCACAGCGTGACCAAAAGCGGGAGCAAGCCGGCCCAGCCACCGCCGACGTGGGCAGCTGACCGAGCGCACCGAGTCGGTGCGGGACGTGACCCCGGAGGGGTTCGGCTTTGCTGCCTAGGAGCCGGCGCACCGCGGAGTTGCTCAGATTCATCCAGAAAGGGCGGGGGAACATCCGCACCAACAGGGAGAGAGCAGCTGAGAACCGTCCTGCCGGGGTGGGGGGGGGACGCGGCTGCCAAGAGGGACTGAGGCCCCTGCCCTCTGCCAGTAGGACCTTCACCGAAAAAAAGGGACAGCTACTTCCACCACGAGTCACGGCATCAGCGGGCCATGGCTTTCTTACTGTCGGTGACAGCGGAAACCCGGTACGATGGGAGACAGCGTCTGCACGACGGGGCAGCAGAACAGGGTCTGGAGGCAGGGAGCCTAAGGCCGTGTCACACGGACTTCCTGCAACTAAGCGGAAGGGAAAACCCTCACTTCCAGGCCTCGGTAACAATGGCCAGAGGCCATGCCGCATGTAAACCCCCCTCCTTCTCTGCGCCGCGGACGGGAAGCGCCGCCTGCAACCAACCAGACCGATTGGGGCGGAGTCTTGGTTTGCAACTTGGTAACTTCACCTTGGCATCCGCCTGGGTGCAGACAATGGAATTCTGAAATCCATGCGACCCACGGCAGGCCACTGCTTGACTTAGCGGCGGTGACGTGAAGAGGCCAATGGGAAGCCTCTAGGGGGTGTCTGAACCGGAGAAATTTCTGCATATTCCCGGAGTGTACTTTCGTTTTCAACAAATCCCTGCTTTTGTTCTGTTATTGCTTCATTCCTTCTTTGCTTTGCTGGGCATTTTGTCCACTTCTCTGTTCAAAAGGCCAAGAACCTGCACAACTGGCACTCAAGACCCTCTACCGGTCTTGACTGGTATGCCCCACCTAAACCTTATAAATTATGAGAAGCAAAAGAGAAGCATATGCCCCACCTAAACTTTATAAATGATAAGCAACAGAGAAAAAAGTGAAAATACAGTATTTAAAAATGGAATATTTCCATGTAATCCCCAGAGACTGTAGGAGTCAAACCAAATATATTAATACTACTGGCTAGCTCCTAGGCCAAACTGCGCATGCTGCCTGCTTTTGTAAATAAAGTTTAATTGGAACATAGCCACACCCATTCGTTCATATATTGCTTATGGTTGCTTTCAGACGGCTATCTATTGCCTATGACAGAGTTGAGTAGTTATGACAGACACTCTACGGCCTGCACAAAAATATTTGCTATTTGTCCCTTTATTAAAAAAGTTTGCCAACACCTGCTCTAAATCAAGATGTTTGTTGTTTTGGGTTTGTTTTTTAACCAAGCAGTTCATCCTTCACCTAAGGTATAAGAAGTTAAATGAGTTCGTTTTCTTGGCCAACATAACCCTTTAATTTTCATAAATAAGAACTTGCTGTAATCTTTTATCAAACGATCTTATATGGAATTTCAGTTAAGGTAGAATTAGAGTCATAATATGACAATTTAACCTAAATAATTAAAATCAATCTATCGGGCTAAGTGTGGCGGCTCACACCTGTCATCCCAGCACTTTGGGAGGCCGAGGCAAACTGATCACCTGAGGTCAGAAGTTTTGAGACCAGCCTGACCAATACGGCAAAACCCCATCTCTACTAAAAATACAAAAATTAGCCAGGTGTAGTGGCACAGGCTTGTAATCCCAGCTACTCACGAGGCTGAGGTAGAAGAATCGCTTGAACCTGGGAGGCAGATGTTGCGGTGAGCTGAGATTGTGCCACTGCACTCCAGCCTGGGAGACAGAGCACCACTCAAAAAAAAAAAAAAAATCAATCTTTCATAACCTGGCATCTCTTTGGAAAGATACGTTAGACTATATTAAACTTTCCAAAACCTCACAACATATCTGTATATCAAAACAACACATTGGCTGGGCACTCAAGTGTGATTAATGGCTCACACCTATACTCTCACCCCTTTGGGTGGCCGAAGCGTAAGTACTGCTTGAGCCCAGGAGACTAAGGCTACAGTGAGCTACACCATGGGACTCCAGTCTGAGCAGCAGAGTGAGACCCTCTCTCAGAAAAAAAAAAAACAAAAATTTAAAAAGCACATTGGGCTGGACTCAGTGGCTCACGCCTATAATTCCACCACTTTGGGAGGCCAAAGAGTGAAGTTCACTTGAGGCCAGGAGTTCGAGACCAGCCTAGGAAACATAGAGAAACACCATCTCTACAAAATATTAAAAATTTTTTTAAAATTCACCAGCATTGGTGGCCTGTGCACGTAGTCCCAGCTACTTGGGAGGCTGAGGCAGGAGGATAGCTTGAACCCAGAAGACAGAGGTTGTAGTGAGCCAAGATCTCACCACTACACTCTAACCCAGGCAACAAAGTAAGACCCTGTCTCAAACACACACACACACACACACACACACACACACACACACACACACACACACAAACCCAGTACACCTCAAATATATACAACTATTGGTAAACCATATCTCAACATGGGTATATTCCCAAAAGAATTAAAAGTAGAGTCTCAGACATTTGTACCCCACGTAGCCACAGCATCATTATTCACAATAGTTAAAACATGGAAGCAACTTGTGTCCACTGATACATGGATAAGCAAAACGTAATATATTTTGCTTTTGCAAAAATGAAGTTTTAGAGATTGGTGCACAGCAATGTAACTGTTCTTAACCTCTTCTAAACTTGTTCCCTTACAAAGGGTTAAGATGGTAAATTTTATTTGTATTTTACAATTAAAGATTTTTAAAGACTTCAAAAAATTAAAATTAAAAATGGTTAATATATTGGCTAGACGTGGTGGCTCATGCCTATAATCCCAGCACTTTGGGAGGCCAAGACAGCAGATCACCTGAGGTCACGAGTTTGGGACCAGGCTGCCCAACGTGGTGAAACCCCATCTCTACTAAAAATACAAAAAATTACCCGGGTGTGGTGGTGCGTGCCTGTAGTCCCAGCTACTCGAGAGGCTGAGGCAGGAGAATTGCTTGAAACCAGAAAATGGAAGTTGCAGTGAGCCAGGATCGGCCACTGCACTCCAGCCTGGAGATAAAGTGAGACTCTGTCAAAAAAAAAAAAAAAAAATTAGCTAGGCATGGTGGCGCGCACCTGTAATCCCAGCTACTTGGGAGGCTGAGGCAGGAGAATCGCTTGAACCTGGAAAGCGGAGGCTGCAGTGAGCCGAGATTGCGCCGCTGCTCTCCAGCCAGGGCAACGAGCGAAACTCCACCTCGGAAAAAAAAAAAATTAAGAAAACTCATTTTACAGATGAAAATATGTCCAAGATTGCTCTATCAAGGGAGAGAAAAATTTTTTCTATAAATTACGGGGGTAAATATTTTAGGTTTTACAGATCTTATGGTTTCTGCCACAACTACCCAATTTTGCTCTTGAACTAGAAAAGCAACCAGAGACAATAAGCAAATGGATAGGTATGGCTGAGTTCCATTCAAACTTTTATTTATGAGCAGGGTGAGGTAGCTCATGCCTATAATTCCAGCACTTTGGGAGGCCAGGCGGGTAGATACTTGAAGTCAGGAGTTCAATACCAGCCTGGCCAAACATGGCAAAACCCTATCTCTATTAAATGCAAAAATTAGCCAGGCGTGGTGGTGGGTGCCTGTAATCCCAGCTACTCCAGACGCTGAGGCAGGAAAATGGCTTAAACCTGGGAGGCGGAGGTTTCAGTGAACTGAGATCCTACCATCGCACTCTAGCCTGGGCAACAAGAGCAAAACTCTGTCTCAAAGAAATAAAAAAGAATAATGATGATGATTGATTAATTAAAAACAAAAAGGCACAGCTTAGTTTTCTTTGTTTTTTGAGACAGAGTTTTGCTCTTGTTGCCCAGGCTAGAGTGCAATAGTGTGATCTCAGTTCACTGCAACCTCCACCTCCCGGGTTCAAGCAATTCTCCTGTCTCAGCCTCCCCAGTAGCTAGGATTACAGGCATGAGCCTCCTCACCTGGCTAATTCTGTATTTTTAGTAGAGACAGTGTTTCTCCATGTTGGTCACGCTGATCTCAAACTCCCGACCTCAGGTGATCTGCCCACCTTGGCCTCCCAAAGTGCTGGGATTACAGGCGTGATCCACCCCACCTGGCCAGTATCTATTTATTTTAATGACAGTTTCCCTAAGGCCTTTTTACATTTCTCTTCGTTCTAAAACCTATGCATTCAAAAGAACCAATCCTGGCCTAGCGCAGTGCCTAAATCCCAACACTTTTGGAGGCAGAGGCAGGATTGTTTGAGGCCAAGCGTTCAAGACCAGCCTGGGCAACATGGTAAGATCCTGACTCTACACAAATTAAAAAATAGCCTGGCGTGGCAGTGCATGCCTGTAGTCCCAGCTACATGGTATGTATTATAACCAAAATAAGATTAAACTGACAGTATGTTTCAATGGGAAGATATTAAACCAAAGAAAATATAATCAGAAACCTTATTCACCAATTGTCTACATTAGAATATATCAGAATAAGATGATACAGTAAGTTTCCATATGATACGTATAACTGATTTCCTGAAAATAACGTTTTAGGCTACAGGGGAAAAAATAAGTAAAATCTTGAATTCTTTTTTTTAAGGGAGGCTAGGTCTTGAACCCCTGGGCTCAAGTGATCCTCCTACCTTGGCCTCCCAAATTTCTGGGATTACAGGCTCAAGCCACCGCCCAGCCAATCTTGAAATACTGAATTTGATTTAGGACAAATTCATTTCCTTAACCTTTATTTTAGTTACATCTGACCATTGAGTTACATCTGGACAATTTCAGTCTGAAATTAACAAAACACATTAGTTATAAATCTGCTTAGATGGGGTGGTGTTACTTTCGAGCATTTCTCCCCTCTGGGACTCAATTTCCTTAGAGTAAAATAAGAATTGGATCAAGTGATTTTCTACTTCTTTTTTTTTTTTTAGACAGGGTCTCGCTCCGTGGCCCAGGCTGGCGTGCAGGGGCAAGATCTAGGCTCACTGCAAACTCAGCCTCTGGGGTTTAAATGATTCTCGTGCCTCAGCCTCAGCCTCTGCCTCTGGCACGCCACCATGCTTGGCTAACTTTCTGCATTTTTAGTAGATGCAGGGTTTCACTATGTTGACCAGGCTAATCTCAAACTCCTGGCCATGCAAAGTTCTGGGATTACAGGTGTGAGCCACCACACCTGGCATTGAGTTATCTTTCAATAACATTAATAGTTGAAATTCCCTGAGTTTAAGATTCTTTCTGACTCAGTCCAAAATCGATCCCCATTACAGACCTTCTGGCATTCATTTTTAAATCTGTAACTTCTTAATTGTAAAATAAAACACAAATAGAGAAAACGCCACAAAATATATAGTTTAATGAATTATTAAAGGAGGACACACTCCTAATCACCACCCAGGGTCATGAAGTGGCATTTTGTCAGCGACACAAGAAGCCCTCCGTGAGCGTATCTCAACCACCATCCCTCCTGATCCCCAAAAGTAACTCCCTGACTTTCGTAGTCATCACTTCCCTCCGTTTCTTCATGGTTTTCTCACTCGAGGGTGCCTTCCCAGAAACCACAGTTTAGTCTCTCTCAATTCACAAGTTCACCGGCGCGGTGGCTCACGCCTGTAATCCCATCCCTTTGGGAGGCCGAGGCGGGTGGATCACGAGGTCAAGAGATCAAGACCATCCTGGTCAACATGGTGAAAGCCCGTCTCTACTAAAATACAAAAATTAGCTGGGCGTGGTGGCGCATGCCTGGAGTCCCAGCTACTCAGGAGGCTGAGGCAGGAGCACTGCTTGAACCCAGGAGGCGGAGGTTGCGGTGAGCCGATAGGATGCCACTGCACTCCAGCCTGGGTAACAGAGCGAAACTCCGTCTCAAAAGAAAAAAAAGAAGCATCTGAGAAGCCAGAAGGCAGAGCAAGTCACACACGCGTGCAACTGAGGCACTGAGGCAGGTCCCGCATTCAAGGAATTCGGAGAGCGCGACCAGGCGATGAGAGCGCACAGGCGCCACCTTCAGCACAGCCATGACCCCCGCAGCAGAAGGGCATCACCCGGGGCTTCGCAGAAATGCAAGTTCGCGCCAGAGTGACAGACTCAAGCGCTGCGTGGTAGGGCCCGGCCTTCCGCGTTACTCCCTGCCCTGGGGTGGCAGGGAAGCGCTCCAGTCTGCGAACCGCCGGCCACATCAGCCTTCCACCTGGGCTGGAACCGACGGCGCGCGCTCGCCCAGACCCCACAGGCGCTCCTCCTCGCCGCTCCTCGCAGACTCAGGGTCGCCACGGACTCGCTCGCCCCCGCTCCCCACGCAGCTGGCGGCGGGCGACACGGCGGCCTCGCCACGTCCGTGGGCCTCCGTCCGCGAGGCCGGCAGGGAGCCCGGGAAGCGCTGCAGGGCGGTGAAGACGCGGCGTCCGTCCGGAGCGTCTCCCGCGCACCCTCGCTGCGCGCTGCAGCCAGGTCCTAGAAGGGGCGAGCCGCGTGCCCTTCACTGGAGCCCGGATAAAAACGGGCGGTTTTTCGTGTAACACGAGCGCAGAGCGGGGCCCGCAGGCAGAAGCCAACGCCGGGGAGCGCAGGGGCACGGGGTCCACGCGCAGGAGAGGGCGGCCAGGCGCCCCCCTCGGGCCTGCGCGCTCTTCTGCCGCCGCCTACACAGACACGAACCCAGCCCGCGTCGACTACAACCGCCACCGCCACGCACCTGGCAGCCAGGTCCAGCGAAGCCTCAGTCCCTCGGCCTGTTCCCGCGGCTGCGCGCGTCGCGGCCTCCGCCTTGGGACCGGTCCACAGGCCCGACGATGGGGGGGAAGCAATGAAGCAAAGCGGGACGCGCGGAGGCGCCGACCAGCCTGACTGAGGCGGCACCCCTGCAGGTTTGGATCCGTCCACGCCGTTTCCAGGGCAGCAGATAGGACGCCGGAAGCAGCTCAGGAAGCTCAGTGGCTGAGCGGTTTCCCTTCCTGTGGGCGGGGCCGGAAGTGGGCGACCACGAGGGCCGCTTCCTCCACCCGAAGGGCATCGCGCGGCCTTTGGACGAGCCCACAGGACAGAGATCGGGGCGGGAAGTGCTGGAGTAAGAGTCACAGCGTAGGTCTTGCGCCGACCACCCCTCCCTGTTTGGATTTGCTCATTCCATCTCCATGGCAGCACGCAGAACGTAGGGAGAACGCAAAGCGCTGATTGGCTGAGAGTCTCCGTTCCTATTGGCTAGAGCCGGAAACGGGAGCTCGTGAGGGCCCATTCTTCCATCCTAAGTGGGAGCGGAGGCTGGAGCGTTGGCCCATTAGAGCTGACCCTCCTGGGCAGAGCTGGGCCGTGGAGCCCTGGCACCTCCTCATCTCTTCTCTTCCCGTCCCCACTGCCCTTCTGTTTCCTTCCATTTTTCTTCTTTCTGGCGTCTCCTAGGAGTTCAGGCGGACGTGGTGGCATAGTCTGGATAACCAGTGACTCAGAAGCAGGGGCCCCGGGTTCCTAACCGTTTAGAAAAGGGAAAGCTCTGAACTACCTTCCTTCTTGGAGGTGGAGGAAACAGATCAGACACTCCATCCCAAGTGGATTGTGTAAACCAAAAATAAAAGTTCCAATCAGTTGATAGCCCTCCTACCAACTGATTGCATCCCTCTTCTATGCCAAAGGCATGCCAAAGTTAACCTGAAAACTAGTTCCGGCCATGAAGGGAAGGTGGGATGGGACAGGCCTCATTATACCCTCCTCCCGTTGGAAATCAGGCACAGCTGATCGGTATTAACAATTAAAACAGAGCTCATGCGTGTAATCCCAACACTTTGGGAGGCCGAGGGGGGCGGATCACCTGAGGTCGGGAGTTCCACACCTGCCTGACCAACATGGAGAAACCCCATCTCTACGAAAAATACAAAAAAATTAGCTGGGCATGGTGGCACATACCTGCAATCCCAGCTACTCAGGCGGTTGAGGCAGGAGAATTGCTTTGAACCTGGAGGCAGCGGTTGTGGTGAGCTGAGATCATGCCATTGCACTCCAGCCTGGGCAACAAGAGTGAAATTCCATCTCAAAACACACACACACACACACACACACACACACACACACACACACACACACGAGATTTCTGACCCCACCTACAAAACTTCTGATTCTGTATCTCAATGGGGCCTAAAATTGTGCGTTTCTATGGAGTTACCAAGTAATATCAATGTTGCAAGGTGAGCACCACACTTTTCAAACAACCATGTGGGAAGTAGAAAAGCTCCTTTTTAAGTTTCCTTTCTTGTTAAAGAATAAGTGTGCTAATAACTTTGTGAAGTCCTCTCCTATATAGCTGTTAGACATGCCATGCTTACAGGCATGTAGTACATTCTGTGTCCTTGTACTTTAACCAGGATATCTGTGCTGGATGTGCTCACAGGCATGTCCCAGCTCTCCATGGCTTTTACCTGTTTAGAAAAGTTTTAAGTTGTCAGCCAATCGGGTTTTAGTTTAGATTGTGAGGTCTGGCTCCAGCCAATGGAGATCAGACACAGCAGTAAGGACAACCCCAAATGCACAAGGGGTAAATTTTTGTGTTTTCCTTTGTTCATTGTACCCTCATGGCACGATGGCTAGCGAGGATGCCCTTCGTGCAGTCCAGGAAGTAAAAATTACATTGCTGAACGATCCTTTGTTTTAGTGCTAGTTTTTTCTTTGTGGCACTGAGCATCTATTTCCAACAAACTATCTAGAAAAACTGTTTTGATCTCAGGTAAATCAAATCTCCTTTTGCTTCTAACCCTTCCTGCCTTCTCAAGAATCTTCCAGTATCCATTATTGTCAGTTCTATCTATTTAACAGCTTTGGTATGGAAAACATTTCCTCATGGACTACCTCCAAATTAATGAAGATTAAAACGTTATTTTGTTTATTCTGAGTTTTGATAACCTAAAAGATAATGTCAAAGGCAATATCAAATCCTGGGTCTTCTTAGCCTAAGTTCCTCGGATGCTTCTGTGAGAGGCATGCGAACCAGAGTCACTCCGTCTTGAATACGGGCTGGGTAAAATAAGACTGAGACCTACTGGGTTGCATTCCCAGGAGGTTAGGCACTCTTAGTCACCGGATGAGATAGGAGGTCAGCACGGCTACAGGTCACAAAGACCTTGCTGATAAAACAGTTTGCAGTAAAGAAGTCGGGCAAAACCCACCAAAACCAAGATGGTGACAAAAGTGACCTCTGGTCATCCTCACTGTTCATCGTATGCTAATTAAATGCATTAGTATGATAAAAGACACTCCCGCTAGCGCCATGACAATTTACAAATGCCCTGGCAACATCAGGAATTTATCCTAGATGGTCTAGAAGTGGGAAGAATTCTCAGTTCTGGGAATTGCCCACTCCTTTCATGGAAAACTCATGAATAATCCACCCCTTCTTTGGCATATAATCAAGAAATAGGCCAGGCATGGTGGCTCATGCCTGTAATCCCAGCATTTTGGGAAGCCAAGGTGGGCAGATCACTTGCAATCAGGAGTTCAAGACCAGCCTGTCCAACATGGTGAAACCCCGTCTCTACTAAAAATACAAAAATTAGCTGGGCATGGAGTCATGTGCCTGTAATCACAGCTACTCAGAAGGCTGAGGTGGGACCATTGCTTGAACCTGGATGGGGTGAGAGGGGGGCAGAGGTTGCAGTGAGCTGAGATGACACCACTGCACTCCAGCCTGGGTGACAGAGTGAGACCCTGCCTCAAACAAAAGAAAAAAAGAAAGAACTATAACAATTATCGGTCCAGGAGCCCAGGCTGCTGCTCTGTCTATGGAGTAGCCATTCTTTTATTCCTTTACTTTCTTAATAAACTTGCTTTCTCTTTATGGATTCGCCTCCAATTCTTTCTTGCTTGAGATCCAAGAACCCTATTTTGGGGTATAGATCAGGACCCCTTTCTGGTAACACTTCCAGGCAATACGTGAACCTACAAAGACAATTGAGTTTCTGTATGCATGTGCATTTTTCCTGGCTAGGGGGTCCATGGGTTTGGTTAGATTCTCAAAGGTGCCAATGACTCAGAACTAAGTTTAAGGGCTCCTGCTGGAGATAATTTTAAGACAATATCACAAAAGACAAACTAGAGAAAGCATGGACCCTACTCAGTAACCACTACAGGTCCAAAGATTAGACCTTGACAGACATTAGTTCAATTTCAAAAAGCATAGAAGAGTTGAGTGCTGTTTAGATTCTTAAGTAGTGCTAAGAGCTGAAATGCCACGTTTTGAATTTTGCTTAAATTCCCAAGTGCTTTCAGAATGACCTTTGCTTTCATCTCAATTTTAGATTTTCACTCTCATTATAATTGGTAAGAGTGAATCTGACATGGAGAATATCAATACTGAGTTTATTCAGGCAAATTCTTCCTCTCAGAAACAACTAACATCTCATCTTCCTCACTTCTAGATGACCATAAAGAAACTCTTCCTGGGTCACACCTGTAACCCCAGCACTTTGGGAGGCTGAGGTGAAAGCATCACCTAAGCCTAGAAGATTAAGGCTGCAATGAGCTACGATCGCGCCGCTGCACTCCAGCCAGGGTGACAGAATGAGACCCCATCTCAAAAAAAAGAAAAAAAGAAAAAAACTCTTCATTCAAGCACATAGCAACTTCCTTTCTTAAGGCCAGGCGTGGTGGCCCATGCCTGTAATCCCAGCACTCTGGGAGGCTGAGGCAGGCGGATTACCTGAGGTCGGGAGTTCAAGACCGGCCTGGCCAACATGGTGAAAGCCCATTTCTACTAAAAATACAAAAATTAGCCAGGCATGGTGGCACACAGCTGTAATCTCTGCTACTCAGGAGAGTGAGGCACAAGTATCACTTGAACCTGGGAAGTAGAGGTTGAAGTGAGCAAGGATCGTGCCACTGCACTCCAGCTTGGTGACAGAGTGAGACTCGGTCTCAAAAAAAAAAAGAAACTCCCTTTCTTAGGCAAAGAATTGCATTAAATATTGTAGGGGAGAAAAAAATATTTTCTTCATACAAAAGTTATATGAATAACAATAATAATGCATTTAAAGTCAGCAAAAAATAAAATTCCTTTTTAAATTTCCTTTTTTTTTGTTTGTTTTTTTTGGCGACGGAGTCTCCCTGTGTCTCCCAGGCTGGAGTGCAATGGTGTGGTCTCGGGTCACTGCAACCTCTGTCTCCAGGGTTCAAACAATTCTGCCTCAGCCTCCCACGTAGCTGGGATTACAGGTATCTGCCATCACACCCAGCTTATTTTTGTATTTTTTAGTAGAGACAGGGTTTTGTCATGTTGACGAGGCTGGTCTTGAACTCCTGACTTCAGATGATCCACCACCTTGGCCTCTCAAAGTGCTGGGATTACAGGTGTGAGCCACCACACCCGGCCTAAATTTACTTTTTAGAGACAGGGTCTCCCTCTGGTGCCTGTGCTGCAGAGGCCTCATAATAGCTCACTGCAGCCTCAAACTCCTGGGCTCAAGGGATTCTCCCATATCAGCCTCCCTAGTAGCTAGGACTACAGATGCACACCACCATGCTTGGCTAAGTCTGTGTGTGTGTGTGTGTGTGTGTGTGTGTGTGTGTGTGTGTGTGTGGAGATGGGGTGTGTGTGTGTATGTGTGAAGATGGGGTGTGTGTGTGTG
>NW_022437083.1:1311562-1361228 GCF_009761245.1 Sapajus apella
GTGTGTGTGTGTGTGTGTGTGTGTGTGGAGATGGGGTCTCACTGTGTTGCCCAAACTGGTCTGAAGCAATCCTACCATCTCAGCCTCCCCAAGTCCTAGAATTACAGGCACGAACCACCACACCTAATAAAGTTTATTATCTGAAATGTGCTTTACCGTCAAGTCCTAAAGGCACCTAAAAAGGAGGGGGGAAAAGTTTGATCATGTTTCTTTTAAAAGTGTTTTATTTCTACAAGTTCATGGGGTAAATGTGAAATTTCATTACAGGTATAGAATTCATAGTGATCGAGTCAGGGAATTTAGGGTGTCTGTCACTCAAGTTCAGTACCTTTTTTTAAGGATCGTTCCCCTGCTCTGCTGTCAAGCAGTGAATTTCTTCCTTCCGTCTTCTTGTATTTTTGTGTACTTTAGCACACTTTACCTCACCATCCCCCCTCCTCCTGCTCACCCTTCCCAGTCTCTGTAATTTATCTTTTCACTTCAGACCGCCACGTGACCAATGTTTTAGCTTCCACATGTAAGTGAGAACATGCAACATTTGTCTTTTGGTGCCCGGCTTATTTCACACAAGATAATGGCCTTCAGTTCCATCCATGTGGCTGCAAATGACATTTCATTACAGAAAAAACAAATGGGGGAAAAGGAAAATAAATTAAGAAAGTTCTCTTGAATACTGGAGAGCAGTTATAACAAATACTTGAAGGCTGGGCGCGGTGGCTCACGCCTGTAATCCCAGCACTGTGGGAGGCCGAGGCGGGTGGATCACGAGGCCAAGAGATCGAGACCATCCTGGTCAACATGGTGAAACCCCGTCTCTACTAAAAATACAAAAATTAGCTGGGCATGGTGGCGCGTGCCTGTAATCCCAGCTACTCAGGAGGCTGAGGCAGGAGAATTGCCTGAACCCAGGAGGTGGAGGTTGTGGTGAGCCGAGATCGCGCCATTGCACTCCAGCCTGGGTAACAAGAGCGAAACTCCGTCTCCAAAAAAAAACAAATACTTGAAGACCAGGCACGGTGGTTCATGCCCGTAATCCCAGCACTTTGGGAGGCCAAGACAGGCAGATCACGAGGTCAGGAGATTGAGACCATCCTGGCTAACATGGTGAAAACCCGTCTCTACTAAAAACGCAAAAAACAAGCCAGGTGTGGTGGAGCGCACCTGTAGTCCCAGCTACTCGGGAGGCTGAGGCAGAAGAATCACTTGAACCCAGAAGGCGGAGGTTACAGTGAGCCGAGATCGTGCCGCTGCACTCCAGCCTGGCAACAGAGTGGAAAATGGAAAAACAGAACAAACAATACTTATTTTGCAGGCTCTGAAGGACCTTAGAGGTGCTCAGGGCAGCCCCCAAGACAGACTCTCCACTTCTACTTAGAAGGGAATAAAAATGAGACACTTGGGAAACGCTACAATTGTCCTCACGAAATAATTTAGACTTAAGATTCAAGGTGAAGAGCTGAACATATGAATTTACCACAAATCCTCCTAAAATCTCACTAAAATGACTGAATTGAGATTGAAATCATAAGGGCACTTAAGAACAAGGAAGGGAACCCTCATTAGGCGGAAACTCTGAAGCATTCTTTGGAACACAGAAGAGCACCTGGCTTTAGATGAACAGAGCACAGAGCCACCCCCGCTCGGCGGCTGACATGCAGCCCTGGGACACTTACCCTCAGCTAAGGATGAGAAGTTCCACCTTGAATACCAGCAGACCTCAGCACCCCAGGCAAGTTTCTCCACGCAGCAGCATTTACCTGCAAGACAAAACATGGAAATACTTTCTAAGCAATGTGAACAAAGGGCTTGGGACACTGGAGAATGAGTGAAAATCTGCCTTTTGAGCCACGAAGCCTTTCTTTAGCCCCTTCCTGCAAATCACCATGACAATTAGTCTTCTAATCCTCAATTAAAATATTGGAATATTATTTATTGGGAAAGAGTTGTGTACAAGAAATACTGACCTTTGACAAAAGAGAGGATGTTTCCTAATTTTTGTTTGATTTGGTGTTTTGTTTTTGGTTTTCTTTTTTTTTTGAGGCAAGGCCTGGCTCTGTCCCCCAGGCTGGAGTGCAGTGGCGTGATTTCAGCTCGCTGCAACCTCTTCCTCCTGGGCTCAAGCCAGCCTTCCATCTCAGCCTCCAAATCGCGGGGACTATGGGTGTGCGCCACCATGCCCAGCTAATTTTTGTACTTTTTTGAGAGACAGGGTTTCACCATGTTGCCCAGTCTGGTCTTGAACTCATGAGCTCAAGCCATCCTTCTAACTAGGCCTCCCAAATTGCTGGGATTGCAGGCGTGAGCCTCTCCAGCACCTTGAGAAAAAGGAAAGGTGGGGCATGGAGGCTTACGCCTGTAATCCCAGCACTTTGGGAGGCTGACGAGGGCAGATCACGAGGTCAGGAGTTTGAGACCAGCCTGACCAACATGGTGAAACTCCATCTCTACTAAAAATACAAAAAATTAGCTGGGTGTGGTGGTGCACACCTATAATACCGGCCACTTGTGAGGCTGAGGCAGGAAAATTGCTTGAACCTGGGAGGCAGAGGTTGCAGTGATCTGAGATTGCACCACTGCACTCCAGCCTGGGGGACACAGCCAGGCTCCATCTCAAAAAAAAAAAAAAAAAGAAAAAGAAAAAAGCCAGGCACAGTGGCTCATACCTATAATCCCAGAACTTTGGGAGGCCAAAGTGGACAGGTCACCTGGAGTCGGGAGCTTCAGCCCAGCTTGACCAACGTGGAGAAACCTCGTCTCTACTAAAAATACAAAATTAGGTGGGTGTGGTGGTGCACGCATGTAATCCCAGCTACTCGAAAGCTGAGGCAGGAGAATCACTTGAACCTGGGAGGCAGAGGTTGTGGTGAGCTGAGAGCAGGCTGCTTCACTCCAGCCTGGGCAATAAGAACAAAACGCTGTCTCAAAAACAAAACAAAACAAAATAAACTATGCTTCTAGATGTCATAAAAAAAATACGATTTCACTACCTCATCACTATAAAATGAAGTTCACCAATGAATAAACACCCCAAATGTGCAACAAGCACTGACTAAGTCTTTTAGCGCCTTACTGTTACGTATGTGAACACACAGTCAGAAATATCGAGGTATGCTAGGAAAGACTCTAACATGAAAGTCATTAAAATAAGCAAACCAGTAACTCAGAGGACTAGAAAATCAATGCAGAAAGCAAGTGAAAACTTTTGACAATCATAACTAATATCACCAAAAACAAGTGAAACGGTATAGTACCCTGAGTTTGCATTTTTTATTTTATTTTTTACCAAATTCTTGTTTGCCAGGGCTTGCATTTTATTTTTGATCAAGACATTTAAGAGTTGACCATCCTGGCCAACATGGTGAAACCCCGTCTCCACTAAAAATACAAAAATTAACCGGGCATAGTGGCGGGCACCTGTAGTCCCAGCTACTAGGGAGGCTGAGGCAGGAGAAACACTTCGCTTGAACCTGGGAGGTGGAGGTTGTGGTGAGCCGAGATCGCACCGCTGCACTCCAGCCTGGGCGACAGAGTGAGACCCCATCTCAACAAAAAAGGAGTCGTGGTTTTGTTTTTTGTTTAATTAGCAGTCAGACTGATTTTGTTATTAGCCTATATGTTGTTTGGGTTTTGGGATTTATTGAAATTTTCTTTGTGGTCAAATGAATGGCTACTTTTTTTTTTTTGAGATGGAATCTCAATCTGTCATCCAGACTAGAGGGCTGTGGCCTGATCTCCGCTCACTGCAACCTCCGCCTCCCAGGTTCAAGCCATTCTCCTGCCTCAGCCTCCCGAGTAGCTGGGATTACAGGCACCCGCCACCATGCTCAGCTAATTTTTTTGTATTTTTAGTGGAGACAGGGTTTCACCATATTGGCCAGGCTGGTCTCAAACTCCTGACCTTGTGATCCGCCTGCCTTGGCCTCCCAAAGTGCTGGGATGACAGGCGTGAGCCACCGCAGCCGGCCATGGCTACTATTTTTAATGTACCACAAGAGTTTGGAAAGATTATTTCTTATTTATTGAGTCCCAGATTTCATATGCATATTTTTAAGCTTATTAACTGACATGTTCAAATCTTCTAACCCCTCTTTTTATGTTGCACTGTCCTACTTATTAAGTTTCTTATTATGGCTATGAATTTGCCAATTACATGTTGGATTTAGTTTAAAGACAGGGAGCTGACTGGGGGTGGTGGCTTATGCCTGTAATCTCAGCACTTAGGGAGGCCAAGGCCAGCAGATCACAAGGTCAGGAGCTTGAGACCAGCCTGGCCAACATGGTGAAACCCCATCTCTGAGATCGAACCACTGCACTCCAGCCTGGGCGGCAGAGGAGACTCCATCTGAAAAAATAGAGACAATGAGCTTAGAAAAATAACAAGGCCAGATGCGGCGGCTCATGCCTGCAATCCCAACACTTTGGAAGCCTGAGACGGGCAGATTCCTTGAGCTCAGGAGTTAGACACCAGCCTGGCCAACATGCTGAAACCATATCTCTACGGAAAAAACAAAAATTAGCCAGGTGTGGTGTCAGGGGCCTGTAATCCCAGCTACTCTGGAGGCTGAGGCAGGAGAATCACTTGAACCCTGGAGTTGGAGTTTGCCGTCCTGAGACTGTGCCACTGCACTCCAGCCTGGGCAACAGAGAGAGACTCCATCTCAAAAAAAAAAAAAAAAAAAAAAAAAGAGGAAAACAGATAAAAGCAAAACAATCACAGTGAAAGCAAAAGAAAAGCATTACCAGAGATAAAAACAGAAATGAAAGAAATAGAAGGGGGAAAAGTCCACTAGGCAGGGGCGTAAATTCAGAAGGCAGGAGATGGCTTCCATGGTGCTCTTCCAGTTTGTAAAGCCGGCCATGATGTCTCGGGGTCCCCAGTCCTCTTTAGGACGCAGTGTGTGCCGCTCTCAGATCACCAGTTCAGGGAATGGGTTCTCCTGGAGACAGAAACTGGAGTCTGGGAGCTTCAAGGCTGTTGCTGCCCTTTGCTCTGGAAGGCCTGGGAAGCAGCAGGCTCACTCCTCCGGCCCCAGGGTGTTACTGAATACACTGGAAGAGTCAGACACCTGCCCTCTTGGATGGAGAGTTTCACCCTTACAATGACACCCTGAGAGCCCTTAAAATGTGTGGCCTTCTGGGATGTCCTTTTCCATTAATAGCAGCCTTAATGACTCCAGCATCTTTGCACATACTTGGCAGCTCCAGAGTAGACGGGATTTTCAGGGAAATCGTGTTGTTTGGTCTTTTCTCACAAGTTCCTTAAGTCGTGCTTCCTTCTCATCTGATCTCCAGCACATGCTAGCCTCATCGGACCCTGCTTCCCCTCACACATTTGACCGTGTAGAAGGGCCTTTTTCCTCTGTTCTCGTGAGTCCTGTGACTGGGGCCTGTGACTTTGACAAAAGAGAGATTAACAGGAGAAAAAAGCATACACATTTTACTAGATAATATTCTGAATTTTATGTGCACATGGAGGCCTTCATAGGAAAGGAAGGAAGCCTCAAATAAATGACTAGACCCAGGGGCTCATACACCATTTTAACAAAGAGTAATTATAGAAACATGAAGAGGCAATGGAAAAAGAGATTTGAGCTAGGGGGCAGTAAATTACAGGAAGGTGACTAGGAAATATTCGGGGAAAATTAATGGAAGGTTTTTGCTGCTGTTGTTGAGATGGAGTCTCCCTCTATCGCCCAGGCTGGAGAGCAGTGGTGCGATCTGGGCTCCCCGCAGCACCCCCCGCCCCGTTCCCCTTATTCTCCTGCCTAGGCTTCTCCAGTAACTGGCACTACACGTGTGTGCCACCACTCCCGAATAAGTTTTGTATTTTTGGTAGAGACGGGGGTTTCACCATGTTGACCAGGCTGGCCTTGAACTCATGGCCATAAGTGATACACGCATCTCAGCCTCCCAAAGTGTTGGTATTACAGGCGTGAGCCGCTGCACCCGGCCAGATGTATTATTTTAGTAAGGTTTGTTTCTGCAGATTCATGTTGGTGTGAATTCCCGACCTCCACTGATAAGAGTGTTCTCCTTTTCCTGGTGCAGGGAGGGCACCTTTCTGACAGGAAATTTATGCCCTCCTTTTAGGTAGAAAGAGAAGGTTAGGGAATCCTTCCTGCACCTGCTGTTTCTCTCATCCCAGTATTAAGAGGCCTGACCCTGAAATCAGCTGTCTCTCAATTGTCTTCAGTTCAAAACATATGTCTAAGTGGCATGTTTTGGCGTGACATGTTCTGATCTTCTTCAACAATACTGTTAAAAGCAATTTCCTTCTCCTTCTTCATTCCCCAAAGCCCACGTTACTCTGTGACACATACTTTTACAGAATGTATGGCAATAAGAGAAGTTTAGCGTAGAAAGAAAACAACTTAAAATTGAGTATTAAACCTGGTGACAGTAAGGGTGTCAGGGAGCAGGCACCTGCACATTGCTGATGGGAGAGCATTTGTCAGGGTTCCTGAAATGGCAAATGCACACCCCTGTTCAGTCCAGCAATTCCACTTCCAGGAAGTGGCACGATCTCAGCTCACTGCAGCCTCCACTCCCAGGTTCAAGCGATTCTCCTGCTGCAGCCTCCCAGGTAGTTGGGACTAGGAGCACGCAGCACCCACACCTGGCTGATTTTTGTTACTTTTTAGTAGAGACGGGGTTTCACCATGTTGGTCAGGCTTGTCTCCAACTCCGGACCTCAAGTGATCCACCCACCTCGGCCTCCCAAACTGCTAGGATTACAGGTGTGAGCCACCACACCCCGACTGTACATCATATAATTTAAATTCATATTTTTAAATCATATATGTGAGTATACAATTATATGTGTATATATACACACGTAATATATAAAATATCTGCTGGGCACGGTGGCGCGTGCCTGTAGTCCCAGCCACTCGGGAGGCTGAGGCTGGAGGATCACTTGAGCCCAGGAGTTCTGGGCTGTAGTGCGCTATGCCAGTCAGGTGTCCGCACTAAGTTCAGCATCAATGTGGTGACCTCCTGGGAGCGGGGACCACCAGGTTGCCTATGGAGGGGTGAACCGGCCCAGGTGGGAAACGGAACAGGTCAAAACTCCCGTGCTGATCAGTAGAGGGATCACGCCTGTGAATAGCCACTGCCCTCCAGCCTGGGCAACATAGCAACACCTAGTCTCAAAATATAGATACAGGTATTGATTGACTTACGACCTATGCAACTTATGACCATTCGACTTTACGACCACAATCGCTAGCCACGACTGCTCCGCGTCTGGCAGTGCAAACGTTGCCCAGCTGGGCGTACGACAGTGCGGACCAGCTTCCGGCAGCACTACCGTCTCCGCGTGCATATAGCCTACTCAACTTACGACCAAATCGTGTTACGACTGGTCTGTCAGAACCAATCGTGGTCGTAAGTTGAGCACTAGCTGTACACATTATAGATATATAAATGTGTACATACATATATGCATTATATGCATATAAATACATATATTCTAATTTTCTTAAATAGCTCTTTTAAAAGAACTGTTTGCATATACATGTATATATGTGTATAGGTATATACGTGCATGTCAGCCTGATGCCTCAGACCCACAGGTAACCTAGGCATCTGCCTGAAGCTCTTTCTATTTTCCCTTCTCACTTTTTCTACCCAGACTTGGACTTCCCCTCTTTCTTTCCTGTCTTCAGGGAAAAATTATAAGTCCTATTATGTTATTTGGGGCAGCATTTGAAATCGCTGTTAATCACTTACCTCTAGATGAAACTGATCTGGTCTGTTATCTCTAAACATCATTAGAGTTTTCCTAAATAAATGTCTCCCATTCCTGACTTTTGCCCTTAGCAATTGAAAGAATCTGCAGATTATTACAGTTTAAAGTTTTCTCTTACAAAGTCAGGCCTAACTATTAGGTCAGGCTCCCTGAACAATCTCCGATGGGACGAGGGAGAGGTGCTCTCTCCTTGTCCAGAATAAAACCTAGCTTCCTTTCCTCTTTCATGGTACACAGTTAACACTGAAAAGAACTTGTTTTTTTTTTTTTTTGAAACAGAGTCTTGCTCTGTTGCCCAAGCTAGAGTGCAGTGGCATGATCTCAGCTCACTGCAACCTTCACCTCCCGGGTTCAAGCAATTCTCAGCCTCCCAGGTCGCTGGGATTACAGGCACCCACAACACACCGGCTAATTTTTGTATTTTTAGTAGAGACGGGATTTCACCACTTTGACTAGGCTGGTCTGGAACTCCTGACCTCAGGTGATCCACTATCAGGTAATTACAGGCATGAGCCACCATGCCTGGCAAGAACATTCTTACACAGCAGTCTTGGCCAGCGTGTCAGGTTTTTTGTCTGATGATAAATTCCTATGTGATGGTGGTGTCAGCAGTTTACAGTTTAACATTTCCTCTGTGGCTTTAAAAATATTATCATTGGCCAGGCACAGTGGCTCATGCCTCTAATCCCAGCACTTTGAGAGGCCGAGGTGGGCGGACAGCTTGAGCTCAGGAGCTCAAGGCCAGCCTGGGCAATATGGTAAAAGCCTGTCTCTACCAAAAATACAAAAAAAAAAAAAAAAAAACCTGGTGTGGTGGGGCAAGCCTATAATCCAGCTACTCAGGAGGCTGAGGCAGGAGGATCCCTTGAGCTCGGGAGATGGAGGCTGCAGTGAGCTGAGACCGTGCCGCTGCACTCCAGCCTGGGCAACTGAATGAGGCTCCATCTCAATAAATGATTATTAAGCTTAGAAAGGCATTTTTCATTTGGAGAGTAGATATTTGCATATTTTTCTACTTTTATTCTTTCAGTTTTCATATCAAATTATTTAATCCATCTGGAATTTATTTTGGTGAACATTGGGAAATTGGGGCATAACTTGATTACCCCTCAGAATACTTAGCCAATTATCCCAGCACAAAACTCTCCCTTTCCTCAGGAATTTGTGATGCCTTCCTCATTATAGACTGGCTTTTGGATATATGCATTAGGTCTGTTTCTAGCTAATTAATTTTGCTCCATGAAGCTCTATTTTTGCACTAGTTGGAGACAGTTCTTAATAATTTTGTTTTAAGTTATTATAACAAAGAAGGAAGAAAAATTATCTGCAGAGAATGAGGGTACAGAGATGATAATGAAGATATAAAAGAGAAAATGGTTAAGACAAGGCAGAGAGTGTGTGTAACGAGGAGTCATTTAGAGCTGAGTAGCTGAGGCAGAGCTGCTCTCATGGCCTGGCTATGGGTGGAAAAAATCAGATTATGATTAGAGAAAAAGTCTTCCATCAGTGTTCTCTGGAATCCACATCAATTTAAAAGCAGAACCTGGCTGGGCACAGCGGCTCACACCTGTAATCCCAGCACTTTGGAATGCCAAGGTGAGCAGAGCAGGAGCTCAAGACCAGCCTTACCAACATGGTGAAACCTGTCTCTACCAAAAACACAAAAGTTAGTGGGGCGTGGTGGCACATGGGGAGGCTGAGGCAGGAGAATCACTTGAACCCAGGAGGCGGAGGTTGCAGTGAGCTGAGATTGCGCCACTGCACTCCAGCCTGGGTGACAGAGTGAGACTGTGTCCAAAAAGAAAAAGAAAAAATTAAAAGCAGAATCTAAGGATTCCTGTGCATTATCCATCCCTTTCTTCAGCAAATATATATTGAGGACCTGCTTTGCATTGGACACTATATCAGCCTAAATCTAAATCAGTGATCAAAAAGAGAGGATCGTTGGTTTGAAAACCATGGCGTAGGGCCGGCGGAGTCTGCAGTGAAGGAATGACGCCTCAGCTATAGCTGGGAGGGCCCTGCAACTTGATGGAAGAGTTGCATCCCTCAGTATCCTGGAGGACACCTCCAAAATGCCTGAGGCGGGTCCAGATTGAAGCAGCTCAATGTCCAGATGTTGTGGTGACTCAAAGTGACCCAAAGAAGTTGAAAAGGAAGGCCGGGCGCGGTGGCTCACACCTGTAATCCCAGCACTTGGGTAGGCCAAGGCGGCGGATCACTTGAGGTCAGGAGGTCAAGACCAGCCTGGTCAACATGGTGAAACACATCTCTACTAAATGATACAAAAAATTATCTGGGCATGGTGGCACACACCTGTAATCCCGGCTACTCAGGAGGCTGAGGCAGGAAAATTGCTTCAACCTGGGAGGCGGAGGTTGCAGTGAGCCCAGATGGCACCACTGCACTCTAGCCTAGGTGACAGAGCAAGACTCCATCTCAAAAAAAAAAAAAGAAGAAGTTGAAAAGGAATCAAAGTGAATACTTCTCTTTCGGGATGCCAACCTGCCCCTGAAGGTTACTTCCCAGCACTTCGGTGGCAATAGGAACAAGTGGCACTGTTTTCAACTGTTCCCCAGAATGTGAACACGCATGGAAGTCGCTGGGAGTCACAACAGCTGGGTAGTAATGTGACTACACCAAAATCTGAAGATGAAGAAGGCGGAAGACGTTCCTCTGGGTGAACAGCTACGTGCTGACGCGGCTGTTGGACCAGCCGGAAATGAGAGTCCCCACATAGGTTCTGCCCAAGGAAGACAGCTTATTTATTGGCGTGTCTGCAAAAGCCTTTATTACCTAAGGCTCATTCACTGATTCGGCAGCTCGCAAGAAGATGCTCTGAAGTGAGGCTCTTAGTGGATAGCAAAGACCATGGGAAGGTTCCTGCTTTGAATTTATTAATCTGCTTGGTTGACAGGTATTTTGACCAATGTGATTTAGCTGATGAGCCTCTCGATTAGCTGATCTCTCAGGGATAGAGGATATTTCTCATGTCAGCAGCCTAGCCCTGAGGAAGTGCTGTGGAACATTCCACATTGTGTAAATGGCTTGGGTCTTAACCTGCACCCTTCCGGTTGATACTCAGAATATAGGTTGTATTGCTTTGAATGTCTGAAATAACAACAAAAAGTCCCACCCCACCCCACCCCCGTTTTTGATGAACAGTTTTCTGTAATCAAGCAGCTTGCAAAGAAATTGTGTGATGAAATTTTACACAGGCTCTTGGTGCCCTTTCGTTGTTTATCTACAGGTATACGTATAACATTTTATTGAAAACACGTTTCGGTTACTAAAATTTTGTTTGACTCCTAGCAAAAGACAGCAGATGGCCTTAGCATCAGAATTAAAATAATCTAGATTAAATGGCAAATGAGTTCCTAATCAGTAATAAAATTAATCAAGCATTTTAAAAAACAAAAAAGATAAGATTGGCTGGGCATGGTGGCTCATAATTGTAATCTCGGAACATTGGGAGGCTGAGGCAGGAGGATTGCCTGGGCTCAGGAGTTTCAGACCAGCCTGAACAACATAGAAAAACCCTGCCTCAAAAATTTATATTAAAAAAAAAAAAAAATCCAGCCCCCTGGGACTTCCCAAAAATCGAGAAACGGTCCCTGGAGTAGGATATGCAGCCAGTGAGGGTACGCATTCTGTTTTCTTTTGTAATAAAGATAGGCATTCTAGATGTTTCTCAATGTGGGCAGTCAGAACATAAATCTCCTTCTTTTTTAAATTTTGTGTGTGTGTGTGTGTGTGTGTGACATAGTTTCAATCTTTTGCCCAGGCTGGAATTCAGTGACAAGATTTTGACTCACTGTAACTTCTGCCTCCTTGGTTCAAGCGATTCTCCTGGCTCAGGCTCCAGAGTAGCTGGGGTTACAGGCACCCACCACCATATCTGGCTAATTTTTTCTTTTTCTTTTTTTTCTTTTTTTTTTTTTTTTTGAGAAAGAGTTTTGATCTTGTTGCCCAGGCTGGAGCGCAACGGCACAATCATGGCTCACTGCAACCTCCACCTCCCAGGTTCAAGCGATTCTTCTGCCTCAGCTTCCCGAGTAGCTGGGATGACAGGCATGTGCCACCACACCTGGCTAATTTTGTATTTTTAGTAGAGATGGGGTTTCTCCATGTTGATCAGGCTGGTCTCGAATTCCTGACCTCAGGTGATCCACCCACCTCGACCTCCCAAAGCACTGGGATTACAGGCGTGAGCCGCCGCGCCTGGCTTTAAATTTTCAGTGGAGATGGGGTTTCACTATGTTGGCCAGGCTGGTCTCAAACTGCTGGCTTCAAGGGATCTACCCATCTCGGCCTCCCAAAGTGCTAGAATTACAGGTGTGAGCCACCATCCCTGGCTGATTCTTCTTCTTATATTTGGACTGTTTCTTACTGTGTTAGGCCATTCTTCCATTACTAAAAATAAATGTCTGAGGCTGCATAATTTATAAGAAAGAGGTTTAATTGGCTCACAGTTCTGCTGGCTGTACAGGAAGCATAGTGCCAGCATCTGCTTCTGGGGAGGCCTCAGGAAGCTTCCAAGTATGGTGGAGGGGGAAGGGGTGAACAGGCATCTCACACGGCAGAGCAGGAGCAAGCGAGAGAGGGCTGAGCAGGAAGTGCCAACGCTCTTACGCAACCAGATATCACAAGAACTCACTCACTATCACCAAGGGAAAGGGGCTAAGTCATTCGTGAGGGCTAGGCCCCTCATGAAGCACCTCCCACCAGGCCCTACCTTCAACACTAAGGATTACATTTCTTTCTTTTTTTTTTTTAATGTCTCCCCATAGCTAAGCAGGGATTACATTTTAACACGAGATTTGGTGGGGAGACAGATCCAAACCCTATTATTGTCTTAGATTGAATTGCCTAAAACTAGAACCTGAGAGGGGATTCTTGTACATGTGATTTATAGAGGAAATGTTCTTAGGAGGAGGAGAGGGAAGGAAGCAAAATTTATTCCTGGCTTGTAACCAGATATGGAGTCTCCATCTGTCGTCACCCAGGCTGGATGCAGTGGCGCCATCTCAGCTCACTGCAACTCCACCTCCTGGGCCCAAGCGATTCTCCTGCCTCAGCCTCCCCAGAGGCTGGGATTAAAGGTGCCCAGGTATTTTTTATATTTTTAGTAGAAATGGGATTTCATTATGTTGGCTAGGTGGTCTCAAATTCCTGACTTCAGGTGATCCACCCACCTTGGCCTCCCAAAATCCTGGAATTACAAGCACAATTTGTGTCTCTTGATTGGAAAGTTTAGTTTATTTACATTGAATGTTATTATTGGTAAGCAAGGACTTATTCCTGCCGTTTTGTTTCTTGCTTTCTGATTGTTTTATGGTCTTCTCCTCCTTTTTTCCATCCTTCCTGTCTTCCTTTTAGCAAAGGTGATTTTCCCTGGTGGCATGTTTTAATTTCTTGCTTTTTTATATTTTGAGTATCCATTGTATGTTTTTTAGATTTCAGTTACCATAAGACTTGCAAATAATATTTTATAACACATTGTTTCAAACTGATGCCAATTTCACACTTATTTCACAAGCAATCTAACAGGCAAAAAGAAAACCAATACAAACTCTACACTTTAAGGTTGTTCCCTGCTTTTTAACTTCTTGTTGTTTCTAGCTATGTCTCATTACACTGCCGGTGTCTTAAAAAGTTGTCATATTTGTTGTTTTTGGTCAGTTCACCTTTTCATCTTTCCACCCCAGATGTGAGTAGTTTACACATCACAGTGACAGTGTTTTAATATTCTGTGTTTTTCTGTGTACTTACTGTTACCAGTGAGTCTTGTCTTCAGGAACTTCTTGCTCATGAAGGTTGTTTTCTTTCAGATTGAAGAACACCCTTTAGCATTTTTGGTAGGACAGGTCTGGTGTTGACGTAACTCTTCATTTTTTGTTTGTCTGGGAAAGTCTGTCTCTTTCTTTCTTTTTTTCTTTCTTTCTTTTATTTTCCTTTGTTGTTGTTGTTGTTGAAATGGAGTCTTACTCTGTTGCCCAGGCTGGAGTGCAGTGGCATAATCTCGGCTCACTGCAGCCTCCGTTTTCTGGGTTCAAGCGATCCTCTCACCTCAGCCTCTCGAATAGCTGGGACTCCAGGGGCACGTGCCATCACGCCTGGCTAATTTTGCATTTTTAGTAGATACGGGGTTTCATCATGTTGGCCAGGCTGGTCTCGAACTTCTGACCTCAGGTAATCCACCTGCTTCAGCTTTCCAAAATGCTGGGATTCCAGGTATGAGCCACCTGCTGCCAGCCGGAAAGTCTTTCTTTCTCCATCGTATCTGAAGACTGGTTTCACCAGATATATTGTTCTAGGATAAAAGATTTTTTCCTTCAGCACCTTGAATATGTCACGCCACTCTCTCCGGGTTCGCAAGGTCTCCACTGAAAAGTGCTCTGCCAGACGTCCCGGAGCTCTATTGTATTATTTATTTCTCTTCTCCTGCCGTTAGCATTATTTCTTTATCCTTGACCTTTGGGGGTTTGATTTTTTTTTTTTTTTTTTTGAGACAGAGTTTTGCTGCGTCACCCAGGCTGGAGTGTGGTGGCACAATTTTGGCTCACTGCAGCCTCCGTCTCCCGGGTTCAAGCGATTCTCCTGCCTCAGCTTCCCAAGTAGCTGGGACAACAGGCGTGTGCCACCAGGCCCAGCTAATTTTTTGTATTTTTGGTAGAGATGGGGTTTCACCATGTGGGCCAGAATGGTCTCCACCTCCTGACCTCGTGATCCACCTGCCTCGGCCTCCCAAAGTGCTGGGATTACAGGTGCGAGCCACCACAGCCAGCTGGGAGTTTGACTATTAAATGCCTTAAGGTGGCCTTCTTCGGGTTACATCTGCTTGGTGTTCTGTCGCCTTCCTGTGCTTGCATATTGACGTCTCTCTCTAGGAATGGGGAGTTCTCTGTTATTAACCCTTTGAATAAACTTTCTACCCTTGTCTCTTTCTCTACCTTCTCTTTAAGGCAAATAATCCTTAGAATTGCCCTTTTGAATTTATTTTCTGGATTGTATAGGCAGGCTGCATTCTTTTTTTACTCTTTTGTCTTTAGTTTCCTCTGACTGTGTTTTTTTTGTTTTTTTGTTTTTTTTTTAATTAAAAAAAAGCTTTGTGACAGGGTCTCACTCTGTTGCCCAGGCTGGACCGCAGTGCTACAAACGTGGCTCACTGCAGCCTCAACCTCCCAGGATCAAGCAGTCTTCCCACCTCAGCCTCTGTGCAGCTAGGACCACAGGTGCACACCACCGCACTCAGCTCATTTTTAAATTTTTTGTAGAGACAGAGTCTCACCACTACTGGTCTCAAGCTACTGGGCTGGTTTTGAATGACTGGGCCAAGTGATCTTTCTGCCTTGACGTCCCAAAATCCTGGGATTACAGGCGTAAGCCAGCACACCTGCTGACTGTTTTCAATGAGTCTGTCTTCAGGCTCACTAGTTCTTTCTTCTGCATTTTCCCATTCCAGAATTTCTGCCTGGAATGAAATTGAAAAAAATTTTAAAAATTATTTCAATGTCTTTGTTAAGTTTATCTGATGGGATTCTGAATTATTTATCTGTGTTTTCTTGAATTTCTTTGAGTTTCCACAAAAGAGCTCTTTGGAACTCTGTCTGACAGGTCTCACGTCCCTCTGGGATTTGTCCCTGGTGCCTTGCTTAGTTCATTAGGTGAGATCACGTCTTTCTGGATGGTCTTGATACTGTGGATGTTGGTCGGTGTGTGGCACTGAAGAGTCAGGTGTTCATTGTGATTTTCACAGTCTGGGCTCATTTGTCTCCATCCTTTCTGGGAAGGTTTTCTGGATATGTGAAGGGAGTTGGGTGTTGTGATCTAAGTTTTTGGTCACTGCCACGGTTCCTGCATTCGGAGACATCCCAAACCCCATAGCACTGTGGTTCTGAAGACTCACAGAGGCACTACCTTGGTGGTCTTGGGTAGGAACAGGGAGAATTCTCTGGATTACGAGGTGGAGACTCTTCTTTTCCTCTCTTACTTTCTCCTAAGCAAATGGAGTCTCTCTCTCTGTGTTGAGCTGTCTGGAGCTGAAGGAAGGGTGACATAAGTAACCCTGTAGCCACCACCATTTGGACTCCACCGGGTCAGACCTGAAGCCAGCAAACACTGGGTCTTGCCCAAAGCCCAGTGTAATCACTTCCTGGTCACCGCCTGTGTCCACTCAAGGCCCTGGGGTGCTACAGTCACTTCCTTACTGCCTGTGTCCACTCAAGGCCCTGGGGTGCTACAGTCACTTCCTGGTCACCACCTGTGTCCACTCAAGGCCCTGGGGTGCTACAGTCACTTCCTGGTTACCGCCTGTGTCCACTCAAGGCCCTGGGGTGCTACAGTCACTTCCTGGTTACCGCCTGTGTCCACTCAAGGCCCTGGGGTGCTACAGTCAGTGAAGCCAGCCAGTCTGTGTCCTTCTCATCAGGGTGGGAATTTTCCCCAGAGCCCAGGGGAGGCTAGAAATGTCGTCCGGTAGCCAGAGCCTTGGAAATCTACCTGGTGCTGTATTCTACTCTGTCTGAGCTGGCGCCCAAGCCACAGGACAAAGGCCTTCCCACTCTTCCCTCCCCTTTCCCCAGGCAGAGGAGCGTCTCTCTGTAGCCACCACTGTGGGCCCGTGGGGAGTATTACGTGGCAATTGCTCAAGTGCACTCAGGGCCTGTGCGAGAGCCCTTCAGTCAGCTTATGATGCATGCGGCCAGGCCTGGGAACCAGCCTTCAGTGAAATTGTCTCTCCTCTGGCCCAGGGCAGATCCAGAAATGCTGTCCAAGAGCCCAAGCCTGGAGTCAGGTCTGCAGTGCCCTCTTGTCCCTCGACCTGACTGTGGCTGAGCTGGTACCGAAGCCACGAGTCAAAGTCCCCTTCACGCTCCCCTCTGCTTTTCTCAAGCAGAAGGAGTCTCTCTTATTTTAGTTTTTTGTTGTTTTTATTTATTTATTTATTTTGAGATGGAGTCTCGCTCTGTCTTACAGGCTGGAGTGCAGTGGCTCCATGTCAGCTCACTGCAACCTCCGCCTCCCAGGCTCAAGTGATCCTTCTGCCTCGGCCTCCTGAGTAGCTGGGATTGCAGGCACATGCCACCATGCCCTGCTAATTTTTGTATTTTTAGTGGAGACGGGGTTTCACCATGTTGGTCAGGCCGGTCTGGAACACCTGACCTTGTGATCCGCCCACCTCGGCCTCCCAAAGGGCTGGGATTACAGGTGTGAGCCGTCGCCCCGGCTGGAGCCTCTGTGTAGGCACCACAGATGCAAACGTGCTGGTTTGTACCTAACGCCAACACTTCTCAGCGTCTCACCCAAGGTCCACAGTAAGTACTTTCTAGTTATTGCCGCTGATTATTCAGAGCCTGAGAGCTCTACGGTCAGAAGGGGATGAATCCTGCCAGGACTGGGTCCTTCCCTTCCAGCCCAGAACGGCTTTAGAACTGTTGTGTGGGAGCCGGGGACTGGAACGAGACCTCACGACGCTCCCTGGTGCCCTGTGCTAGTCTGGCTATGCTGGTACCCGTGTCGCAAGGCAAAGTCCTCTCTGCTCTTCCCTCTCCTTTCCTCAGGTGGAAGGAAAGGGTCTCTCCTGGAGCCATGACGGAGTTGTCTGGGGCTAGGGGAAGGTGGCACAAGCGCTCTCTCAGCCGCAGTGGCTGGTGTTTCACTGGGCCATGGGCCCCCACAAGTCCTCTGGCTCTAAGCCCAGCACAGCACCAGGACCTGCCTGGGAGCTGCAGTCCTGGTGGCCCGGACGGCCTTTCCAGTTCATTTAAAATATCAGGGCACCTCAGCCCGCAGTGGCAAGGCTTGCTGAGACTCCAGGAGTGGGTCGTTTTCCTCAGGCCAGGGCTCCTCTAGACGCTCCCTCCATGATCGTCGATTGAGCTCTGCTCAGTGTTGGCAGCTCTGAGTTCTGATGCAAAGCCCCACAGTCACTGTGCCCCCCCCAAGGGCACAGACTCTCTCTCCATGCCCCCGACGGCTTCCAGGGGATGGGGGAAACGGCACTGGCAATTCAAGACTGTCTTTCCTATCCTCTTCAGTGTCTCTTTCAACGATAGGAAGCTAAAACCAAGTACTGTGATTGCTCACGTAATTTTTGATTCTTATAAAGGTGGTTGTGTGTGTGTGTGCGTGTAGATGGTTGTGGAATTTGGTGTTCCTGCAAGGAGAACAATTGGTGGAGGCTCCTATTTGGCCGTCTTGCTGTGACTCCAGCTTCAATAACATACTTTAATTTTAAAAAACTCACATTTTCCAAAACAATGTAAAATCAGTGAGCAGAGAAGCATTTTTGGGAGAGAGCTGAATTCTTACATCTGCTTCTACATTCCCTCTGCTGAGAAGACATGTCGTGTAGTCTCTGGAAAACTTCACTATACATTCATGAGAGAATATGAGTGAAAAGTAAGTAACAGGGGCCGGGCACAGTGGTGCATGCCTGTAATCCCAGCACTTTGGGAGGCTCAGGTGGGAGGATCGCTTGAGCCTGGGATTTTGAGACCTGCCTGGACAACATAGCAAGATCCCATCTCAACAAGACATTGTAAATTTTTTAAATGAAAGAAAAAGAAAAGCCAATACATCATAGTACAATGAAAATAGTTGTGAGATCACACGGCCCCCGAAAGGATCTCAAACACGGCCAGGGTTCCCTGGGCCACATTTTAAAAGCCATAAATATAAAGGAAAGGCTCCAGAGACTTTGAGAGGACCTAACTACCTTTCACATAAGTACTAGAAGACTCTTTCTTTATCAGGGCCTTAAAAAATATACTGGGAGAGAGGGATAAGCATCTCTTCAAAGCACGAGTGGCTTTGTCTGTACACCGTGGATACCAGTGGGAAATGTTAAGTGGGAATGGCCCTTTTCGTTTCAATGGGAACGGCAGGGTCCCAGGAAGATCTGATCATACAACAGCTCTTCATGGGGAAAAACAAGATGCACGTGGTCATCAAAATCACAGGGGTAGAGAGATCAACAGAATGTTCTCTCCCAAAGGGATGTTTAAGAGGAGGTATTTGATCATGTAATTGGTATTACTAAATCGATTTGTAAAAAGAATAATCAAATTAGTAAAATAGATAATAGATACAATTTGATTTGTATGACCCACAAAAAAAATCAGGTCTGAAAAACAAATTTGTAATTTGAGATATTATGATAGAGAATCATGACCCCACCCATGTGCCCGACCTAAGACATATCAAAATACAGAGTCCTCAAATGCTCAAGAGACTACATATGGTAACGGCATGCACAGAAACTGACCGTGTGTCTTCTTCCTAGCATTTCACAACAAGACTTGAAGGCACGGATCACAGTAACAGCACACCAGGTAAAGGGAGACACTTGGCGTGCCAGGGCACTGTTGAGCACTGTAGGACCCCTGGAGTCCCATAATCCATGTGATGCATAGATCAGAGTGGAACTTTGGGGTGTGAAGTGATTAATGGCGTTTCCTCAGTGGCCATCTCACAGTAGGCCCAGCAAAATGCTAAACATATTCCAGGAATTTTTTTCCTCCATCTCCTGGGTGTGATTTGGAATATACATTTTCAGCAATTTCATAACATTCCTTGACCTGTGACATAAAGAATATTGTGGCCTTGACCTCCTGACCTCAAGTGATCTGCCTGCCTCGGCTTCCCAAAGTGCTGGGATTGCCGGCATGAACCACCACGCCTGGCCAAACTTGCAATTCTTTTCACATCACTTAGTAACTTCAGAGTAGCACATCTGAATACGGTATACGTCATCTCACAAATCCAAAGAGGTCCACCAAACATGGGCCGTTTTTCTTTTTTTTCCCTTCATTTGGTTTTTATTATAGCATGTTTGCTCAATTTACAGCAAGAAGAAAATAAGCTAGGTCTTGCTTTGATCCAAACATTGATGTTTTAAAGGTTGTACACGATATTTGTTAAAAAGAACACATAAAAATACCTTTAAAGCCTCTAAATGCCTTAGAAGTCTCTATAAGAAAGAAAATACAAAGTTTAACCCCACAACTTTCCTCTTTGCTGGAACTGCAAATTACTGCTACAGTTTTAAATAGACTTTTTGTTGTTTAAACTATATGCCCTTGGGATACGAGCCGCTTGTCATGAACTGAGTTGAAAGAGCCACCGAGCCATAAGCATGAGTGAGCCCAGTGTTACCACATCATCAACCGCAGGACCTGCAGGCACTAGAAAGTTGCCGGAGCAGGTTGTTTGCATTTCCAGCATGCCTGCTCTTGACGCACGGCCAGCCCTTCCTAACCCACAGCTTTTCTCTGATGGGGAGTTCCCTTTGACTAAAGCAAGGAAAATTCAAGCCTGGTGACTTGCTCTGCAATGCTTCCTGGAGCCAAGCAGAAGTGTACCGCTTTAGCATTCCAGGCACAGAAGACAAAGAGACAGCCCGGGCAACAGGATGAAGCCCTGTCTCTACAAAAACTACAAAACATTAGCTGGGCAGGGTAGCGTACCCTTGCAGTCCTAGCTATTCAGGAGGCTGAGGTGGGAGGATCACTTGAACCCAGGAGGTGGAGGCTGCAGTGAGCTGAGATCAGGCCACCTGAGTGACCCAGTGAGATCTGTCGAGAGAGAGGGAGAGACAGAGAGTCACTGAAGACTAAAGGAAAGAAAATCCTTCCAGCGAGGGAACTCTTGAATAGCAAATCCACTTTCCTGGATGAAGAGAAGGTCTGAGGTAAAGAGCTGCACCATTCACAGGCAGGGACCAACATAAGCATAAGTCGAAGGCAGTGGGCCCTGACTCCCGTCCTGAAACGCCTGCACAGCGCGCTCCCACACCCTTCCCCTGCGCCTCCCTTCCACCGTGACTCAGCCTGTCATGAGACAAACCTGCCAGCAGCTCTCTCATGCCATGGCCATGTTTTCGCCCCCACCACTAATGCTCTTTTCCACTGTCCAGCACTCCTTCCTTGTCTTTACTTCCCCAGCGCACTAAAATCACTCTCCTCTGTACACTCTGAGCTGCCCTCTCCTCATTCTTCGGTAAACTCATCTGATCAAACACACTGCTGGTTAGACTCACCTCCCCTGGTCCCTCTGCGCCAACGTAGGAGCAGAAGCCGGTGGCTGCGGTCAAACACACAGCGTGCTGCCCTGGGGCCTGCCTTCGATCTTCACCCATGGCTCTCAGATGGCTTTTCAGGCCCCCACATTTTCTTAGACAATTTACTTCCTTCCGGTCTGAGCTGTTTCACAACGTCTCTCCCCTTGAACCTCTGATAGTCTCATCCCTTCCCCCACTCTCCGCAGAATCACTGAGTCAATCCATTTACAGGCCTCGAACACACAAACTGTCTTCCCTCAGACACAGTGGACGGTGACGGACAGTCGCCTCTGATTTAAGGGCAGCCCCTCCACTTCTTCCCTGCATCCACCCCGTTTCATCTGCACGTGACCTTTCTTCCTCCAATGCCCCCTTTTCCCCCTGAATCATCAATGGTTCCTTTGGCAGTAGCTTGCTGTATCTTAAATTGTTTCTTTTGCTAGATGTCATTTCATAAAAATAAATGAGAAAATTTAATGAAATTGATCTATTTTTAGCAAAATTCAGATTAACAAAATAGACACAAAAAGAGCAGGAAATCAGAATAAAATAATATCCACAGAAGAAATTGAAAAATTTGTGAACGATCTCCAGCCCCACTAAAAAGCCATGGCAAGATAAAAAGCCATGTCAGGGTGAGTTTTGTCAACAGTTTCACTAGTAATATGTACATTTTACGTAACTTGTCATAAGAGTCTTCTTATCTTTTAGAGATACACCTTGAAATATTTACTTTTTTTTGTGTGTGTATGAGATAGAGTCTCTATTTCCCAGGCTAGAGTGCAATGGCATGATCTTGGCTCACTGCAACCTCTGCCTCCTGGGGTTCAAGCGATTCTCCTGCCTCAACCTCCCAGGTAGCTGGGATTACAGGCGTGAGCCACCACGCCTGGCTGCATTGAAATATATATGAATAAAATGATATGATGTCTGGGATTGGGATTTACTTCAAAATAATTCAAGGGATGAGGGAATTGAGGAGGACTGAGATACACTGGCTTTGCGTTGATAATTCTTGGAACCAGTGATAAATACATGAGGGATCCTAATACGATTTGTTTTCATTTTTTGAGACAGAGTCTCACTCTGCCACCCAGGCTAAGAGTGCAATGGATCACCTGACCCTCCCAGCCTCAGCCTCCCGCCTCAACCTAGGGTATCGGGGTAGCTGGGACTACAGGCTGTGCTCCCACACCTGGCTGGTCTTTTTTTTTTTTTGTATTCTTTGTAGGAATGGGGTTTCCCCATATTGCCTAGGCTGGTCTAGAACTCCTGGGTTCAAGTGATTCTCCCGCCTTGCCCCCAAAGTGCTGGGATTCCAGGTGTGAGCCACTGCACCCAGCCTTTTTAGAAGAAATTTAGAGATGAGGTGTTGTTATGTTGTCCAGGGCAAAGCGCCGTGGCTATTCACAAGGGCCATCACAGCGCCCACAGCCTGGAGCGCCTGAGCTCAAGCGCCTCCCGCCTCAGCTGTCTGGGCAGCTGTAACCACAAGCACAGCCCACCATGTCTGCTGTGTAACTATATATATACATGGTCACATCTAATAAATTATATAATATTATACATTATTATATAAATATATAATGTATACAGGTATTACATATAATGAAATATGCATATATATAATATATAAACATGAAGTATACACATGATATATGTATTATATATAATATACAAATATACATACACATATATGTGTGTGTGGATATATACACAGGACTTTGCCTAAAACCCATATCACAGTAGACACCATATGACTAATACAATTTCGTGAGGTTTTCTTCCAGTAAAACGGTTCCTATCTGAATTATTCAGGAACCCAGAGAATGTGGAGTCCTAAAAAAGAGAGGAAATAGTGCCCTGCTAGATATAAAACTAAATCCTCACAGATATATTGTTCTGGTTTTAACTCCCAGTTCTGAGCAATTGATGTATATGTCTATTCCTATGACAGAAATAATCCCTTAATTACTGTGACTTTATGTTATATTTTGTTTTCTGGTCAGGAGTAGTAACCCTCGATTTTTTAAAATTGTCTTAGATATTCTTACGTATGCATTCTTCCATAGCAATTTTAGAATACATCATAATTTCCTTAAAATAAAATTCTTTTACATTTGGTTGGAATTACGTAGAATTCACTGATTAATCTGGGGATAGATGACATATCACAACATCGAGTCTCCATCTGGTTGAGTTGGTTAATGTATAATTACTATCCTCAGGTCTTAGTCAATTCTAATTAAACATGACAGCCTGACATTAGCTGTGCTTGGGTAGACAGTGGCATGGATTGAACAGATGTCCAGAAGCAAGAGACCTGCAGCGAGTCATTCAGTGGCCCAGGGAAGAAGTGACAAGAATAAGGGAATGGATTTTTGGAAAATGTAAACATGTTTCAGGATCCTCAGATTTACTGGGGAAAAGGGTGGAACCAGCTGGCGTCAGGCTGATGAGGACGCGGGCGGTGTGTGAGCTGGCTGGAAAACACGCGAAGAGAGACGTTCAGAGCACCACGCTGTAGTAAGAGTCACCTCCGCTTTCTTTTTCTTTTTTGTCTTTATTTACTGTGCATTCTTCCGTTACATTTTTGCCCTTCCCAATACCACTTTTCAACTTTCAAAAAATCATGCTTTTTCAGATATGTTTTTGAAAGCCAGTTCTGTGGAGCTAGATTTCTTTCTTTCTCTCTCTTTCTTTCTTTCTTTCTTTCTTTCTTTCTTTCTTTCTTTCTTTCTTTCTTTCATTCCCATTCTGAGAGGCTTCTCTCTTTCTCTCTCTCTCTCTCTTTTTTTTTAAATTTTATTTTGAGAAAGGGTCTCACTCCATCCCCCAGGCTGGAGTGCAGCAGCATGATCACGGCTCCCTGCAGCCTCTGCCACCTGGGCTCAAGCAGTTCTCCCACCTCAGGCTCCCGAGCACCTGGGACCACAGGCATTCACCACCAGGCCTGCCTAGTTTTGTATTTTTTGTAGAGTGGGGGTCTAACCTGTTGCTCAGGCCAGTCTCAAACTCCTGAGCTCAAGTGATCCACCCACCTCAGCCTCCCAGACTGCTGGGATTACAGGCATGAGCCACAGTGCCCAACCGAGGCTTCTCTTTTTTAAGGAGAATTTAACCTTTTAATACATTCTGTAACCATTGATTACTCATTGGCTTTATTCTTGCCATATTGAATGTTTTGTCTATATTACGCTTTGTCAGTTTCTGCTCTATTGACATAGGTGTTCTCTAACGACTTCCATTAACACCTAACATCTAAAATATACATATTTTTTCCATAAAAACCATACGTGACACAGGATGAAACCTACATTTATTTATTATTTATTTATTTATCGAGGTTCCCACTCTGTTACCCAGGCTGGAGTTCAGTGGCACAATCATAGCTCACTGTAGCCTTGACCTCCAGGGCTCAGTCGATCCTCTCATCTCAGCCTCCTGAGTAGCTGGGACTATAGGTATGCACCACCACATCTGGCTAATTTTTTTTTTTTTTTTTTTTTTGAGACGGAGTTTCACTCATGTTGCCCAGGCTAGAGTGCAATGGCGCGATCTCGGCTCACCGCAACCTCCGCCTCCTGGGTTCAGGCAATTCTCCTGCCTCAGCCTCCTGAGCAGCTGGGATTACAGGCACGCACCACCATGCCCAGCTAATTTTTTGTATTTTTAGTAGAGACGGGGTTTCACCATGTTGACCAGGATGGTCTCGATCTCTTGACCTCGTGATCCACCCGCCTCGGCCTCCCAAAGTGCTGGGATTACAGGCTTGAGCCACCGCGCCCGGCCTAATTTTTGTATTTTTGGTAGAGACAGGGTTTTGCCATGTTGGTCAAGCTAGTCTCAAACCCCTGACCTCAAGTGATCCGTCTGCCTTGACCACCCAACGTGCTGGGATTACAGGCGTGAGCCACTGAGCCCAACCCAATTATTTAAACATTAAATCATACTGGTTTCAATGTTTATCCCTATTTTAAAAATAAACCTTTTTTATTAGAATAATTTTAGATTCACAGAAAAATTATAAAGATAATACAGATTGTCTCCATATGCCCCACACCCAGTTTCCCTGTTAGTAACCTCTTACATTAGTATGGTACGTTTGTCATAATTAACGACATACACTGACGCTTATTACTAACGATAGTCCTCGTTTTGTGCAAATTTACTTGGTTGTTACTGAACGTCCTTTTCCTGTTCCAGGATTCCACCCAGGATGCCACATTGTATCTAATCATCCTGTCTCTTTGGGTTCTTTTGGCGGTGTCAGTCTTTCATACTTCCCCAGTTTCTGATGACCTTGTCAATTTTGAGGATTATTGATCAGGTATTTTTAGATTGTCACTTAATTGGGATTTGTCTGATCCTTTTCTCATAATCAGATTGGGGCTATTGGTTTTGGGGAGGAGGCGCATAGAGATCAAGTGCTATTCTCATCGCAGACTGCTAAGGGACATGCTATCGGCATGACTCATTACCGTTGAGTCAACCTTGATCGCCTCACTGCTGGAGGTGATGCTTGTCCGCTGTCTCCACGGTGAAGGTAGTTTTTGTTTTTTTTTTGAGTCAGAGTCTCACTCTGGAGTGCAGTGGTGCAATCCCAGCTCACTGCAACCTCCACCTCCCAGGTTAAAGGGATTCTCCTGTCTTCTGACTCCACCTCCCCAGTAGCTGGGACTACAGGCGTGCACCACCACACCCAACTAATTTTTGTGTTTTCAGTAGAACAGGGTTTTGCCATGTTGGCTAGGCTGGTCTCAAACGCCTGACCTCAGGTGATCCGCCCACCGTGGCCTCCCAAAGTGCTGGGATTTCAGGCATGATGCCCAGGCCATGCTGTACTCTTTCGAAGGACGTCACTGAGCACAGCCCACACAGACAGAGTGGGAGTGATGCCCCATCTGCTGGAAGTGGAGTTCTACATTCTTTATTTGGAATTCTTCTGTATGGGAGATCTTATTTTCTTCTTCCCCACACATTTATTCATTCATTTATTTATGTCAATATGGACTTATGGGGATTTATTTTGTACTTTGAGTTAAAACCCAATACTACTTTATTGATTTTGTTGCTCAAATTCTTCCAGCTTTGGCCACTGGAAACTTTTTCAGTTGACTCCTGTGCCCGTTTGACACAGACCCCAGGAGTGTGGGTTTGGTTTTTGTTTTAGCATTTCTTTATTTCCTGGCTTTGCAAGCTACTCCAGGTTCATCCTGCATCACTGTGTTTTGCATGTGGTCTTTTGGCCTCTTCATTTGGATTTTTTTTTTTTTTTTTTTGAGACAGAGTTTCACTCTTGCTGCCCAGGCTGGAGTGCAATGGTGCAATATCAGCTCACCTCTGCCTCCGGGTTCAAGTGATTCTCCTCCCTTGGCCTCCCGAGTAGCTGGGATTACAGGCATGTGCCACCACATGCTAATTTTGTATTTTTCAGTGAGACGGGGTTTCTCCAAGTTAGTCAGGCTGGTCTCGAACTCTAGACCTCAGGTGATTCCCCCGCTTCAGCCTCCCAAAGTGCTGACATTACAGGTGTGAGCTACCGCTCCCAGCCTTTTGTTTTTGAGAAAGAGTCTCAGCCTGTCACCCAGCCTGGAGTGCAGTGGTGCAATCTCGGCTCACTGCAGCCTTGACCTCCCATCTGCCTAAGCCTCCTCAGTCACTGGGACCACAGGCATGCACCACCATGCCCAGCTCATTTTTTATTATTATTTGTAGAGACAGGGATCTCCCTATGTTGCCCAGGCTGCTCTTGAATTCCTGGACCCAAGAGTTCCTTCCCAGAGTGTTGAGATTACAGTGAGAGCCACTGCACCTGACCCTACAGTGTATTGTTTTTTGTTTTTTTTTTTGAGACGTATTGCTGCCCAGGCTGGAGTGCAGTGGCGCAATCTCAGCTCACTGCAACCTCCACCTCCCGGGATCAAGCGATTCTCCTCCTTCAGCCTCCCGAGTAGCTGGAATTGCAGGCATGTGCCACCATGCCTGGCTAATTTTTGTATTTTTAGTAGAGACAGAGTTTCTTCATGTTGGTCAGGCTGGTCTCAAACTCCTGACCTCAGGTGATCCACCCACCTCAGCCTCCTAAAGTGCTGGGATTACAGGTGTGAGCCACCATATTCTTAAGTAAGATTAACGTCTCAAAGCGTGATGTAGGCTGATGCAAGAAAAAAATTAACATCTTATTTTGATAAATATAAATTTGTCAAATATTTAAAAACAAATATATTAAAGAAATAGAAACACATTGTAAAACTTTTGAAACAGCTAAAAGGGGCAGAAAAAGAACCAATAAAATGTGCTCTATCCAACAAAGTTTTTAAATGGAAGGGGGTGGTAAAGGAAAAAATGACTTCATCCAATTTCTTCAAATTGTGTGTTTATTTCTTCTTCTTGCCGCTGGGATGTGCAACCTGAAAGGATGGTTTGGATGAGATTCTAAACAGAAGCAAACACAAGTTTGAGTTCTTGTCGAGAGAAACACCCACCCTCTTGGCAGCAACGTCAAGGTGTCAGCCACAGATGTTCCTGCTCTTCGGTCTCAGCCTTGTGCTTCAGTTGCTAAAACCATCCACGTGGGCGGGGCAGTGTCTGTGTCCTGCCACGTTCAGTGGCTCAAACAAAACAAAAGGCATGAGCACTCCTCACTGCTATTCCTGAAAGTCCTTCTTTGTTGATTAATCCAACAAGCCTGGGACCCTCCTTTAAGAATCTGAGGCTGCTGAGTCCCCAGTTTGATTTGGTCTACGTGGCACGGGCCTGGGAAGAACAAATATATTTTCCCGGATACTTTCCCTTAGCTAGGTTAGCTTCATCTTTGCCAAGTTCTTATAACCTACTTGGAAGTTGTTTCTTTTGGGCTTATTTATATCTAAGGCCCAGTCAGAGCACCAGGAGTCTATTCATACGAGTCAACTGCGTTATTTTTATTTTTATTTATTTATTTATTTATTTTTTAAAGACAGGTTTTCACCATGTTGGTCAGGCTGGTCTTGAACTCCCGACCTCAGGTGATCCTCCTGCCTTGGCCTCCAAAGTGCTTGGATTACAGGCGTGAGCCACCACCCCCGGCCTAATTTTTATTAATATTATTATTATTATTATTTTGTGAGACGGAGTCTTGCTCTGTTGTCAGGCTGGAGTGCAGTGGCCTGGTCTCGGCTCACTGCAACCTCCACCTCCTGGTTCAAGCGATTCTCCTGCCTCAGACTCCAGAGTAGCTGGGACTACAGGCATGAGCCACCACGCCCAGCTAATTTTTGTATTTTTCAGTAGAGATGGGGTTTCACCATGTTGGCCAGGATGGTCTCAATCTCTTGACCTCGTGATCTGCCTGCCTCGGCCTCCCAAAGTGCTGGGATTACAGGCATGAGCCACTGTGCCTGGCCCTGTTATTTTGTTAAACGCGTTAAATTTAGTAACACCAGGAGGAAAACAGTCCACTAGCTAGTGCGGAGCAGCGCGTGTGTCTGTCACTTTTGTTTTCTTCTTATAGTACTGGCAGCGTGGGAACAGCTGTCCCCGCCTCTCCTCACCTTGCCACCCAACGTGGCATTATCTCAGGGTCCGAGAAGATTCCTTGGGGGATCTGTGCTTTAATTTGACACTTGCCAACATACAGACCTTGTAAACTCTGACCAAATGCAAAAGAGTGACAGTAGGAGAGGTGTCTCAGTTTGGGACCCTCCTAAAATGGCCCCTAAGATACGCGATTTATCTGGAAGTGATCCTAGGGCACACCGCCAGGGGACAGAGAAGTGAGACAGGAAAGGAAGGTGGCAGCTGATGAAGGGGGTTTTATCAGGCAAAAATAACTGGAGCCTAATCACATGAAGGAAGTCTGGGAGCCAGCATAGAACAAACACTGCCCGAAGGGACAAAGGAACAGGGACTTCTGGAAGATCTTCAATTCCCCGTCACTTCCAGCCCACTGCACTGAGCAGGGCAGGCTTCAGCAGCCAGAGGATTAGGTCAGCGTGCTGGCGGCTGGTCCTGGCTCCTCTGCAGCTGCCAGGCTGTGGGGGACATGGGCAGAGTGCCAGCACTGTCCCCCACAGTAAGTTTTTCCCGTTTTTATCAAGTAATTCGTTCAGATGTCAACATGGTGTGGTAATGCTTGCACCCTGCCTGACCATATGTAGTGGCGTCTTCTCTTGGTAACAGGACCTAAACTTCAGTCTCAACAGCCACGACCCAGCTGGGCCAATCATAAACTCTCATGCTTCCTAGTGAAGCATAAAGTGAACTAAAACCATAATCTTGTAATTTGAGCTGATAAAGCGGTTTTTACAAAACATTTTCAGAATAACATAAAATAAACTGAATAACAAATATATTTTGGCCGGCTGTGGTGGCTCACGCCTGTAATCCCAGCACTTTGGGAGGGCAAGGAGGGTGGATCACCTGAGGTCAGGAGTTCAAGACCAGCCTGGCCAACATGGTGCAACCCCGTCTCTAGTAAAAATACAAAAAATTAGCTGGTTGTGATGGCAGGTACCATGCAGGAGGCTGAGGCAGGAGTTGCAGTGAGCTGAGATCACACCACTGCACTCCAAACTCCAGCACTCCAGCCTGGGTGACAGAGTGAGACTCTGTCTAAATATATATGTATATATATATAGAGAGAGAAAGAGATAGTGGGTGTGTGTGTTTGCCCAGGTCTCAGACCTCCTCTGTCAGAAGATGCTGAGTACCAAAATCTATCCTCTCCTTCTTCTTTGCTGCGCAGCTGGACTACATTTCCCAGCCTCCCTTGTGGTGACGTATGGCCATGTGACTAATACTTCTAACCAGTGAAATCTGAGCAGAACTGAAGTGTACCCGTCAGTCCTGGCTCATCAGACCTCTCACAGATACTCTTCCATGCTCTCTCCTTCCTTCCCTAAGTGGGATGACCAGGCCTGGGTGGCCGTGATTTACCCAAGTCTTCAAATGAGTATGTGGAACAGAGCTCCTCCTCCACTCTGGGGCCACTCTAGATGTTACTTGAGTTAACAAACAAACAAAACTGCTGTGTTGTTGCACGACATTTTAGCTTTAATTTTTTTTTTTTTTTTTTTTTTTTTTTTGAGATGGAGTCTCGCTCTGTCACCCAGGCTGGAGTGCAGTGTCACATCTTGGCTCAGTGCAGCCTCCGCCTCCCAGGTTCAAGCGATTCTCCTGCCTCGGCCTCCTACGTAACTGGGATTACAGGGGCTTACCACTGCACCCAGTTAATTTTTGTATTTTTAGTAGAGACAGGGTTTCACCATGTTGCCCAGGCTGCTCTTGAACTCCTGATCTCAAGTGATCTGCCTCAGCCTCCCAAAAAGCTGGGATTACAGGCATGAGCCACCATGCCCGGCAGGTTTACTTATTTCCATTTCAGTATAGCCCACCCTAACAAATATACTCCCTGATGTCCACCCTTGAACTGCCATGAACCCTGAGCCAGGGTCAAGATTGCTCAGCGGAAAACAAAACAAAGCTTAGAAACAGAGCTAGAAGCACGTTGCCACGCTTAGAATATTGGTTACCAGAAACTCAGAGAGGCATACACATTTGGAAAGACTTAAATAAGAGCAACTAAAGAATTAAAATAGCAGAGGTATTTTTCCATGAGGATAAACTGTGACTAATTCTCTTCCGTTTGGGGCTGAGCATGGTGGCTCATGCCTGTAATCCCAACACTTTGGGAGGCCAGAGTGGGAGGGTCCCTTGGATCCAAGAGTTCAAGACCAGCTTGGACAACATAGTGAGACCTCTATCTCTACAAAAATTTCTTTTAATTATCCAGACGTGGCAGTGCATGCCTGTAGCCCCGCTACTCAGGAGGCTGAAGTGGGAGGACTGCCTGAGTCCAAGCGTTCGAGGCTACGGTGAACTGCCATGTGCTATTGCACACCAACTTGGGATACAGGGCAAGACCTAGTCTCAAAAAAAACCAAAAAAAGACTCTTTAGCTTAGGAAGACGATTAAATGAGCTCAAAGTCCGTAAAAGCCTGAGATTTCGCTGGTGTCAACATATCATAATCAGAAAGTAATATAGGACACTCATTACCCCAAGAATATTATTGCATATCTTGAATATGAATAGGATCTAGCAAGGTTTTGAAAGGTGGTCACTTTATAATGAGTTGTGAAAGGGAAGTTAAGGAGATTCAGGACATATTCTCAAGATCTTTTAACTTCGATATGAGAAATGAGAGTTACTACACTCTTCACACTCAACAAAACAATAAAATGTTAATCAATGAAGGTACTCCAAGTTCTATGGATCTGTGGTTAGAGCCTGAAGGTTTAATCCAACCAGCAGATATTTATTGAGCAACTACTATGTTCTAGACCTTGTGCTGAGAATATATCTGAGATTAAGACTACCTCGTGAATTAAGAGGGTTTAAGAAAATAAATAATATAATATATTAAAATGTGCTAAATTTTTAAAAAGATACAGCAGGTTAAGGGGCATGGAGAATACCCAGGGAAAGTAAGTGGCAGTATTAATGAGATGATTCAAAGAGGCCTCATTGGTGAGCCATGTGGCTCATGCCTATAACCTCAGCACTTTGGGAGGCCAAGGAGGGAGAATCAGTTGAGGCCAGGAGTTTGAGACCATCCTAGGCAATATAGCGAGACCCTGTCTCTACAAAAATGAAAATAAAAAATTAGTCAGCATGATGATGTGCACCTACGGTCCCAGCTGCTCAGGAGGCTGAGGCAGGAGGATTGCTTGAGACCAGGAGTTCAAGGCTACAGAGAGCCTTGATCATTCCACTGGATTCCAGCCTGGGAGACCGAGCAAAACCCCTGTCTCAAACAAAGTAAGTCTTATTGAGACAAGGAGAAGAGCCATAAGGGCAAGCGGAGGGAGAGCATTCCAGGCAAAGTTCTGAGGTGACAGTGTCTCTGACATGCCCAAGGAACAGCAAGGTGACCATTGTTCCTGTGAAGTTAATGAGCTGGAGGGAGGAGGAAAAGGAAGCCGGTTAGGTCGGGGAGCAGACGTGTAGGTCTTGTGGGCCATGGTAAAGACCTTTTCTTTTTTTTTTTCTTGAGACAGGGTTTCATTCTGTCGCCTAGGCTGGAGGGCAGCGTACCAAATGCAGTTCACTGCAGCCTCAACCTCCTGAGCTCAAGCAGTTTTCCAATTGCAGCCTCCCCAGGTAGCTGGGACTACAGGTGTGTGCCACCACTGCTGGCCCTGTAAGGACTTTTCCTTATATTCTGGGAGGAATGGAGAACAACTGGAGGGTTTTGAACAGGGAGAGCCACGATGTGACTCACATTTTACAAGATCATTGGCTGCTGCGATTAAAAATGGACTGAGGTAGGGCAGGGGCAGAGGGCAGGTGAGCAAGGAAGAATGTGGCAGGTTCTAGCAGGAATCCAGGAGAAATGACGGTGACTTGGTACGGGAGGGAGGCCATGAAGGGGGTAAGAAGTAGGTTCTGGATTATATTTTGAAGGTAGAACCAACAGGCTTTCCTAACAGATTGGATGTGGGGTGAAAAAAAAGGGAGAAATCAAAGATAAGTGTAAGGTTTTTGCCTGGACAATTGAAATCCAGGAAACTGCAAGAGCAGAGTTTGGGGGAAGTCCAGCTGCTCCATTTTGGGCATGATAAGGTCGAGATGCCCATGAGACATCCAAACGGCGATGTCAAGTAGGAAGTTTGTTTACATGAGTCTGGAGCTCACAGGGAAGGTCTGGGCTGGAAGTATAAACTTGGGGTTGTCTGTGTGCAGATGGTGTTTAAAGCCTGGAGAGTAGATGAGGTCACTACGGAGTGAGTGTACAGGCGGTTTCCTGGATCCAAGTCAAGAAGTTGTTTCAACAAGATGACAAAAGTTGTGTCAAATGTGGCTGAGAGGTCAGGTGAAAGGAGAACTGAGAATGGACCCTCAGGTGGCCAAGCGGAGGCCAGCGGTGACCTTGACACAGGTTGTTTGGGTGGAGGAGTCTGAGCGGAACAGGCTTAGGGAAAAAACGGACAAGAATTGAGACAGTGACAATCAGCAATACTTCAAATAGCTTTGCTAGGAAGGGTGACAAAAAACAGGTGGCATCTGGGGGTGGAAGCAAAGTCAAGAGAATGCTGTTCCAGAGTGAAAGTCTGGGCTGTACCCCTAGATCATTAGGGAGCTGTTGAAGAGCTTACAACACAAGAATGATAGTCTCTGGTTTGTCTGAGGTAGATGGATTCCAAGCAAAAGACCAGATGCTGTCATGAAGTGATCATTATTAATCCATGCTTTTTCTTCTAAAAAATCCATAAGCAATGAATCTGGTTTATAAACACAAGTGTTCATGTATTTTCTTTTTTTTCAGACAGGGGCTGGCTCTGTCACCCAGGCTGGAATGTAGTGGCTCAATCTTCGCTCACTGCGACCTCCGCCTCCCAGGCTCAAGCTACCCTCCCACCTCAGCTTCCTGAGTAGCTGAGGATACAGGTGCATGCCACCATGCCTGGATAACTTTTTTTGCATATTTTGTGGAAATGGGGTTTCACCATGTTGCTCAGGCTGATCTTGAACTCCTGAGCTCAAGCAATCCACCCACCATGGCCTCCCAAAGAGCTGGGGTTACAAATTGGAGCCACTATGCCCAGCCCTTCATGTCTTAATCCTAGAATTCTTTCTCCATGCAAATCCTCTCCTCTTCATTCTTCCCATTACCCAAGACTAAGGTTGACTCTCTTTGCAGAGACAAAAGAAAAGTGTTCAATCAGTCATATGGGGCTAGCAGCCTGGCTTCTTCAATAGTTTATGACCTTCTCCAAGGGTCAGTTTCCTTGTCTGTAAACTGCAGATAATAGCTATCCCACAGAGTTGCTGTGAGAGAATGAAGGCACTGACGTCACCAAAGCACTCAGCACGTGGCTGCGCGCAGGGCTCACACCTGTAATCCTAGCACCGTGGGAGGCCACGGCGAGAGCGTCACCTGAGGTCAGGAGCTGGAGACCAGCCTGGCCAACATCTCTACTAAAAACACAAAAATTAGCCGGGTGTGATGGTGGACGCCTGTAGTCCCAGCTACTCAGGAGGCTGAGGCAAGAGGATTGCTTGAAGCCTGGAGGCCGTGGTTGCAGTGAGCCGAGATCTTGCCACTGCACTCCAGCCTGGGCAACAGAGTGAGACTCTGTCTCAAAAATAAATAAACAATAAAATAAAAATTAAAAAATAAAGCACTTAGCACAGTGCCTTGGTGTAAACTGTGCTCAATAAATGTGAGATTAAAATATCGCATAAAATATTCCATGATGGCTGATGGCTGGGCACGGTGGTTCTCACCTATAATCCCGGTACTTTGCAAGGCCAAGGTGGAAGAACACATGACGCCAGGAGCTCAAAGCCAGCCTGTGCAACATAGTGACACCCCTGCCATCTCTACCAAATAAATAATAAACAAATAAATCACTGGGCCTGGTGGCATGCACTTGTAGTCTCAGCTACACAGGAGGCAGAGGCAGGACTCCTTGAGCCCAGGAGGTCGAAGCTGCAGTGAGTGATGTTAGCTCCACTGCACTCCAGTCTGGGAGACACAGAAAGACACCGTCTCTAAGGAAAAAAAAAGGTGGGGGGACAGGTGCGGTGGCTCATGCCTGTAATCCCAGCACTGTGGGAGGCCAAGGTGGGCAGATCACTTGAGGCCAGGAGTTCGAGACCAGCCTGGCCAACACAGCCAGAACCCATCTCTACTAAAAACACAAAAATTAGCTGGGTGTGTTGGCAGGTGCCTGTGATCCCAGCTTCTCGGGAGGCTGAGGCAGGAGAATCACTTTAACCTGCCTCAGCCTCCCGGGAGAGGGAGGTTGTTGCAGTGAGCTGAGATCTTACCACTGCACTGCAGCCTGGGTAACAGAGCAAGCCCATCCCAAAAAAAAATAAAGAGAGAGAGATTTCAGGATAATGTGCGCGTGGATGAAACATCACGGGACTTTGCTCACATTCTGGAATGGTGACAGGTTCAAGCTCTTTTCTTAGAGGATGTATGCATATGGGGTGGTTATAGATGAATACCCCACAATCATTTGGGGTGCTCTCAGTTCAATTCAAGCTGATGCTTTGTTTGTAGTAATTGTTCTACTTCCTACACATCTGTTAACGAATAGAAAACATTTTCCCCTTTCCCTCACATAGTAATTGTAAGATTGTCTGAGAATTGTTTTTATTGTCTTTTAAACAGGATCCTGCTCTGTCGCCCAGGCTGGAACGCAGTGGTGCAATCATGGCTCGCTGAATCCTCTACCTCCTGGGCTCAAGCAATCTTCCCACCTCAGCCTTCTGAGTAGCTGGGACCACAGACATGCACTGCCACACCTGGCCAATTAAAAAAAGACTGTAGAGACAAGGTCACCCTATATTGCCTAGGCTAGAAATAAGGTTTTAATTAACTTTCAGCTATGCAACCCCTAGTCTACCAATTGCCATTTTTGAACCCATTTATGTCACAGTGGGTTGTAGCATATTCCTGAAAAATTGCTGGTGGCAGCAGTGGTGGCAGAGGGGACGCTGCGGCAGCTGACCCTTATGGGCCTTGATGTGGCCTGGTATTCCTCACGCCCTCCACAGCCAGCAATGTGGAGGTTCCTGATTATCCACCTGAGTTCACCCTCCACACAGCGGCTAGAAGGAGCTTTTTAGAAAGTGAAAGTGACTATGTCACTCTTACCTAAAACTCTCTACTGCTCACCAGAACCATTAAGGCCCGGCGCCTGGCTCTTCCCTGAAAGCCCAGCACAGCTCCAGCCACGGCAGCTCTTCCCCCCATGCCGCCCCTGCACTTTGCATGGCCGCTTCCTATTCCTCCTTTAGGTCTCCGCTTAAGTGTTGGCTCCTTAGATCTTCCTCGACCGACGAATCTGTCATAAACCCCCATCTCATCCTACTTACAGCACCTGCATCCTTTTATTCATTGTACTTTTCACACACTAATTTTGTTTGTTCGTTTGAGACAGAGCCTGCTCTGCCACCCAGGCTGGAGTGCAGTGGGACGATCTCGGCTCACTGCAATCTCTGCCTCCCAGGTTCAAGTGATCCTCTCACCCCAGCCTCCTGAGTAGCTGGCATTATAGATGCATAGCACCATGCCCAGCTAATTTTTATATTTTTCATAGAGATGGGGGTTTCACCATGTTGGTCAGGCTGGTCTTGAACTCCTGACCTCAGGTGATCTGCCCACCTTGGCCCCCCAAAGAGCTGGGATTACAGGCGTGAGTCACCGTGCCCAGCCTTCACAAACTAATTAAATATGTATATGTGTATCACAATATCTGACTCCTCTCTTGGACAGCAAGGTCCACTAGAGCCAGCAATACACCCATTTATTTTTCTTTATGATACTGGCTCTCCTTCTGTCACCCAGACTGGAGTGCAGTGGCACAATCACGGCTCTCTGCAGCCTCCACCTCCTGGGCTTAAGCAATCCTCCCACCTCAGCCTACAAGGTAGCTGGGACTACAGGCACATGTCACTATGCCTGACTAATTTTTTGATTTTTTTTGTAGAGATGGGGGTCTCCCTATGTTGCCCGGGCTGAGGAGTGTACTTGTTTTACCCACTACTCTATCACCCTAGCCCAGTCCAACACTAATAAAACAGACACAGGCTGGGCACGGTGGCACATGCCTGTAATCCCAGTGCTTTGGGAATCTGAGGTGGGAGAGCTGTTTGAGCTCAGCAGTTGGAGACCAGCCTGAGCAACACAGCAAGACCTCATCTCTAAAACAATAAAAACAAAACCCCAAAAAACAGACACACACACACACACGCAAAACAGTCAAAATATGACTTGTGAGGCTGGGTGTGGCGGCTCATGCCTGTAATCCCAGCACTTTGGGAGGCCGAGGTGGGCAGATTACAAGGTCAAGAGATCGAGACCATTCCTGGCCAACATGGTGAAATCCTGTTTCTACTAAAAACACAAGAAAAATTAGCTGGGCACGGTGGTGCATGCCTGTAGTCCAAGCTACTCGGGAGGCTGAGGCAGGAGAATTGCTTGAACCTGGGAGGTGGAGGCTGCAATTATCTGAGATCGCACCACTGCACGCTAGCCTGGCGACAGAGCGAGTCTCTGTTTAAAAAAAAAAAAAAAGAATTATGGACCTACTTTTTGTTGTATTTCATTTTTTTTTACTCTTTAATATAGAAGGGCGCTTGACCGTCCACCGCGCCTCGAGACAGTGGGGCGATCTTGAATCACTCACTGCAACCTATGCCTCCCAGGTTCAAGTGATTCTCCTAGCTCATCCCCCTGAGTAGCTGGGCCTACAGGCATATGCCACCACTCCTGGCTAATTTTTTTGTATTTTTAGTAGAGATGGGGTTTCACCACGTTCACCAGCTGGTCTGGAACTCCTGACCTCAGGTGATGCGCCCACCTCGGCCTCCCAAAGTGCTGGGATTATAGGCCCCGGCCATCATTTGTTCACTGTCCAGTGACTGGGCATCCATGAGTCAGGCACTGCTGTTGGTGCTGGGACAGCAGCAATGAACAAGGCTGGTGTCGGCCTTGTGTATATGTCCCATGCTGCATCTACTTTTTTTTTTGAGATAAAGTCTTGCTCTGTGGCCCAGGCTGCAGTGCTGTGGTTTGGTTGCAGTTCCCTGCAGCCTTGAGATCAGGGGCTCATGCAATCCTGCTTCAGCCTCTTGTGTAACTGGAACTACAGGCATAGACCTTCAAACCTGGCTAATTCTAAACTTGTTCTTTTGTTGAGATAGGGTCTTGCTGTGGTGCCTAGGCTGGCCTTGAACTCCTCCCACCTCGGCCTCCCAAAGTGCTGAGATTACAGGTGTGAGCCATCACTCCTGGCTTCAGCACCAAGTTGACCAATGGGAAATAGAAACTGGTGGCTAAATATTCCCTCCTTCTGCCTTGCATTCTGCGCAGTTCCTCGGGGGCTCCGTGGGACTAAGCTCCAGTTGTTCACAGAAATTTCACATCCTTGGATTGGCTTTCTTTCCTTCCTGGTCCCAAATTCTTTTTCCACCCATATCCTATGGGATCATTTCCCAAAAGAAAGTATCTGCCCAGAAGTCCTTCTCCAGCGCTGCTCTTGGGGAACTCCAGCTGATACTGCGAGCCTTTTCATTGCTTTTGTAGAGTCACTTTCAACCTTTCCACCTCGGGTCCCCGGCTGCGTTTTTGTTTCCTAACAGGCAGGGATGAGATACTCTATTTTGTATTTTCCCACAATTATTAACGAGGGCTGGCAAATGCAAATAAACATGGATTAATTTCAATTTGATTCAACAAAAGGAAAGAGTACAGTGGCTATCCGTTGCTCACGAGAAGCCAGTTGCTTCTGCTGCCGGGACCCCTGCGTGATACCGCATAAAGCAAGGACTTGCTGGGAACGTGACTGTTTTCCCTTCTCGAAATCCTACTGCTTCGCTCCCAGGTTCCTGTTCCACTGGCTTCCAGCAGCAGCAGGCCAGCAGCTGCTCCAAACAGCTCAACAGCTCTGGCAGGTCCAGAGTTGGGGCTACCACTGGGGCTCCGCCTGCCATCTGCTTCCTGGGAGCTGGGAGTAGGCGATGGAAACTGGCCCCTACTCCTCGGGAGCAGAATCCAGATGCCTGTCATCTGGCACCACAGAACAAAGCAGGGACTCCAAAGAGTGAATGACTTCGAAATTTTCTACCAGCCTTAACTGAATCTCAGGGATCTAGGGAGCGGCAGGCAGCTGGTAAAGGTGCAAAGAGAATGGAACATATTTGGCAGACAAGTGGTAGTTACAGGTCTACCGCTAATTTGATGCTCCTGTGGACACACACTACTTTTCTGCCCACAGTTTCCTGAAAATGAGCAGGTTAGACCAGATGATCTCAAAGAACCCCCAGCTCTAGGATTCTTAAATTACAGCGCTGGAATGAATCTGATCTGTCAGTTATACTTCCAACAGTCTAATTTTTTTCTTGAGAGCCTTCACTGCGGGTAACAGCACCGTGTCTGTTCTGGATCCACTACGAGAGCTCCGGCGTATCTGCCCTGGCATGCTCCCGGATGCTATGCCCATTTACACACAGTTTTTTCGTAACTGAAAATGATTGTTTTGTAATTAAAAATTGTATTGAGATAATGGTAGGTTCACATTGAGTTGTAAGAAATAGTACGTTTGGCCTAGTTTTCCCCAGACAACATTTTGCAAAACCTCAATATTATATCATATAGTAGGATGCTGGCCTTGCTACAGTTTACCTATCTTACTCAGATTTTCCCAGTTTTCCTCGCACTCATTTGCATGTGTATTAAGTTCTAGATAATTCTATCACCTGTGCTACCGTAATCAAGACATTTAACAGTTCCAAAGTCACAGGATCCCTTGCGTTCCTTTACATCATCCCTGCTTTCTCCCCTCCTTACTTCATCCCCCAATGGGATGGATTTTCCAAATCTTTTTATTTGGAAATAAGTTCCAATGTACAGAAATGTTTAAGTACACCCCATATGCAGCTTCACTGATAATATGCAGCTTACCTTTATTGCCAACTTAGCTTTATCATTTTTCCTATCAAGATTTTTCCCTTGAATCATTTGAAGGTAAGCTGTATATGCTGTGACCTTTCTTACAAGATCTTCAGTGTGTACGTCCTAAGAATGAGATGTTTTTGTACATAACCATAGTAGAAGTTATCAACGTCAGTAAGTTTAGCATTGATCCAGTGCTTTAATCTATTACATGTATTCCGACTTTGTCAGCCCGCATGCTGATGAAGCATTTCCCCTCCTCTAGTACAAGATGCCGCCTAGATCAGGCATGGCATTAAGTTGCCCTGAGTCTTTAGCACCCTTTAATCTGGAACATTTCCCGAGCTTTCTTTTGATTTTCAGGACACTGGCATTTTTGCACAATGCGGCCCCTTCCTCTTTTTAATGGATGGTCCTTATTTGGGGTTGTCTGGTGTTTCATCATTACGATTCGGATGATGCGCTGTCCCCGGGGATACTGCGCGGCTGATGTGGACACGAACTCCATCTGCTCTCACCGGCGATGGAAATTTGGATCACCCGGTCACGGTGCGGCCTGCCTGCCTCCTTGGATAGCTCCTATTTCTGCTCTTGCTACGAACAAGTCTGAACCACCTGTGGGGAGACACATCAGCCCAGGCAAGTGTCTGCAGCCAGTCAGTGCCCCTCGAGTCGGCGCCCACGGAGCCGACCACCAGCACACACTGGATGATCTCTCCGAGTCAGGTCTACACTGGCATGAGAAACCAGCTTTCGCGGGGTTCAGTTTCCTTACACCTTTGGATCCGGTCTGAGTCTTCACGTCCTCCCCATGTCCTCTGTGACCCCTGCGCAGAGAGGAAGAAGTAGACTCGGCAACCTCAGCTGGAAATGCGATCATGTGGGCTGCGCCCCGTTAAACCGTCCACAAGTGATTTGCAAACAGGGTGGCCTGCGAGCCGGACTTCCTGGGTCGGTTCCTGACTCCCCCGTGCTGTCCTCCGCCCCCACCGCCGCACCCTTGGGTGGCATCTTGCCCCGAACGCCAGCCCCGTCCCCCGCAGCCTCCTCCCCGCCCAGCTCATCCTCCTCCATTTAAACCCACGGGCGTCTTTGCCCTGCGGGGACAGAACGGCTGGACCTCCACGGCGTTCAAGACCCTCAGCGCCCGGACTCGGGAGGGAACCGCTCCGGGCGGGCGCGATCAGCTTTTCCGGGTCCAGGTCCCGACCGGACGGTTCTCTGCGCCCCGCGGCGCGGGTGACAGTGCAGGGGCGGCCGCGGGCGAGAGGCGGCCGCGGGCGAGGGGCGGGCGCGGCTCGGGGGACCGGGACGTGGCCGCGGGGAATCCCGGAGGGCGGCGCGCAGGTGGCGGCGCGGGCGGCGGGCGGGGCCGGAGGGGGAGGGCTCGGCGCGCGTCGGGCGGTGACGGCAGCGCGGAGGGAGGGGGTGGAGCCGCCGCGCGCGGGGGAGCCATGGCGAGAGGCCGCGCCGCGCCGCCCGCATCGGACCCCGCGCCCCCGCCCGCAGCCCCCCGGCCCGCGCGCCCGCCGCCCCCGCGCGCCCGCAGCCCCCGCCGCCCGTGAGGCCCGCGCGCCTCGAGCCAGGCCCCACCGGAGCGGGTCCACAGGCGGGAGAGCCCGGACGCCCCTGAGCGCCCCCGGAGCCCCGCACGCCCCGACGACCCCCGCGGTCGGAACCCGGGCCCGAGCCCAGGAGCGCCCGGGCAGGCGGAGCGTACCGGACCCGACACCCCGCCCCTGAGTGCCGGAGCCGCCCGGCCGGCTGCAGCGGAGGGAGCCGGAGCCGCCGGGCGGCCGGGGCCGGGCCGAGAACGACGCGGAGGCGGCGAAGGAAGAGCCGAGCGCCCGGCACCCCCGAGCCCCGGGACCGCGCCTGCCGCTTCGCGCTCCGCGCGCCTCCTGCGGGTAAGCCGGGGTCCGCCCTCCCGCGCCGCCGCCTCGGGCCGGGGATGGGGGACGCGGCGTCCGGAGTGTCCGCGTGAGACCGGGCGGCGGGAGAGGCCGGGACCCTGCGGGGACGCGCTCCTGACGCCCCGGCCGCACCTGCCCGCGGCCCCCGGACCCGGAAAAGTGCCCCGGGTCTTCGTGTCGGCCCCGCGGCGTGGCCTGGATCTGCGCCTGGGCTCTGCGAGGTGACAGTGAGGCGACCTTCAGAGCGCGCGGAGCGGCCAGGCCGACGCGCGGGCAGCACCCGGTTCCCACGCACCCGCGGGGCGTCATGAAAGCGACACCCTCTGGGCGTGTAGACACCGCAGACGGGCGTTTAAGAGCCTGCTTTGCGCCCTTGAGAGCCAACAAGTTCACTTCCTCACTCTTCTGACTTGATTTTTAAAGTTCTTTTCTGGTCTCCAAGGTCAGCCTCTTGCAGGTAAAAACAAATACAGTGACCGCATCGGCCCTTCTTTTGTAAAGTTGTGTTTCAGCCAAGATGTCAGAAGTCGGCCTGCCCCGAGGCTGGCGCTGGCCGCGCCTCCGCGCTCAGCTTCCCGGTTTTAGACCCGGCTGCACTTGTGCAGACACTGAAATTCGCGTCCGCTTTGAGAGCCTCCGAGGTATTCGTCGTTGGACCGCTGATTTTTTTTTCACTAGAACTTTATTTGCTTCCAAGGTGTGAAGGTTGTCAGTTCCGTCTGTGAGTGTGTATCGGGATCGGTCACCTTTCCCGGAGGGTCTTTTGTTTATCTGGAAGGGGGTGGAGGTCACCATACGGAAAAGATCTCGTTCCACGGTCCTTTCCCGTTTCCAGCTGCCAGAGCAGCGAAGAGGAAGGCGCTCAGGCTGAGCTGTGGTCAGCCCTGGGGCCAGTCCCCTGGGGACAGTCTCCCAGGTGGAGTGGTGAGACCACAGGCTGGGAGCTGGGCCGGTAGGCTTGGAGACTTGGGTCTGGAGTGACAGATGGCGCCTTCCCAGCTGTCTCTGTTTGGAATGGTCGGTTGCTCTTTGATCTTTGACCTCTGCTTTGTCAAGAGGTTCCCAGGCCAGTGTAGTCTAAGCCAGTTGGAGAGCTGACCCGGGCCCTGGGGGATGCTGAACTGGGCTACAGCCCTTGTCCCAGGACTGTGAGTTTGGCAAGAGTTGGGTTTCAGCTTGGCCCCAGCGCCAGCTGCTTCCTGTTTGATGCCCCAGGGACCAGTTTCCCATCCCCAGCTCTCGGCTCAGGGTGTCTCCGCCCTGGCTGTGTGGTGTCTCCTTCTCTCTGGTCCTGGAGTGAGAAACTTGGACTGAAATTCCAACCCCTCTCTTTTTATTGGCTGTGTGACCTTACTTAACCTCTCTGCCCTGCTCTCCCCTCTCTGGGAGACAATGTTTTAAATGCAAGTGTCTGTCTGTAAAAGTTCTACTGAACAACAGGGGAGCGCTTTCAGATCTCATTCCAACATGATTCAGTTTGTAATTTGGTAACCTTTTTGAGCCTTAGCAGGGATAATAAAGCAGGTAACAGTAATTATCGTTTTATAGGTTTATTATGAGGGTCAAATCAGGTAACACAAAAGGGCTTCGGGCCGTGTGTGGTGGCTCACGCCTGTAATCCCAGCACTTTGGGAGGCTGAGGTGGGCGGATCACTTAAGATCAGGAGTTCAAGACCAGCCTGGCCAACACGGTGAAACCTCGTTTGTACTAAAAATACAAAAATTAGTTGGGCGTGGTGATGGGCACCTGTAATTGTAGCTACTTAAGTGGGCGAGGCAGGAGAATAGCTTGAACCTGGGAAGCGGAGGCTGCAGTGAGCCAAGATCACCCCACTGCACTCCAGCCTGAGTGAGAGAATGAGACTCCGTCCAAAAAAAAAAAAAAAAAGGAGGGGGGCTTTGAAAACAATAGAGCCCTATTCACATTGAAAGGAGTTCTTAAACTTTCACTTTCCAGACTTTTAAGGTTTGCCATCTTAAGTGGATTTTGTTCCTGTCATTGCATTCTTTTTTTTTTCTTTGAGTGTCACTCTCACCCAGGCTAGAGTACAGTGGTGCGATCTCGGCTCACTGCAGCCTCTGCCTCCTGGGTTCAAGCAATTCTCCGGCCTCAGCCTCCCAAGTAGCTGGGATTACAGGTGCCTGCTACCACGCCCAGGTAATTATTGTATTTTTAATAGAGATGGGGCTTCACCATGTTAGCCAGACTGGTCTCACAGTCTTGGCCTCAAGTGATCTGCATGCCATGACCTCCCAAAGTGCTGGGATTACAGGTGTGAGCCACTGCTCCTAGCCCTCGTCGTTGCGTTCTGAGTCCCTGCCTCTGACCTAGTATGTAGTAAGCCTCTGTAAATGACGATTCTTGAACTAACCATCTTGGCGCCCCTTCTTGACTCTGTGCTCTCAAGGTAGAGAACAGTCCTTGGGCATTCTCCTCTCAGCTGTCAGAGTTTTTATAGATGCGATTGTTCTTTTGCATCATACAGCTCATAAGAGAGCCAAGGAGATAAGTAGATAGGTGGCCAGTTTTTCTACAAGGGACAGTTCTTTTTTTCTACAAGGGACAGCACTTTGGGGCTCAAGTAAGAAAGGCAAGGGTGAACAGTTCATTTTAAACTCACTGAGGGTTGCAGACATTCAGTAAAACCTTTTGTGCATGCAAAGTTTAACACTGTATGATTGGAAAGTTTCATAAACTTGTGGTAATGTTACCATGACCAGCCTCTTCGCATGTATGATTCCGTGACCCTTGGTTTTGAAAATGGGCTCTGATCACTGGGCGCGGCGGTTCACATCTGTAATCCTAGCACTTTGGGAGGCTCAGGCAGGTGGATCGCTTGAGCTCAGGAGTTCAAGACCAGCCTGACCAACACGGTGAAACTCCATCTCTACTAAAATACAGACAAATTAGTAGGGCGTGGCCTGCACCTGTAACCCCAGCTACTTGGGAGGCTGAGGCAGGAGAACTGCTCCCAGGAATTGGAGGTGCAGTGAACTGAGATGACACCATTGCACTCCAACCTGGGCGACAGAGTAAGACTCTGTCACAAAAAAAAAAAAAAAAAAAAAAAAAAAAAAGAAAGAAAATGGACTCTAATCTAGTTAACTCATCTATATTTGGCATGCACTGTCATTTTTGTGGGGGGAAGACAAGAGGATGCTCTTTTTAAAAGATGGAGATGTTAGGAGGAAAGCTGTGTCTACATGAACTCAAGGGCTCCTGTGGGTTCTTAGGTTTTATTTTGTTCTTGGAAAGAGATACACTGTTTGACAGAGTTACACTGTTGAATGAATGGGCCTTCTGGCTTCTCACCTCCCTTTTTCCCCTTCTTTTCAAACAAATGTTCCCTATTCTGACTTGTCTTCTTAGATGTATCTAAATGGAGGCCACTTTCAGTGTTGAAAGTGCCAAGTTTTAGTGAAGACACGGTAAATAATTGCATATGTGCAAAACTGGATGGCTCCTGAGCTACGTAGAATACCAGTGATGTTTAGCTGCTTAAAGAAAGGCTTTGATAGGCGTTTTATGAACGGCTGTGTAGTATTCATTATAGTGAGACATTTATTTAATTCTTGTTAATAGTGCACTTGAGGTGGAAGAGGGTTGAATGGGGTGGGAGGGGAACTCTTGAAATCTTTGTTTGGTCTTCTTTTTTTTTTCCAAAATATATTGTTTTTATTTTATAGTACTGTTTCTCATGGAGCAGGGCTAACTCCTGGGCAGTGTGCCCGTAGTCGGCCTGTTTGGACTTCATTGCATTTTTTTTTTTTTTTTTTAACAGAGACAGGTTCTTGTTATATAACAGATGAAGCTGGGAATAGCCTTTCCTAGAATGCCGAGGTGGGAGGATCATTTGAACCCAGGAGTTCAAGACCAGCCTGGGCAACATAGTGAGACCTCATCATTACGAAAAAAAAAAATTAGCCAGGTGTGGTGATGTGCACCTGTAGTTCCAGCTACTAGGGAGGCTGAGGTAGGAGGATCTCTTGAGCCCAGGAGGCTGAGGCTGCAGTGAGCCATGACTGCAGCATTGTACTCTAGCCTAAGTGACAGAGTAAGACCCCCATCTCAAAAAAACAACAAAAAAAATTGCAGTCTGAGTCAAAAAGTGCTTATTTTTTTTTTTTTTTTAAAGTAGAGACGGAGTTTCGTCTTGTTGGCCAGGATGGTCTCAATCTCTTGACCTTATGATCCACTCGCCTTGGCTTCTCAAAGTGCTGGGATTATAGGCATGAGCCACTGTGCTCAGCCTCCAAAAAGTACTCTTAAGGAAAATGTACCTTATTTTCTCTGAGGTTCTGTGGACTCCCCAGCATAAGCACATGTACCCCAGTTTGAGAATCTTGGGTCTGTATTATTTCTAGGGTCTCCACTAGTCCCAGGACATTGAAAGACAGAAGATAATCTATCCAGAGGAAATGAATTTTGTACTAACATCAGACAAGGATGCTCCATCGCGGTAGAAATTATCCACATTGGAGTGTTAGGTAAGACCATGCTGTGGGTACTCAGGTGACTTTAAAAATCTTTTTTTTATTATTTTAAGAAGTAGGTGAAAATAACTGTGAACATGTGGACTAAGTATCTTGACATTTCCTGAAAGTGTCTCTTTAGCATACTATTCAGGGCACTTCTCTCTCACTGCGTTCCTCCTTAATGACTAGAATTCGTTACTAGATAACATGATTATGTTGATTAAAAGATGCCACTGTCTACTGATTTATGTTCATATGGATTAACTATCAGCAAATCCTATTTTCCATTACATAGATGCAGGTTGATTTATGTCACTTAAAGTGCATATTAATTAGAATAGGGATATAGGATCTCACTTTTTTCTCTCTCTCCAGGATTACTGAGACAAAGCATTTATGTGTAGTGGAGAACCATGGGATTTCAGAAGTTGTCCATCCGTTCCTCTGGTTGTTTTGGTAAAATTAGAAAGTTCTTTTTTTTAGAGATAGAATCTCTCTGTTGCCTGTGCTGAAGTGCAGTGGCGTGATCACAGCTCACTGTCGCTTTGAACTCCTGGGTGCAAGCCATCTTCCCGCTTTGGCCTCCCAAGTAGCGTACGTGCCGCCACACCTGGCTAATTTTCTTTTTCTTTTTTTAATTTTTTTTGTAGAGATGAGGTCTTCCTATGTTGCCCCGGCTGCCCTGACCTCAAGCAATCCTTCCATTTTGACCTCCCAAAGTACTGGGATTACAAGCACGAACCACTGTACCTGGCCAGGCAGTTCCTTAACATAAACCACATGTTTGTTGTGCTAACATTCTGTAAGTTCTCAGTTTTTAGGTTTTGCAAAATGTGGAGCAGATAGGATACAGCCTACTCCAGATGCACAGCGCCTAGTGCAGGCTGCCTCCTTTGATTGTGGATTCCTATCAAATAATTTCTAGTTTGAGATGTGACCACAGATAAGATGTCTCCCTGTAATGTTAGAAGTGGTTTGTCTTCACCTGTATTACTAAGTCAGGAATTTGGACCTTGAGGAACAGGTAAACACGAGAGCAGAAACCACCCTTGAATTTATGTTTGTCTGGGGACCATTAGGAAATATTTCTTGGAGAGTGGGGAAGACAGATTCCTTTGACTTCCAGAAGGATTGATTGCCCTCAGCGCGATGAGAAGGTCAGGCAGAGAGGGACTGCAGGCAGCTCGGCGGTTCATGCCACGGGGACTGACGCGCCAGATTCGTGGTGGAACCAGGTGGCCGTGTTCTGGCTGCAGCACACGGCGGGAAGAGGACACGGCTCGCAAGAGGCAATGCTGACGGCCTCTGCTTCTGCCTGACTTTTGCTTGCTGCTGTGCTCTGTGAAACCAACGTTTTATATCATGTTGCATTGCCATCGAAGGCTGACAGATGGACTGAAACTTTCGTTTCGTATGCATCGAACCCTTCATTATCTTAGCTTTGTTGATTGTACTTACGTACACCACTTGCACTGCCTGTAACTCCTTGTAGGTGGCCACTCCTGTGACCTGCATTGCCATAGGGTAGTTGTGCCTGTTTTTGAACTTCGTGTAAATAGCGTGGTATAGTGTGCACTTTTGTGTCTGGTCTTTTGCCCAACGTTTGTCTGCGACATTCACCCGTTTGTTGAGTGTTCTAGGGCTTCATTCCTTTTTGGTGCAGAATAGTATCCCATTGTATGGTTATACCATGATTTGTTCATACAGTTAGCTGTTGATGGACATTTGGGTTTTTTCCATTTGGGACTATCATGAATAAATCCACTGTGAACTGTAAGTACTCGTTTCTCTTGGGTGTGTGCTCAGGAGTGGATTATTAGGTCATAAGGCACATGTTCGGCTTTAGTAAACGTTAAGTTTTCCAAGCGTTCATTCCTCTTTGGATGTGGTATGAGACTTCCAGAAGAGAAAACGATAACTCAGTAAAACAGCGTGCTACGTCTTGTGATCCTGAATACACGCCTCCCGCAATAAAATAGGGTTGCCTGTTGGACTTCCAGTGGGGAGTTTGGTGATCTGATATCTGCAGAGATCTAGCAAGACAGGCGTAGTATCAAGGGGAGGACCAGAGGTGTGGGCTTTGCCTGCACTGTAGAACTTCAAACCTGGGAAGAAAACTGGAGGTTTACTTAAACTAAAGGGACAGATTCTTGTCATGTTACAAAGCTGGAATTGGCAAGCTTTATGCTGGAGAATTAAAACACTAAACAAACAAAAAACCAAACCTATGATTCAGGAATAGCATTACAATGATTTAGAGGAAAGGCGGGGAGGAGGAAAATGAGCAATTTGTTATGTGTGTGACTCACTGCTGCTGTGTCTCTGAGTGCTACGTTTGGGTGCAGAACTTCCAAGACAATTGATTTACGGCTTTCACAGTAGAGAAGAAAAGAGTGTTACCTAGATAGCAGGCATTTCTTTTCAACCTTTGCATCTAGAATATGCTTTAAATAAAATGCAGAACACAGTTGTGCAGTTTTATGTGCCTGAGTGAGATGTAGCTGTGTTTTCATTCATTAGTTAAACAGTGAAACCCTTCCTGTTGAACAGCGTAGACACAGTGCAGCACACCACTGACGTGCTTGAAGGCACGTTCCTTTTTCCCCTGTAAGATTGGTGCTTAGGTGCGTTGAACCCAACAACTCCTGTTTATGACAGGCAGCTTCGGAATCATCACCTTATATGATAACCTCATACAGTTATTATTTTCTTAATGGAGCCTCACTCTGTCACCCAGGCTGAAGTGCAGTGGCATCATCTTGGCTCACTGCAACCTCCATCAACCAGGTTCGAGCAATTCTCTTGCCTCAGCCTCCCAGGTAGCTGGGATTACAGGCACCCGCCATCACGCCCAGCTAATTTTTTTATTTTTTGCAGAGACGGGGTTTCACCACGTTGGCCAGGTTGATATCGAACTCCTGACCTCAGGTGATCCACCTGCCTCGGCCTCCCAAAGTGCTGAGATTACAGGCATGAGCCACCACACCCAGCTCTCTTACAGTTATTGAGAGGATTATGTGAACTTCTTATACATATGGTTGGCTGAGAGGAAGCATTTGTGTTAGCCATAATTACTGTTTACTGAACTCCTTATGATCCATTCATCCACAAATAGTTTGGGAACAGGTATTCTCTGCCACACCTCCAGGGTGGGGTGTGCGCTGGCCCTTGTCTGTATGACAGTGGCAGGAATAGCCCCCATGGCCTAAAGCACAGTTTTTGCTCACCTGGCAAGTAGCTTCCCTGCTTTGACTTTGAGGACAAAGGGTTAACTTTGCAATGGTCCCAAGCCATTAGAGGAATCCTTTGGATTTGAATATCAAGACACTCCAAAGGTGTCTTGTGGAAGAAGCATAGTTTGGCGTTATATGTTTGAGAAAACAACAAGCAGATTGTTATTATTGCAGCCGAGGATAAAAGGCGTGACAGCCAAATCATTGGCAAAATCAGACTAAAATGTGGACTGGTGCAGCACATGTTTTACACTATATTTGAAAACAGGAAAGTAATTAGTCTTACTGAATTTCTGACCAGGTATGGCAGCTTAGGCTTGTAATGTGAGGACTTTGGGAGGCCAAGGCGGGTAGATCGCTAGAGCCGAGGAGTTGGAGATCAGCCTGGGCAATATGGTGAAACCCCATCTCGACAAAAACTACTAAAATCAGCTGGGCATGGTGGTGTGCCCCTGTAGTCCCATCTATCTGGGAAGCTGAAGCAGATGATTGCTTAAGCCTGGGAGACAGAGGTTGTGGTGAGCCATGATTACCCCACTCCACTCCAGCCTAGGAAATGGAGAGAGACCCTGTCTAAAAAAAAAAAAAAAAAAAAAAAATTAGTACAAGAGGAATGTTTTTACAACAATTGCTAACTGGCAGAACTTTTAGCTGCGCCAAGTCTCTTGGTGTTACGGTAGAGATGATGGTCGTGAGGGGAAGCCTCTTGGTGTTACGGTAGAGATGATGGTCGTGAGGGGAAGCCTCTTGGTGTTACGGTAGAGATGATGGCCGTGAG